>NC_054600.1:6105625-6417500 GCF_004785595.1 Juglans microcarpa x Juglans regia
CACCTCCACCTACTCGTGTCGTTCGGCATGCACCCCGATGGTTTGCTATCAACCCGTGGCATCGCACGGTCGCTAGCATTTCCGCAAGCATCTCGGTGGCGTTGGGCATGGGCTCCGAAGGTGCTGTCGTCGCCGCCGCTCCACACGTCCGCACGAATGCATCTCAGTCCTCCACGACTTGATGCCGTTTTTATCTTCTCTATCCGTGGAACACGTAGCTCTTCAAAACCGCCATTGTTGGTCTATTTATAGTCCACGGGTTCCTCAGATTTATTTTGGAGATCCTCATCCTCTTTCTCTCGTCCAAAGCCATTTCACCTCTTTCTATTTTGTGTGTTAATTTGTGAATTTTGGGGATGAACCCGAGTGTTGTATGGATTGAATCCGAGAGCTGCAAGTCTGGAATTTGTGAGTTTGGGTGATTGAATCCGTGAGGTGTTATTTGCCGAACTCTTTGTGCTTTCGAATCTTGTATTTTGGTTGGGTTGTAGTTGAGTTTTTCATCTGTGTTGTTCAAACCGTGAGTTGAGAGAAACGGTTTCCGCCGTGAGACGCCGTCGCCACTGTTGGCTGCACTTCCTTTCACGTGATCTTCCAGATTTTTTATCAATTTCATCGTGTGTATGTAATTTTCTCTTTATTTAAATATTATTTGTAATTTCTCCATTTTATAAATAAATTGTTGTATTTATTGGCTTTATAAACTGTTGTTTATTTGTACATTATTGGTTTGATGAAAATGTATTGTATTTGTTGAAGTATTGGGCTTTAATGGTATTGTGAAAAAAAATGGGCCTTGGGCCGTCAAAGTTGTTGGGATTTTAAATGTAATTGGGCTTTGGGCCAGATTAGCGGATGGGACTATGCGTGTATTTATGAAATTGTGTTTCGGCATTTATTGAGAACTTGTAAAATGAATTATTTAAATGTGTATTCTAATAAACTGTTGAAAAGCATAAATTATCATTTTGTTAAAATTATGCGGTAACGTCACGAAGTCTGTTGCATAATGATACTGTTGCGTGAGTGCGTGTGTTTCACGACCCCAAGCCAAGATGGGGCATTATCTCGGTGGAGCTTCTCTGGTCACTCGGAAGCGTAACAGACTGACGTGACATCCCCTGAGTTGTCGCAGGGCGACGACGGGAACGGACGAGACGGTAACGCTCTCGTACCGATTCCGTGACCTTTGGCTGGCGAGGTTAGAGGATGCTTGGCCATGTACGCGCTGGGCGCGGAACTGAGCATCGCTCGTTACGAAGTCTCATGCACGGACGTTACCCGTGATGTGACGAAGAGAGCCAGGATGTGCGGACGGTCCATAGGGGAGACCGTGGTGCATGCGTAAATTCTTAATAAATATGAATGGGACAAAATGGGATTTTCGAGGTATAGTAATACAAATGATATTTTGGGAAAGAAATGTAATTTGTTATTTGTCCGCATGGGAACACGTGTTGTATAGATATGTTTTAAATCTCTTGGATGTTATTTTGGTTAATTACTTGCTGAGATGTCATAATCTCATAGTGGTGTTTACCCTACGGTTCCGTTTTATGGTGCCGTAGAGTTTGACGCAGAGCCCGAGTATGTACCTGAAGGACCGACTCTGCCAGAAGCTTAAGTCGCTGTTTTGTTGTTCAGCGTTTTGGGACTTGTTTCCATTATGTTATTTGCTTTCTTTACATTATCTGACGGAAGACTGTAAAATGTTTGTAAAGTTATTTTGCTGTTTTATGAACAATTCTGGTACTTAATAAAGAAAGACCCTTTAATTTTCACCGCTGCGAAAATTACTGTACATTTTATGTATGTTGTACACTTTGAGCACTGAGAGTTATTGGGGTGCGTGATCCGTGTGGTCATCATTCCGGTGTCACGAACTCCATAAAAATAACATGTGGGGTCGAGGGCGCCACAGCTATAAATCCGGATATCTGGATTGTAACCAGATTTAATCTGAATTTATATGTCCGGATTGTAACCTGATTTAATTTGAATTTATTAATACTTTAAAAAAAACTCTTTTAAACTTTAAAAAAAATTATAGCATTTTTTTTGAAATTATGATATCATGTTTAAATTACCCAGATTTTTTTAAAAAGTAATTTTAACACTTTTAAAAGTTTTTTTTAAAAATAAAATAAATAAATATGTAAAATAAATAATATTGTTGTTACATCACAATGTAAAATATTAATTTACAAAATAAATTATTGTTGATCATCAATTTTATCCACTTTTTTCTTCTGGAAGCCGTTAACACCATGGCGGTAGAGGTAATGTTCATTGTTGGTACTCTTATGCTAAGAAAAGCAAATTTGGTGATTTTCTTGAATTCTTTCTTCTTCTTCTTATTCTTCTACTTTTTTTTCTCTTTTTTTTTTTTTTTTTTTTTTTTTTTTGCGAATGAAAGATCTATTCCTTTAGGGTTTATTACCTTTTCTCTTATGGGTATTACTCTACACATTTGATTTTCATTGTCTGGATTGGATTAACTTGATCGGAAGCAAAAGCTTTGTTTCTCTTGTTTTAGAAGCATGAATTTAAAAAAAAAAAAAGAATCCGATTACAAATACCCTAGTCACAAAACTAGATCCGTAACTTGATCCGTTTATGTTACCTGCCCAGGTTTAGTTCTGGCGGATAACTGCCCAGATGCAACCAGATTTTAGGTTTCGGACCGGACCAGAAAAAATTCAGCCCCTAGACCCCTACTCTCTCCTCCTCCTCTTCTTCTTTTATTCTCCCACAACACTCTTGTACCATTTTCTTCTAGTTTTTTTTTTCCTTCTATCTTTCGTCTCTTTGGATGGTTGATAATTCCACCAAACTTCAACATGCAACATGTGCCTTACTGCCATATTTACCAATAGTTGATCCATCATGATCCATAACCAATGCACCATTCCAAGCCGCACATGGGTTACACACGCCGTTGAAGTCATGCATGTAAACCATGTGCCACCTCATCTCCACTATAACAAAGTCCGCAAGCTACTCATCCCATGTTTTTTGATTGTCTTATCAATCTTTTAAATCCAATCACCAAATCCTTATTCCTCATAGCGAGTGCGCTCCACATACGAGTATAGTCGTGCAACCTCTTTTAAAGTTTTTGGAACCTCGATCCTTCCATTATGCATCCTTCCACTATGTTGTTACTTTAAAAAAAAAACAAAAAAACAAACTAGAAGTCCTCGTGCTCCCATAACTAAAGAGGAAAAAAATGAGTTCTTCCACAATTTTCTTGCTACAATCTATAATAATGCATCCCTTGTTATGATACAAAACGACGATAAACAAGTGAAAGCAAACACAAGTAAATCAATTACACGACATAAAATTAATATGATTCGATAACGTATCTACGTACATAGAATTGTAGATGATTTTATTATACTGAGAAATCACAAAATATACTTTTTGACGAAATCTCACTACTCAAAACACTCAAGGCGTACTGAATTGTTCATTAGAAACATATTTATAGTGTCACACGACAGAACTCCTAATTTTCACTTTTGTGCGTTATTCACTTGAGTAGAGTGTCGAGCATGTTTCAAGGGAGATCTTTGTCTGATGCTTGCTCGAGCTACTTATCGAGTGAGACTCGAGTGACCTCTCTGACTGAGCTTCGCTTAAGGCACCCGTTGCACAAATGTTGAATGAACTTTCTTTTGACGCTTTTTCTATTCGTAAACAATGCCAAATATTTTCCTTGATTAATTTGGCTCCATTTTCTAATTTGTCTTTTAATTTATTTTCTTTTTATTGCACTCTCATGGTATAGTAAGGGAATTATTGTCGTGGCTCTCCATCCTCTATTCTCTCAATTAATTTAAATTTACCTATACAAAATAATAATCACTTAATGTATGTCACATGATAAGTGTTATCGAAGATAATAAAATCAAATATGAAAAGCAATATTTTTCTTTATTTATATTTATGGCAGTGGCTAAATTGAGAGCAATCTTTAGTTATCATGAGTCTCACATTGCTTAAGTATGAAATATGTATTGTCTTGACTTCTTATATAAAGGTTATTAGAGTACACTATAACTTGCACACAAACATGAACTAGTAAATTTAAAAATTGTTATTAATTTTTAAATTATAGTCATATTTACAAATTTAAATTTATAATTTGGATCTAAAAAAATTACTTTTGATCACTTTCAGACCTAAGAATAATTTTTTAGCTTGATGGGCAGAGGGTGGGGCGGATGAAGTGTTCGACCTTGTGTGGGGCTGCAAATCCCGCACCCATGCGGGTAACACCCCTAATTTTTTTTTTTTTTAAAAAGAGTTGGTTTAATTGTTTATAAATAATAAGAAAAGAGGATGAGAGTAAATGAAAGTGTATTAAGTGATATAATTCTTAAAATTATTTGTTTATCAATTAAGGGAATATACATTTGATAAACAGAACTATTAAAAACTAAATGATTCTCATATATTCAAATGATGTTTGAAAGTTTATACTTCAACTCAATTTGAACAATCAAGTTACTTTCAGCCCAATTCAAATTGAAGAGTAGCACGTGCCCTCATTTTTTCCCGTATTTTTCCCTCGTGGAGATCCACTCATTAGAAAATTCTCAAAATTTTTGAAACACTTTTCAAATCTTTTAATTATCAATTATATTTTTACGTTTCTCTCAAATTTTTTTAGGCAAATACAAGTTTGCCTTCTGGCCGCTAATGCATTTTAATATTTTTAAAATTTTAAAGAAAGTTGTTATTAGTAAATTTATGTATTTTTCTTAAATGTTTAAAAAATATTTAAAAAAATGAGATTACACAAGGTGGCACGCCCAACCATAAGAGTTGGCCGGCTCAATAAAATGATCCATTTTTTAATCTCCTTACTAATTACAATTTTTCTAAAACATAAAAAAATCATTTTATTCTCAAGTCGATATGTAGAGCATATCATTCACACCACTTAAATAGTAAGATTTGATTTGTAGGATTCATATTTTAAAATTTATCTTCTGAGTACATGTTTGAGATTGCGGTGAGAAATACAACTTACAATCTTAAGGTTTATAAGTTATAAGCTTAAATAATAAGTTTAACAATTAAAAAACTATTTACTATTTGGTAATTATATGTTTAAAGCATTTTAAAAAAATGTTACATTTATTTGAAAAAAAATTAAAAAAATATATTTTTTAAGGTAAAAATGACAATTATTTGATTTTTTTTAATATTAAGATCATTTTCTTAAAAGTTTGAACGTGTAATTACATGAAAATTGCATCGGTATTTTTGCCTATTGACATTCTTTTTAAAATTTGAACTACATTACAAATTATTTGAAAAAACAAATTTGAGGAAATTCTTAAACATACTTTTTAACTTATTTGGATTTAAAAAGTACATTAATATGTACCACCCAAACAATTTAATTTTTTCATTGAAGAGCTTTTAAAATTATTTAAACATTTTTTTAAGATTCTTAACACCATATCAAGGCAAATTATATTATGTAAGTATTTTATTAGAATTTTTAAAATAAATGAATAAATAGGGGACTGAAAAGACTCCCTTATTTTTTTTAAAAAAATTCTATTTACAATCTTTCACTTAGAAATTATATGTGTAGTCTATTTATTAAATAAATAAAAATATCATTTTAAAAAAAATATTTTTATAATTTTAAAAAAAAATTACCTAAACTTGCATTAGATATACCATTTACTCTTTTTTAAATGTGCGCACAAATCATTATTACTCGACATTCTTATAAATTATCATTCTGAAGTTGTTTGTAAACGACAGCGTTTCATTTGGGGCCCCATGACTCTGAATAACCCGAACATTCATGAAAGCAACAGAAGCTAGCTAGCTAGCTAGTAGCGAAGTGCCCCTCGCGCCGGAGAACATGGCCGCATCGTCGGAATCCGACATCTTGTCAAACCAGAATTCCCGGCTTCCAGACGACACCGTTTTCTACGCAATCTTCCCAGACTTCTCACTGAACTCCAATCCTACCCCTGATCTCTCCTCCTCCCTCCAATCCCTCCACCTCCAAGTCCTCCAAACTATCTCTTCCTTCACCACTGACTACCTATGGCAGCACGAGCCCTTCGCTCTCTCACTCTCTTCCCTCCCTAAACCATCCTGCTTCTGCTCCTCCCATCTCCCCCACCTCCACGGCAAGCTCCGCTTCGGCGACAACCTCGACGACGAGTGGTTCGCCGTGTTCCTCCTCTTCCATATTTCAACGAGCTTCCCCTCCCTCTCGATCCGAGTCTGGGACACCGACGGCGAGTTCTTGCTCATCGAGGCCGCATTCCACCTGCCCCGCTGGCTCAACCCCGAGAACAGCCTCAACCGCGTCTTTATTCGGCAGGGCCATCTCCATATCGTTCCCAAGGACCGGATTCCGAGCCCAACCCTGGAAGACTCCCTGAGATTCATCTTCAATCGCGGCGAAGAATCGAGGGCGTCGGAGACGATTCAGTCCTCGGTGAAGAATAGAATATCAGATTATCCGGAGAGAGCCACGAGGAACATGCATTCCGTTAGGGTTAGGGTTCCAGTGTCCGTGGCGCAGGTCTTGAAGCACGAGCCCTGCTTGATTTCCCTGGCGGTGGAGGGGTTCTACGATCGCGACATCGACGCCATGAAGCACGCGGCGAGAATGGAGAGATTCTTGCCCAAAGGAAGAGAGGAAGAGCTGGTCTGCGTTTCGGTGAAGATGTCAAGGGCAATGTACGCTCAATTGGTGCAACAGACCTTTCAGGCACCCAAGTGTTACCCTATGCCTAATAGGACCGATGCAGCCGCGTATGCAGAGGCCGAATTGGGGCTGAAGATCGCCTGCGGGCTTGAGATGATATATCAGCTGAGAAAGCGGGAGGGTTTGGAGGGGAAGGGGAGCACATGGGAGGCGTATAGGGAGAGTTTGGAGAGCAGTGGTTACTTTCAAGGGTTACTTCCCGGGTCCAAGGAGTATCAGAGGTTGATTGACAATGCGGAGGAGTATTACCGAAACAGTTCTTTGTTTGCGAGGGCCAGGTGCGTGATTTTTCTTTGATTTTCCGTAACCTGTTTCTGATTATTAAATTCTTTAATGGTGGCGGGGTAAGAATTTTGCTTTTAGATTTCAATAGTTCGTTAATTTGAATATTCTACGCAACTTTCTAATTGTGCAAGTTGAAAGTCCCACAAGGATTTTTGAACGACGAATGTAATTTCTTTTTTTTGCTGGCTGCTGTTGTTTTTACCCTTTAGTGACATTTAGTAAGATTTAACTCTTGTTGCAGTGGAATGTTGAGTGCTCCAGTAAGACGAATCGATGAAATTCTTGCTTTACCCCACTCAGCTGATGATTTTAGCAGTCAGGAGGTTCCTCCTTCTGATGATGATACTTGGCTTTACAATGGAGAAGATGAGTTAAACTCTGCTCTTTTTGAGAGACAAAAGGAGATGGACCTCTATAATTCAAAACGTAAAAAGAAACAGAAAGGACAGGAAGATACTGATCCTTCTTCCAGTTCGAATCTAGATGAGGCCGCTCTTGGTGATATAGCAAAAACCATGCAGGCTTTTGTCCATAAGGTGTCAAGTTACAAGGGAGCTGAGGTTCCTGAAAACAGGTTCGGCGAAACTTTATAGTCATCTCATTCATTCATGATTTAGTCACCCATCTTAGTTTTCACAGATGCAAATGCATACATGCATACATTCTCAAAGGCCTCATGGCTAATTTGGGGGCTAGGAGTGGATGTGAAAGCTTCAGCCATGGCCACAGAGTTCAGACCCTGTTCTTTCTTTATTTTACTCAATTTGGATTTCAGCTCATGATCTCGTCACTGAGAAGGTCACTTCAGCACAAATAAGTGGGTGGATCGGAATGTGTCACTGAATCCATTGGCAATATTGTTTGGGTTCGAAGGCCATACAACTCTTTGTTGGCTCAGCCTTGACGAGTTGAGTGGGCTGATCCGTTATGTTCCTTCCCAGGAGAATTAGGAAATTACCAGCATTTAGTATCATTATTTAGAGTTTGCACACTATACACAACATAATATCAATGCAAATAATGGATTCCCAAGTCTCATGTACAGTTAGCTATATATCAAGTATGGAGACCTCAATTTCACTGTCTGTAGGATAAGCAAATTTCTTAAATGTATTTTCTCCTCTTGTAGGAACCTAAAAGAAGTGGACCTTAATGTTGACCGTTTCATTAAAGACATCGAATCAGTAATGAAGCGCCAAGGTTTTGAAAATGCTGGCAGTGATGTTGATGTAGAAGGGTCGTCATCTGACTTTGATTTGGGTAAGTTATGCACAATCTATATTAAAATAAATATGCGTGTGTATATATCTATATCGGTTTCATAAATTGTTTATTTTATTAAGTTCATGAAAAATAGGGAAACCTCTCTCTCTCCATATGGTTTCCCCATGTTATTCTCTACAATAGTTCTCTTTTGAAGAACACAAGTTCCACCATTATGGTTACTTATAAAAAAAAATTGTTCCACCATTATGTTGTTTGGTTGCTTGGTCTCTTTAATAACCTTTGACGTCTAATTTTGAACTTTTACAAAAATCTTAGAAATGAGGCAATTTAATTGAAGCCTCAGCTTAGAATAAATGTATGAAAAATAGTTCAAACAACAACAGAAAATTCTCACTTTTACCAACTTTGTGCCATAAATTGATTGCCAATAGAACCTAGAGAAGTTAATTAATATTTGTTGATTATCTGGATGTGCTGGTTTGCTGTTAATCTATTAAGTGTTTTACTAGTCTATTTTACAATAACGATCGTTGTGGGAGCATGGAGTAGCTTATGGTTGGACAAGATGTGTGAAAGATGTAATTATCTTCATTCTAATATTAGATATGGTGTGCAGAGACTTCGTTATCTGGTACACACTGGTGATGAAATCTGTCTAGGTTGCATGAGTAAAGCTGCATTTGTTTCCTACTTCCATCTTCATTATATATATATATGCATGCCAATAACACTGGCTGTACCTTGTACCTTGTTTTTTAAACAGTATGTTTTCGCTTACCAGAAGTTACTGATGCCTCTAATTCAGTAGTATGTAGAAAGAAGCTAAATTTTAGCCTTAAAAACGTTTGAGCAAGCTGTTAAATTATGAAAACAACATACTTGTATATATAAAAAAAAATTATGAAAACTACATCTTTCATTTCTGTTTTTCTGCTGGTTCTTATGATTACCTTGATGATCTTCACAGATGACTCCGAGGATGAGAGTGATATTGCAGAACCTTCTGAGGATAATAAGGATGGGGAGGATACTTTCATGCATTCCTATTCTGATGTTATGAATGAAGAGTTGAAGACCACCACCCTTGAGAAAAGTTTTGTTCGTGCTAATGAGCAAGCACCAAAGAAAGCTGAGGTATATTTTCCCATCTTGCATGTGAAGAGGCTATGCTGAGTGTTTTTTTCTTCGTTGATAATAACAAAGAGTCTTCTACCATCTCAAACTGCTGCCATGCCCCTATTGGGGGCAAAAAGATGATATCCTTTTATGAAGTCCTTTAGATATTAGGAATGATGCCTCAATTTTTGTCATGGGTGATTGTTTCATCCTGATGTAGGAAAGGTTGATCATGTAATGACCCATGGGAAGCCCAAGGCACATCTGGGTAGGGGTGGGCTCCGACTCCGACGGAGTTGAGTGGCCACCTCCGACCTCTGACTCTGACTGGAGTTGGAGGTCATCGTGTACTTGGACTTTGACTCCTCAGGAGGTCATCGTGTCCAGACAGCTGGTTGACTTTTAGCCAGTAGACATTCCTCAGGATTTGCACAGCCCTACATCTGGGCACCATTTTTTTTTAAAGGACTGGCCAATGTTACTATTGGAGTCCTCGAATAACTATAAAGAGCAAGAACTTATCCCTCTCAAACAATGTGATCCCATTGACAACCTATACTACTGACTCAGTAAAGGGTATTACAAAACCTTCCCCCCACCACACCACCCCCCCCCCCCCCCCCCCCAACCCATATTCCCAACATCCTCGTTGGGCCATTTTATCATAGGTGACACGGCTCAAGTCCTGTACTTCTGATTAGGATTGGCTCTGATACCGTAATGACCTAAGGAAGGCCCAAGCCACATCTTGGCCATATTCCAAATGGACTAGTCAACGGTACAATGGGAGCCCCTTTGAATCATTATGAAGAGGAGAAACTTCTCACAGCCTTCCTTAGGTCGTTACATGTCATCTTCCCTAAGACCTAGATATGGTGGAAATAACTTAGATTCTTATACGTTACATCATTCTTTGTGAATGAACCATTACATGCTGCTACTTTCATTTTGTATGCAGGGAAAATCAAATGCGGCAGAAAATATGGATGAGGATTTCACTCCTGTGGATGTTGATGTGAATCTTGTAAAGAGTTTTCTTGACTCCTTTTCATCCCAACAAGGACTTCCTGGTCCTGCTTCCAATTTGCTTGGGCTCATGGGTGTGAATCTGCCACGCGATAATGACAAGAAGGGTGAATGATTCAGCAGGACTTGTCCAGTTTTGTCTCTCTTCTCATAGTCTATGGTTACATATGTGTTTCGCAACTGTTGTGCTCAACTTCCTTTGCAATGTATATGGTGTTGGCAGGGCTTGTGCATGATGACCACATGCTTATATTAAGTTTGGCTACTTGCTAGTGAATGTCTGTGTACTAGGTGGAGTGTAAAAACCCCTTACTGAGGAATTTTACATATCTGAGTTTTTGAGGTTTTTTTCAGTATGGGTAAAGGATCCACGATGTTTCCTTTGTTGTTTATCACCGAGCACTGGATTAGCGCCATTTGTCGAAATGACCAGTCCTAAAATTTCTCATCAAGTACGGCCTTGTTCTATATCATGTTAAGGAATACCCAGGTCGTATAGCCAGGGTGGAGAGAAACACGTTCTTCTGCATGTATTGACACTTGCGGTGAAGTATCCACCAATTACCCTGATTTGGCTTCCAGATTTTAACTTGGAATTGAGAATGAAAAGAGGTACCAACTCGTCAGAAAAATTTCCTTCTGTCAACCATATGATCAATATCCTTGGCATTTATTTTACTTAAAAACCCCAAATCCAAATTCGAGAGGAACTATCCGTACTGTTTTGATACTTGAGAATACTATAAACATCTAAACTTTAGAAGGAAATCCTTAATCAAGAAAAGAAAAGAAACTCTTCAAAGAAATAAAAACTGAATATGAGCAAACAAATTGGGACAATTTACATATTGAATCCTGGTCTCGGACCGTGGTACTTCCTATTGCATTGCTGGGTTCGTGTTATTATCTCTTGGATGTTGCACAAAGATGTGAATTTGATCTGTAATTCATCTTTTCTTTAGCCAGACAGTTAGCTCAGACTGCTCAGTTTGCCCGTATCTCTCTCAAGTCTCAGGTGCTTGTTCAGCTGCTCCTCTCTAACCAGAATGCTTGTCTATTCAATCTCTCTCTCCCCTCCTAAACAGTAAGAATTTTGATACTTAGAAATTACTGTGTTTATAAATATTTTTCATACTAACTGATGTGATACGATACCTCCATACTGACTTGTCACTATTTTTCATACTAGAAATGCTACTCTTACACATGGGTCCTCCCAACATTTTTTTTTTAAAATTTAATAATTAAGGAAGTGTTTTTTAACGATGTTGTAATTAAGAAAGTGTTTTTGATTAAGGAAGTGTTTTTTTTTTAATTTAATATGCTTGCCGTTTAGATACAATTACAAGAATTTTAAAATAATGTTAGATACACTTCTTGCCGTTTAGGTCGTGCAAGCTCTATAAAATTCCTTTGAAAAATAGTAGATTCTTATATGAAAAAGTTATGACAAAAATTACCTTTTTTTTTTCAAAAAAAAAAGTGGGGTCTTATTTTTTCTAAAAGAATTGTACAAGACTTGCGTATCCTAGATTTGCACAAATCATTTTCCTAACTTTTATAAATACTAGCCGCAAAAGGGTATTAATGTTAGTGCATTTATTTCTAAAATTTGATATAATATAAATCTATATGTACTTATATTTTTACTTAAAACTCTTATTTTGTTAGTTTACTTTTGAAACTCAAATTTTGAAATTTTCAATATATCATTAACTGACATGTGAAAAAGTAAATTTTTTGTAAATTTTTCTTAAATATATTTAGCATTTTTCATATTTATAATTTCTCTTTGTTTTTTTTTTTTTAGAAATATATTCTCACCCTTTATTCTCCTAATTTGTCCCCATATTCTTCACAAACACCTCACAGTCAATGCTTCAGTCAAGAAGGGAATCAAGAGCTTTTTATACTGCCTGTCAAGATAAATCCTGACCATCCAAAGTAATAATATAAAAAAACTTTGATTAATGTTATGAAACTATTGATTACAAAACTAAAAAGATATGGATTGACAAAAAAAAAAAAAAAAAAAAAAAAGCATTAGGAAATTAAAATACACTTACAAATTAAAATGACGAACTTAATTAAACTTTTTTTTTTTTTTTTTCCATTTTAAAGCTTAACCCTAATTCCATATATATTTACTTTTTATTTAAGGACATATAAAATATGGGAGTGAACGATAAAATAAGGAAGCCTAATATATGAGAAATATTTTTTATGAGAATAGAGGAAGTGATTTTTTTCTTTTTACAATTGTGTACATTGGCTTGAATTATATGCGAATGTTTTTAAATTGGCATACAATCTTCTTTAAAAAAAAAAAAATAAATATGAGATTTACATGAAAAAATTAATTTTTTAATAGTGAACTCCACTCTTTTTCAAAATGAATGCGCAGTGCTTGCACAACTCATAATTGTATCTTGCATTACTCATGTCAGAAAAGGCATGTAACAATATGTGCGCACATGCGTCTATATGTATTTGTTGTCTTGATCCAAGAATGCGCTAATCACATTAGTGTAACATGATTTGTAGAAGTTACAATTATACATACATATCATACATTCACCTTATTGGAATAATTCTACACAATAAATAATTAACTTTGGACCAAACACATAAACAACTCCCTCACAATATTATGATAAATCTATGTCGATGATTTAAAATTTTTCTTATTTATGAAGATATAATACTTTCTTTAACCTTTCGTGGAATGTACTTTCCATGATGAGAAGAGACAGCATCATTAAATTAATGTTTCATCATCAGATCTTAATTTGCTACCAAATCTCTTATTATATAATGTTATTGATCGTTTTCCTCTCATATCAAAATCGTTTAAAAAAATATTGCTAAAATATTCAATACTGCATGTTGCCAATCAAATACGAAATGGGTTCATAAAAAATTAAAATAGCAACAGCTCTGATTCTGCCCCCAGATTTCTTGAATTCAACGTGAAAACGAAGAGAGATTTTGGAATCTTCTAAATAATTGAGATATCAGCTGTTCAACAGCCAAAAGTTGTTTAAAAAATAATAGTATTTCTTATTATATTAGCATAGAAAAACATTGCAATCATCAACTTGCTACCACCTATGAATGCTTATAAAACAAAGACTAAGGATACACGTGTAATCTGCTTTATAATCTTTTATACAATTATATTTAACAGAGAAATACTTTAGCAATAAAAAAAATTATACAAAAGAAAATCTACAAAATGATGTAGTTTGATGCAGTACGTCAGATTGTAAAGTTACTTTTATGTAAAGTAGATCTAACACATCACTTAAAGTCACATCAGTGTGTAAATTTATTTTTATAGAATCTTTTTGTATCTGTATTAATTTTCAATTTTAAATTTAAGATATTTCTTTAAAATGATATTATTTTTATAAGTTATTTTATAAAAACACTATTTATTTAAAACGTGATGGAGTAAAAAGTCGTGAAAATGATGGTATTTATATCATTTTCTTAATACAAAATCACAGCAAAAGTTGGGTTTTAATTTTCTCGCCCAAATACTTTTTATAATAATTTATGTCTTATTCACATTATTATCACTGTATATCTTCTCTCAAACTGTAAAAGAAGTTAAATTGAGATATTGCATATGGTCCGAGTGGAGTGACACAGACCATTTGAAATGTTCCTTAAAATATGTGCGTGAGAGAGAGTGCACGCGTGAGACAGCTACAGAGAACATGCCACTAGGCGAAGGGAGGGGACAGGAAGAGTCGTTGATTTTGAGAGATCAGATCACATTTAGCACACAACCACAAACAACAGAAGCCACATGTGATAACTGGACACAATGACTTCATCATTGCAGAGGTTAAACATCTACCCAACTGTCCATTGATGTGGTCCTAATGCAGGTTCTTTAACCACAAACATTGAACAACTTTGGATACCCTATCCAATTTGCAGGGCCTGTACAAAAAATGAGAAAGTGGTGGGGGAGAGAGAGAGATTTTGTCACTCTCATTATTGTCTTAAAACAGCAGAAGCTTGTGTCCACCAGCAGCAGCTTGTGCACCAAACTTCGAGATGAGACAAGAAAATAGATTGTCAAACAAGTCAAATATGCACAACTTTCATCAAACTAAGAGCAAGGATCAAGCAGCTCAGCCTTTCTTGGTGTGCGTATGTGTGCTTGTCTTGAAGGCATTAGGCAGGCAATAAGAAAATCAAGATGGATGCAGATGCAGGTCTTTTTACCCATCTATTTAGTATAAAACATGAGTAATTTAATCATTTCAAGTGATTACACTAAATAACTTGGGTTTTACACTAAATAGATACCATCCATTTCAAGTGAAATGAAAAAAATGTGTCCAGTCTTCTTATGTAAAATCGCATGCTAACAGGCCATTGGCCAGATGGCACTTCCCTCCATCCCACAAGGTTGGTAGGGTTCCAAATTTGGGGTTCAATGAAGAAAAAGGCACTTCAAGGGACTGACAAAACAATGCTTTAAGGTTGGAAAAATAAAAATGAAATAGGAATATTAATGAGAAAATAACAAATAACACCATCATATACAAAAAGAGGAAGCAATGAGATATAAACAGTCTGGGCCTTGATTGACAAAGAAAGGACCAGAATTATTTACATTACTAGTAAGCTTAAGCATAGGCATACTCTCATATTCACATGGAAACATGAACAACAGAACATGACATGCGCCGGAAAGTGTCTTTTTCTCAGTCTGAACAACATGTTTCTCCTGTTTGCTTAACTGGATAATTTACAGTCAAGTTCAATTGGGCATTAATCCTCTGACTCAAGTTCATCTGGGCGTTAATCCTCTGCACTCCTCAGTATGCTGATGTAAAGCCTAACAGATCTTTTATTTTTTTCACAGTTTTGGTACTGTAAAAAGAGGCATTCTGAAAATGATCATCCACTTCTAGATCTCAAAGTTCTGAAGAGAAGAAAGCAACTTTGCCATGCCCTCTGCATGATCAATAAAATTGCAGTGACAAACTGAGCATGGATGACATGAGGCATATATTCATCAGTGCAATGCAATGCATCAGATTTCAACAATTCGAATATACTATTCAAGAAAAAAATTTAGATGGGAAAACAAGGAATCAACATCAACAAATCGTAAAACAGGCTTTCAAGCAATAAAACCAAATGTCAAGTATGTTCATTTAAATGGGAGCTTTCCAAGAACCCAAATCAGTTAAAATTAAGATCTTTCAACAAGTGAAAACATAAAATATGACATCTTTAAACAGATTTAACAACAATTAAATAGGTAACATTCACCCCCGGGATTAATTGGAACGCTATTCCTAGACACCGGTTCCAATAAAAAAAAAAAATTAAATAGGTAACATGCATTAGAATTTGGAAAGCTCTTAAAATTTAACCATCTCATTACATCTGTCCATGGCTAAACACATGAATTATGAGTCATTGAAGTTTTAGCCGCTAACGGGCAGCCAGAGGCCAGGACATGTAGAGAGCATAAACAGGGCAGATAACCACTTTAAGTAAAGCTCTCATCTATAGCCCTATAAGAAGTTGCAAGATTGCACTAAAGTTATGTTTGGATGGAAGAATTTAGATATGGATTTGAATTTCGATTTCGATTTCGATTTCAAATAAACCATAATTTTAAATCCAAGATTTTGAAAAGCTTAAAAGTTTGTTCGGTTTCTGTCCAAATCTAAATCTAAATGTTTTTTATTTTATTTTTTTGTAAATAAGAAGAATTTATTAATCCGCATAAGCAAGGCCCAAGTACACAGGAGTATATGGAGATGAACCTAATTACAAGCTAAGCGCTGTGAAAAACATCAAATCTAAATGTTAAATATGATCCAAAGAAACAATTTGGATTTTAAACACCCAAAAGCACCATTAAGTGAATTGTGTAATGTCCAACTTCTAGTAATACGTGTTGCTCTACCCCCATTGTGTGCATACCGGTGATACATCTCACTGCTCTTTGGACATGAGTTTTGATGATATTAAAATAAAATTTTCAAATGAGTGGAAATGTGCTACTAAAAATAGGGGAGGAGGGAAATTTTAAACTCTTATTGGAGTTCAGATTAGTACACCATACAAGCATAACAAATAAACAAAATGAATGGAAGAACAGGTCAAAGCAATGACTCTTACCAGGAGAAAACTCATGTGAGAGGTTCTTGATGGCACTGAAAAGATGGTTATTTGAGCCCTCCATTACCTTCTTGCAACCCGGTCTATAGCTTGGAACCAGCACGGCTAAACCATCATCACTCTCAAAACCAGGTCCATGAGGCTCAAACCATCCGATGGACCAGTCTGGGTCATCGGATTCAGATCCTGACAGACAGACACCATCAGATGGCACCACCTCCGCGTCAAACTCCCTGTCAATTCTTCTCTGTTCCCTACTCTGCCATTTCCTCTTAACCTTCCTATGAGGGCCGGTTATCTTGGTCCCCTTCACAGAAGGAAACTTTAAGGTCTCAGGTTCCCTCAGACCAAACCCCCATTCAAATGAAGAATTCAGGGAAGACCCATTTGAGACGGGCTCTTTCTCTTTCCCGGACCATAACCGCCACGAAAAACGAGTGAAAGAGACAGCCATAGTTCGAACCCAGGAATAGCTAGAAAGGTAAAACGTTTTTTAAGAGCTCTTCGATGGGAAAGTTTTGTGGAAAAATGAAGAGGAAGCCACAGACAAATGGGAGCAAAAATAATCGGAAGTGATGCCTGCCTGTTGCAGTAACCACTACGTTAGGCAACGATCAAATTCCTCAAAATAGATAGATTAAACAAAGAAAGAAATAACTCAGATCAATCCAACAAGCCCATCAATCTCATATAGAAAAACCAAAGCTTCACAAGACTAGAATCATGATAAAATAGGTGCAAGAGTTTCCCTCTTTTCCCTTTAGATCACAGTATTTTTCATCAGAATTTAACAGTCATATTGAAAAGCACAAAGGGGGAAAAAACAACAGCTAGCTAATTCAAGTCTCGCTAGAAACCAAAGAATTTTGATGAATCAACTGAGTTCTCTTTCATGGCAAAATTTTGTGGGAAATGAAGGCGAAGTCACAGAGACTTGAGAATCGTATGTGGTGCCTGCCTGATGCAGTGACCACTATATTAAGCAATGATCGGATTCCTCAATACAGTTCAATTCAATCCAACACACCCATTAATATCGATCATTAATTTAGAAAAGCCAAAGCTCCTCGAAATCAAAGCAGAATTAAGTGGGCGAAAAGTTGGCATTTCCCATAATTGAAGAGCCGCATGAAAAGCACAAATACAAAAAAGCCAGTCCACTGAATTTGGCCTATATCGTGACCCTTTTCAATCAAGTCGGCAAAAAATTTTCCACAGAATCACCTTGCTCCAAAAAAGGAAGAAATACCTTGATGAACGAAAGAATATGACGCCGAAATCTTGGAACGAGTAATTTTACAATTTTACTTCATTTCACAGTAAAAGACACAATTTATAGGGAAAAAAGCCCAAAATTTCAATCAACATGTAATGGTACAGTCCAAGAACAACCAAATACCAGGTGTTGGTCGTCTTTCAGCCAAAAATGAAAGGAGTAATTTTCTAAGAACAGAAAAAAAGGAAAGTTCCAAGTAAAAAGACTTCAAAAGACGACTTTGAGGACAAAACCGTGATTCCAAAGTGTCAAATGGTCAACCAATCCCCCCATATCACCGGAGCAACGAGACCCCTCACCGGATAAATCCGAACTTACCACCGGAAACCAAAACTTTTGGCAAAATCGGACGGTAAGATCACAAAGCAGAAGCCATAACTTGGCAGTTGGCCCGAGAGAGTTAAAAAAATGAAAGATCAGTTAGATCACAAAAACCAAAAAAGAAGGGCTCGAAACCCTGAAAAACTCTCTCTCTCTCTCTCTCTCTCTATCTTCCTCCCTCTTCTCCTTCTTCTCTCTCCCTCCCTCCCCTCTCTCTCTCTACACTGCAAAACCAACTAGCAGAAAGGGTCTTCCTTTCCCGTACATTTTAAAGACTTCGTTTTGGCGTATTTTATTTTGTGACTTCTCTTTATGTTTTGTGGAAGACGAAGCCAACGGCCCAGATTTGTCCTTCCACTTCCTAATGAAGCGCCACAGAACCAATCATTGAACAGAGTTACTTTTTTAATTTATTATTAAAATGAATGAACAAATATCAGACGTTGATTTGGTCACAAGTGGGAATCACTACCGTCAAAATTTGCTGGCGTGGCTATTTCCTTGCCCAATCATTGCGTGTATGTGAGGTTCTAAGATCGAGTCCTTTTGGACCCCAGCGAAAATAAAATAAATATTAAATAAAGTGTTGAATTATTGAAGTCTACCCCCAGCTTTTGTCTTGCTCTTGGTGCGGCATGAATTCTCTTATATACATTTCATAACTGCATATAATATTACTCATATTTTATTAATATGATTGGTTAAAATAATTATTTTATATTAAAAAAATAATACAGCCAATCACATTAATAAATTACATAAAAAATATGTAAAACTGACTGCACGTAAAATTTTTAATAAAATTAAATATATTTTAAGTAAATTATAAATTACTTCGTTCTCGTCTTTCAACATATGTTGAACCATAAGGTTAGATCGAAATTAGTTTAAGTTAAATTGCTAATTTGAATTTTGAGAATGGGTAAGTACCCCTTATAAGAGCAATGCTACATAAAGTCTTCATTTGGAGACTGTAATGCAAGCCTAAGTAATTTTAGCTTTAAAATTTTTTAAAATTAAAAAAGTATTCCTCTTAAAATAATATTTTCTCTCATTTAATAAAAGACCTGCACATACAGTCCCCAAATAGGGACTGCAAATAAAATTTCTCTCCCTTATAAATGCATCATACTTTTTAATGTTTTTTTGAACAATGGTGAATGGTGCATGTTGATTAAAAGAAATGATTTTATAAAGTATCATGCACCAAAGAAAAAAAAAATTAATAATTAAATGTTTGTATTGCAAAGAAAATCATATCCAATTGCAAAATCTCTCATATTTTGGACCAAATTTTCTCAATGATCAATCACTTCCCTTACCTTACTTTTAAGTCGATCATTAACATATTTCCACTAATGCATGTGCTCCTTCAACCTTCCATGGTCAATCTCCTTGCTTTTATCTTCACCCTATCATGAGTCTCCTTTGTCACCTTTGGCATAGATTTGTCTCGTAATCATCATGAATCTACCCCCCCCCCCCCCCCCCAAACTTTAGCTCAATTCCAAGATTATAAATAGTAATGGAATTCATATTAAAGTACTAAACGTTAAAACTTAGATAATGACATTAAAGTAATGTTATTCTTCATTCTAAATTGTATAGAAATTATATTTGATAATGTGACACGTCTTAAGAAACTGTGCATTTAAGATATAGATATCTGAAATCATATAAAACATAATACGTCAACAAATGTGATTGAAAATGACAAGAATTAAGATGATGAACAATATTTCTCTGGAAACTAACATTTTGACATAACCCTTAAATCACGACACTCTTGATCACTTCTACATTTGGTTGGTCTAGGTAGTCATTATACTCATAATCTTGCAATCTTTAGCTCAATTCCAAGATTATAATTAGTAGTGGGATCCATATCAAAGTACTAAATGTTAGAACTTAAATGGGTGACACTTTTGTGCTGACATTAAGCCCTGGTTTGGATTCAGGAGTGAGATCTCATCTCACACCGTACAGACAACTCATCTCTTAATCAAACGGTCAAAACAAGTTTTCTCATCAGATTTTAATTTACTTTTAGAAGACGATAAACAAGGGCAAACAGTCAGTACTTTTCAGAAGGAATTGATTCTATTTAGCTTTCCCAGGAAAAAATGAGGAAACTTTCAAAAAATAAAATAAAATAAAAATAAATTTTATGTTTGTAATAATATATAAAATAAACTGAATTTATAAATATTTCATAATTATTTAAAAATGTTGTAAATAAAATATATTTTTATTTGATATTTTTTATATAATTTGATTTTATAAAAATATTGTCATCTTATAATATTATTATGAATTATTTATAATAAATAAAACAAAATCATTACAAATATTATGTAATTATTTGTGAGACTCACATTTATCAATTCTTCAACAACTTAAAATCATTTAATCTCACTTTCAATCTAAATACTCAAAATTTTTAAAAACTAGACTCATAAATTTTACTATTATTTATAAATTATTTTAATTTATTTTATCTCATTTTTCAATCCAAACGGACCTAAGGTGTAAACCTCTCTTTCTTTTTACTTTATGCGTCTGTACTGTTATGGAATCAATGCTAGTGGACAACTGTTTTTTGGTCACTTTCTTTGCAATTTGAAGAAAGGGACGCATGCATTAGTGGAGTTAATTTTGCTCATTTCAAAAGACTTTTGTCCAGCTAAAAGCACACACAGACAGCTTATTGTAAAAAAATCTTTGCTCATCTTAAATACAATATCTCTTACAATAAATTTTATGGCAATGTCACTTCATAAAAGATATTAACTTTTTTTAATGTCAAGTCTTTTATCTAATTTAAAATTCAAATTTTATATAACCAAATTCCCATTTTACACATAAGTTATAAAACAATAACTATTAAGGTAATAGACCAGTTGGTACGAGTTAGTATTTCATGACTTCGAGATCAAGAATTAGAGTCAAGACATAAGTTGAAATCACTTGTGGTAGTAAAGCCTGACATTTGAGCCATGTGATAGGCTTTAGACCAATTGGATATTTTGGTAGTGCAGTGGTGACGGGCTTACTTTTGAGGCAATAATTATGGCTCAAATCGGACATTCTGCAGTGGAGAGGGACTCCTATAGTCACGACCAAGAAGAATTGTTATACTGGTCGCCCTCGCCTCCCCTTTCACCTAAGAAAAAAAAAAGTTATAAAATAAGAATTGTGTATGGGATTGGACATTATTCCATCTCCAAAGAATAACTCATACTTGAAGAACAAGGAAGATGAGAATGGGGTTGAAGGGGGTGAAATTGGTGTTGAGATATACCACACACTGAATGTGGAAAAACTAAGAAGTGCCAAAAAATTCAGCATTCTTCTTCTTCTTCTTTCTTCTTTCTTTTCCACTTTTCTCTTTTTCACGTCCTTTTGGGAATCTCACTCTCACCCATGTCTCGAATCTATCTCTTTAGTTATGCTTCGGTTAGATTGCTTTTAAAGGAAATAAACACAATATTTTTACTTTCTCCTTTTTATTTTTCTTTTACCCATTTTGGCTTTTTTTTTCTTACTTAAAAAAAAAAAAAAAATTCATTTTAAGTGAAATCAACTCTCATTTTTTTTTTCTCAAAGGTAAGCATAACATAGATTAACTAAGTAGTTATAAAAATACAAGATTCAATAGAGTGAGAGTCCCCAACAATCGTCCCAAAACAAGTAAAAACAATACAGAAAAAATAAAAAAACAAAATCTGGAGTCAAAAGTTTGACTCCCACCTATGTCCCACTAAGAGCATCCTTATTGGCTTAGCTAAATGCATCTTCAAAATTTAGCTAATATCACACTTTTTTACATTTGTCAATTCCATTTAAATTCAATCTCCACGTTGAATTAGCTATTCACTTTCTATATAATAATAAAATATTATTTAATTAATAATTTTTTTATTTAATTTATTTGTATCACATTTTATAATTCTACCAATTTAATATTAATAATAATTATATTCTAATTAAATTAATATTTAAAAAATCATATTTTCAAATGTCATTTAACGCTAATAACCAAAAATTGAGATTAAACTTATCTAAAATTTTATCTAAATTTCATATTCACTAACCAAATATCTAGCAATATGCCCATTTCAATGTCAATAAAAAATCTGCACCTACATAAATACATACAAGTGGTTGGAGTGAGAAATTAGTATCTAATGTTTGGTGAATCAATTGTGATTCTCCATCTTTGGCCAACCACTGTAGCAGAAGTCTAAATTATTTTAGAGATGCCTAATCCAATGTGAGGTCTTTTTGGCTCAAATTATCTAAATTTTAGCCATCCTTTAACTTTAACCAAGCCAATGAGGATGTTTTAAGGGAAAGCAACTTAAAAACGATTTTAATATAATCTCATAAATAGATTATAAAACTACGACTAAAAGCCGCAGCAACTCTTATTCAATTGTGTGTGTGTGTGTTTTTTTTTTCTTTTAAAATGTGGATAATCATTCCTCTCCTTGGATCGTCCTAGCATATCTCATGATATCACCATAGTATCCTATGCATTCTGGTCCACTATTGACCATAGTTTTTATACAACAGAAAAATAGTAACTTTTTGCAAGCAATTTAAATATATCAACCTACCTTGCGACCTTCTTTCTTGGTATCCAAACACGTCCATTTTCTTTTCTTCCTTTTTCTTCTTATTTTGAGAAAATAAAGTCAAAAGGATAACTCCTCCAATAAATAAGTAAGTGTTCTTTAGATCATGCCATGCGCCTAATAACTGCAGAGCCAAACAGAGAATGCGGTGTTGGACTTAGAATTTTAGGTTAAATGTTTGGAACCTCAGGAATTCTGAGTAAAAAGAGTCAATTAGTGGAGGAAAAAATTTAGTATGTCAACCTTTCTGCCTTTTTTAAGACAATAAATGGAAAACAAAGGTAAAGCTTGCTTTCCCATTTCAAATCTATTTCAGTTTTAACAGTGGGAGATGCCATATTATCTCAGTTATGGGTATAATATGGAATAATGTTACTATATCGCTCTATTTTATCCTCTCATTTTGACCGCTCATGCATTCAATTTTTTTTTTTTTTTTACATTTTTTTCTTTTACTTATTTCCTTACTAATTAAGGAAGTGACTATTAGTGTATCGGTATTTTTTTTTATATTTTTTAAAAATGTTTAAAATTTTTTAAAAAATATGAATAAGAAAAATGAAAAAAATTGAAAATGAGAATTTTGCCTAGTGGGCATGCCGAGCGGTCAATGCTGGGCTGCACCGACTCTATAATATGATACACTTGAGGTGGAATTTAATACTAGGAAGATGAAATCCCATTTTAAGAACAATAGAATAAACTGTAGGAGGGATACTTTTAGAACAGATATTCACATCAGATGAAAGCCATTTAGAACATTGAGAGGTTAGCTTGACATTTTATGGCTTGTGACCTTTTGGTATATCCACAACTTCTGATTACATAATCTACCTCTGTATGTATCTAATGTTACTCAAATCCACTTCAACTTGTTTTGGTTACAAATAGGCATATTTCTGAATTTTGTGGGGGAGGAAAGCTAAGAATGAGAAGTTAAGTGCAGAGTACAAAACCAAAGTATAATTATGTGAGAACTTAAAGAAAGCCCACACCGAACTGCTCATTAAGCCAATGAGGAAGTCTGAAAATTGAGGATCAATCAAAAGAACTAAATGGAAAGCAGAAGAAAACTCTGAGGCAAAACATAGGAGTGAGGAACTTAAATGTGGATTGAATGAAAAAGAGTAAAAACTTAAACATATTACGGTTGCAAATGATGAGCTTCGAGTTGAGTATGATGAGAAGCCCCTTAAATGAGAAAGGAATCAGAGATTTTGATATCAGCTTTAGTTAAGGACAATGAAAAGA
Organism: Juglans microcarpa x Juglans regia; assembly: GCF_004785595.1. Taxonomy (NCBI): domain Eukaryota; kingdom Viridiplantae; phylum Streptophyta; class Magnoliopsida; order Fagales; family Juglandaceae; genus Juglans; species Juglans microcarpa x Juglans regia. Next base: position 6,129,678 of record NC_054600.1, read on the forward strand.
TCATTGATTAAGAGCAAAATATTCGTGGACATGAGAAGAGATAGAAGGCCTCAAGGGATGCCTGTTGGTTTCATAGAAGAAGTAGTTGGAAGTGGAGAAAAGAGCTAAAGCATCAAAAGAACTGAGAGAAAAGAGATGATATGTTGCTCAATGTAGGAGCAGAGGAAGCTTGAACATTAGATAAAATGGAAAAGGGAGCAATTTACACATCTAGTAGAAGCACATGAAAAGCTACACAATCAGTTCAAGGTCGGTAATGACTGGGAGCAGGAGAGATCTACATTGCTTAACGAAATCAGTGCAACCAAGCCCTGACTCATGAAGAAAGCTGAGAAAGCATCTGGAAACTATAGTTTCTGAATTCCAGATACGGTTTAAGAATGCTTCTGCAGAGTGCCAGGACGCAAAATCCATTTCTGTTTTCACAGTGTTATACACTTTAGTATACTTTTCTGCAAAATATAGAATAACTCTTCCTCACTTATTCTGGGCGCAGAAAAATTGTAATAAAGAACAAAAAAGCATCCCTTAGGAAATAACAAGAGACAGGAGAGGGGATTTCCTGCAAACTAGAAATCAGGTCAACCATTGACAATAGACCATAATAACACCATGATTCCTTAAAGAATTCCATTGGCTTAGAAATACTGTCATGCCAGTAAACAACACATGCACACAAAAGCTATATACACTATCACAATATTTAAATTTCGAGCATATATCTTATTCAATAGTTTTATTAGCAAATAAATTTACCCCAATAGGTCATCAGACGAATGTGGTGTAGTTATGAAATGGTTATTTGATGGTATAGATATAATGTGCAATACAACATGTGTATCACAAAGTTGCAGTACATTTGATGGTTTGAGTAAAAAAACTACAACAATCACATTTGAAATACCAAGCATCATTCCACTTTCAAGGCCATACATGACTCCACACCAGAGGAAGATTCAATTCTGCTTGCCCCTGCTAGATGATTTTGAGTCCTTGACATCTGAGAAAATTCTGATAGTCCATGCCTCAAAACTCCAAGGTTTACCCCATCGCCGACCAATATGCTTGTTACGCCCATTTTTGATACCTATCAATGCCATTGTAGAATTCAAACTATTTGCTGAAGGTTCACCTAACTAGAGACACCAACATTTTTCTGGATAGTTACTTGAGATGTATGAAATGCTCTAAAGATTTCTATGAACCTAATGCTCTGCATGCTTAAAGAAGGAACATGGTAAACAGTTTCAAAAACTAAAATGGCAGGCAAGGGGCAATATTACCGCTTGAATATTCCTATCCTCATCGTCAAAGAAGAGCATTGAAGTGAAAGGTACCCCGGTACTTCTTTGAATTCTTTGGAAATGATCTGTTTTGTGAGTCGGACTGGCAAAAATTTCCTGCATAATATCCGTTATATTCTTTAGAAGAGAGAACGGAAAAACCTTCTTAATACTTTTTCCTTAACATCCAGAAATTGAAAAGAGGTGGAGAAAATGCTTCCTTGAGGCTCACCAGGGCCACAAACATGGATTGGATACCCAATTTATCTAGAAAATTTTTGGCTATATCAGGAGTTGGCGATCTAGAAGCAATAGCCACGTTCATTCCACTATCCTTGAGTGCATAGAATATGCCTCTGGCCTGTGGATACAGCTATGGCTCGTCATCCCCATAGCAGCCCTCACTGTTGATTTACCATGAAAGTTGTTAGCATCAATAATCAGGTCACCTTTGCAATTTAGCAAGAAATCAAGCACTGCATTTGTTTGTATGATATAGATTTGGTGAAAGATAGTCTATCAATTAACCACGAAAGTTGTTTAGCCTCAAGACCACTTCACATTTTCAATTTGGCAGGAAATTGAGCAGTGTCTACATGTAGTACCTCATATGATAAAGATAAGGGTAGGTGGTGTATAGGATCCCACATTATTTGGGAAGGAGAAGTTCTTGCTCTTTATAATGTTCCAATTGAGCTCCAAGTGTATCATTGACTAGTCCGGCCTAGTGGTTTGGGCCTTCCATTTGGACGTTACAGTACAATATGTAGAATAGAGGTTCCATAACACAGTCAATATACTACCACAACAAAGGTTTACAATATGATCATAGTATATATTTCTAGATATTCTTGTACATTATGATAATTTGTTGAGTCACCTGAACACCGTACTACAACCAAGGCTCTAATAGAGAAGAACTAAAACATGGTAGATATGGAACCACAACACAAATTTTCAGCTTTTAACAGATTAATCGAGTCAGTGCAATATTTTAGGAAGAAAAAAGTGCAAGCTCTTTTGAGGAAAAAGACAATCACGCTTCCCATAACCCAATGAACAACGATTTGATTTCACTCTTGCTCTCCAATCAATAGGATGACCACAAGGTTCACAAACTAAACAAGCAATTATTAGGTAGTCTTACAGACACGTGGTGCTCCTTTGCTATAATAGAATGCGATGTCAGTTAAAATTAGTGTTTATGTAGGCAATTTTAATTATATGGCATATTGTAATAAGATAGTAGTGTGTAAATGTTGTGTAGTCGTTTTGAAAAAGAATAGAGTTTATTATTAAAAAAAATTTTTTTTTTACGTGGATCATTCACTTTTTCAAAATGATTGCGCGACGCTTGTACACTCACGACTGCCACCAACATTTCTGTTGTCATCTACACATACTGCATTAAAAAACCAACACTCTCAATGCAAAAATAGAACCCATTCGTTGTTCTTACAAACCCACTATGAGTTATGATAATGGTCATGATCGAAAGTCAAAGCTGCATGAATTCTTACCAAAATAAAGGACGATAAAAAAAAAAAAAAATGGAAAATAGAGAGGGAGTGAGTATGCAGTGATCTGCATCTATAATTTACCAATAGAAAGGCCAGAAAGTATGATCGAGATCGAAGACAACTAGGCGAGGAAGATTTTGGTGGAGACTGATTATCTGCAGTGCCTCGTTCTTCACCTTATCGTCTTCCTCCATAGCAAGGTCGTTCGTCAATATCTTGCAGGTCGTCACAGCTTCGGTGAACGGAATGCATGCACCTACTTTGGATTGAATTAAGTATGTAAGACGTGGGAATGGTCGTCGTTTCACATTCTTTTTCAATACACGCAACCTCTGTTCATTACGGTCGTTTCAGAACTTCTGCGCAACTTACGTTAATTGGTAATACGTCAACCCATAACGCGTCTAGAAAATAAATTACACGTGTGACTAATTTTTTTAATTTTTAAGTAATTATACTCGACATTTCCGAGCACTTTACAAACCCCGAAGCATTACGGAACAGATATATTCAGCTTTTTCGAGTATTTACAAATCCGACGCGACACTGACAAATGGCCACGTGAGTATTTAACTCAATTTTAGCGGGGAGTATTTTTTGAAGATAAATATTGAAGCACAAATTTTTTTTTATAAAAATAAATTTATAAATTAAAGTAGTTTGATGTATTAAGTTAAATTGTAAAATTATTTTTATTATTAAATAAATATAATATATCATATAAAATCATGTCAATTTATAAATTTTTTTATTGTGAAGTGATACTGATGATAACTTTCAGTCCGATCCAGTCTCTATGGATGTTCAGTTTGGTCCGGTTTGGAAAAAATGATAAACAAACAATTACTGGATCGGACTGGACCGAACGAATTTAGACCCCTAGCTATCGGTCATGTCCAGTCCGGTCGATTTGTTCGGTCCGACCATTTATTTTATTTATTTTTCTTTTTTCCAAATAAATTAATTAAAAAATTATTTAAATTACTAAATTAAAGTTAAGTGAATTATTAATTAATACTGTATTTTTTTTTATATTTTATATGGTCAATGATAATAAATTAGATAAAAATTACATCATTAACTTATATAATTACTATATAAAAACAATATATTAAAATATTAAAAATATATATATATAGAGTTTAAGTCCGATTCGGTCTGGTCCAAAATTTGAAGACCTCAGGATCGAACCGAATTTCATCGGTCCACATATTTTAGGACCAAGATCAACCGATTCCAAAATTCGGTCAACTCGGTTCAGATCTAAAATTTCAGTTCAGTTTAGTCCGGATCGAAAATTTTAGTTTGGTCAGTTTTGCTAGTCCAAACCAAATTATTTATAGCTCTATTGATGAGTGATCGACACAACTTCTTTCGTGACATCCCATATGATAAGGATAATAGTATGTAGTGTATGAGATCTCATATTGTTTAGAAATGAGAAATTTTTGCTCTTTATAAGATTTCAAATGAGGTCTAATTATATCAATGACAAAGTGACGACAATGAACTAAGAGTAAAACAGCGAAATTAGGCAAGAGAGGAAGGGGAGGGAGGGCGTTGATGGTTGAAGTCCTAATCCAAACAAACAATATTTTTTTTTGTAATTGCATAGTGATAAAACAACTCCGTTTAAATTACTTAAGTTAAATGATGTCGTTTTATATAAAAATAAAATATACATAATCGATCAATCCTTTGATTTTGAACATGATTCAAAATGGAATCGAGCCGACTCGATTTTCCTCAATTTAAATCGTTGACTGATCGATTCTCCACCGATTTCAGTCGATTCCAGAATTTGACAGTTGTTTCATCAATTCCTGTTCACTCCTACTAACAATTTAGATTTTTTAGAATTCTTCCTACATCTAACTATATATTTAACTCGTTAATAACCAGTTTATAAAATTTATCAGCACAATTGAGTTCATTAGCGTTCATATTTGATTATTTTCTTATTATATAGGTAATAAAGAGGAATTTTACTCGTCAGTCACTATTTATTTTCACACTTAACACTTACAGTTTTTTTTATAGGGTGTAAGAGTTTTTTTATAGAGTGTGAAGATTTTTTTACAGGATGTAAGATTTAAAATAATAACTAATAACTTATGAGAATAATTTTTTCAAATAATAAAATAAAATATGACTCCAAAACTCATAGTCAAATAAAATACAAAATTTATGCGAATAGAATATAATATAAAAGATATAACGTGACGAAAAAAGAATGGTCCAAAATAAACAGCGTTCAACATTCATTCTCAGCTACAGCGCGGAAGCAACATATATATTCCCTATCAATAATGGGCCCATCAACGACAAAAAGAGCGCCACGTGGGGCTTAAACAATATAGATATTATTTGATTCGGGGAGCATCGTTTCCTCGCGCCTCTATATCCACCACAAAACCATCTTTCCATTTCTCTTTCTACAATACTTTCTACCTCGTCCGTCGGAAATTCGGAAAACATTCAACTAATTTTCTCAAAGAATCGGTCTCGAAATTGCGGAGGGGCCGCCACAGGAAGCCTGTAATTTTTCTGATTTTTCCTCGTCGCGAGGTAATTCTCCGGAATTTTATAAATTTTGTACTGTTCATAGAATAGGGAAACTGTTAACAGCTTTCATTTTTTTTTTTTTTTTAAATTGTGCTAACTTTAAACCCAGGGATTTTCTGACCTCTACGTTTTACGAGCATGAAGCCGATATTTTTTGGCTCGCATTTCATGCTATTTATGCTTTTCCTTCGGAATTTTGATTTGAAATTGTGTGTTTTTTTTTTTTTTAATCTTTTGAGGATTGAGATTCGTGCAATATGGGGACTTTTTTTTTTTTTTTTTTTTTCAAATTGTGGAGTTTTAATGTCTTCTATGTTGGTATGCTTGAATGGTGAGCTCTCAGGAATTTATATTTTTTAGGGTTTTAAAAGTGCGTGTTAGGCTTGGCGGTGGTATATATATCAGCGAGTTATGGAAACTATCTATACTTTGTTTTTTAATTTGCTTTTCACCATAGCTCATTCATTTTATATGGGCAGATCACATTTTCTTATTGTTGTTGTTCATCTTTTTTCCTAAAAAGATGTAGTGTCTTAATTCCTGATTGATGCAATAAATGTGTTGTTTCCTTATTTTTTAGGACAATTTATGCTACCCTGATTCTTTGACTATTTTCCGTTTATGGGTTGATGAACGAAAATTTAGTTGGCATTGTTTGGTGTGCAGATGGGTTCATAGTCTTTGACCTTTTGATGCTGACTGAAAGCGTGGATCTGCTATATCGGGTTCTTGGGTTGTGAAGTCCTCGAAGTCTATCTGGATTACAGAGCCTTGATCAGTATCAATTTGTGGTCTAGAGGCTAGCAGGAACCAAGTAGCTTATGATCTAGGCTACTAGCCCGTGCCTTGACCTATAATTTCCAATCCAATAATGGCTCTTGCTGGTTCTTTGCACTTGTCCCATGAATGGGGACTCTGCAGGAACCGGGGTTGCAGTAAACAATACAGGGTACTTTATTTTTTTCATTTTTTCCCTTTTGTGTTCAGCATTTTTTTTAAATTCTTATGTTTTTTTGTTTGTTTAAACTTTACAGAGTGTAACCGGCAGAGGGAAGTTGCATTTGTTGAGTGCTACTCTTTCATCACGTGTGTCGGTATGTTTTTCTGGTTTTGAACTTTGGATCCACTCTTTTTTCCCCTTCCAAGATTGTTTTCCCCTAAATGAAACATGAAGTATGTTGAAGCATGTATAACATGAACTCTAAAATATGAACAAACGATAGGCATTTGACATCAGTTATGCATCTACTACATGCTAAGTTGTTAGGTGCTTGATTTTATTCGTGCTTATTCTGGAAATGTTTGAGACTAATTGCTTACTGCCATTGTGATCATATGCTAACATTATATGCTATTCTTTTGTAAATATTAAAACTTTCTTTACCGTATTCCCACTCAAATTGCTTTTCCCATTTCATCATTTCAATTGTTAACAGTACTCTTGCTGTTCTTATAATATCTGATTTATTGATGGCACCTGGATTTATTTTCTTTTAAGAGTTAATGACCAATAATGTGTGTTTTAGCACCTAGATGTTGAATTAGTTAGTTTGGATTGTACTCTGTTACTTTGTTACATCACTGCTATTTTGTCTGGCTTGATATATGTTATCTTCAAGGAAACCCAAATTCTTATTTCAAAAGATGAAATTAAGTATATTTTGTTATACTAAATTTGAAATTCTGATTCTGTGCTTGTTGTTGTGTTTCCACCCTTAAAGTGTTTCCTAGATATATACTTCTAAGTGATGCTATTGGCATCGATGAAACTGTATGTAGTGTGACTTCGAGTATATCTTTTCTATTACAGTTTCAGCAACAGCTATGTTGGAGCTTTTGCCCTTTGAACACTGCATACAGACCAATGCATTCTTTACCTAAAAGATGCAAGGCTTTTAAGTGTCATTCTTTTCTAAGGCCAGGCCTACCATTTCAGCTCCCTAATATTAAAACAGCTGCCATGGCATTGACTAGGTAATTTTGTACAATCTATTACCTTTAAATAATAATTATATATGAATAATGAAATCAACAGGTCCTCATATAATTATTATTATTTTCATCAAAAAAATATTTATATATGAGGACCTGTTGATTTCATTATTTGATGTCTGTTATCTTTAGATTTCCATCTAGTATAAAAAGATATTTGGACTTCTTGCGGTTATGTGGACATAAAAGAAACTATTCAAAAATGTGAGTGAAAGTATGAACTAGACGGATATTGAGTTTGACTATGATCTTATTTTTAAGTGTCGAATGCATTTTAAAAGATAATATCATCTGCTATAATATGAAGAAATCTAGTAACCATTTATTTTTTTGCATTATGCAGGTCGTATAATGTTCTAGAAGGGAGTCCTCTTGTAATTAAGTTGGTTCCTGCAGTTGGTATTATTATTTTTGCTGTATGGGGTATTGGGCCACTTTTGTGTCTGAGCAGGAACATTCTTCTTCATGTATGTGCTCTAAATTTAGGTTTTCATTTTCATGTCATTTATCATGGAACAATTTATATTTGTCTTCTGTTTCCAAATTGAGATGATGCACTGTTTATGTAAGTAAGTTTTTTAATCTATGCTGCAGAAAAATGATAGTAGTTGGAAAAAGAGTAGAACGTATTATATCATGACCTCATTTCTTCAACCTTTGCTGCTATGGACTGGAGCAACATTAATTTGCAGGTAAATCTATCAGAGCACTAGTCATTTCGTTGTTGAACTAGAATAGTTTTAGATTCTTATCCTTTACTGTTAAATATATTTTCTAAATTCACTGATAACAGTTCTGTTTCTTTTAGAGCAATGGATCCAGTAGTTCTATCTAATGAAGCTAGCCAGATTGTTAAGCAACGCCTTCTGAATTTTGTAAGATCGTTGTCGACTGTGCTGGCCTTTGCCTTTTGTTTGTCAAGGTGAGTCTGTTTTCTATCTGCATGCATACATACATCTATTTTCTGTCTATCTATCTATATACACACACACACCGCTATATTCAGTATATGTGTATATATATAGTATTTGAAAACCTTGATGAGTTGCCACTCAACAACACACTAAAACCACAGAGCTGTAGGAGGGGTTTTGGGATTTACATGGTTGAACGGTGACTTGAAATTACCATTACTTGAAATATGTAATGGGGAAGCATTTCGCATATCCTTACTTTCTTTTTAGTAGAGATCTTTCCACTTATTTCTAAAAGGATGCTGCCACCATTTGTTTGTCATTGTTCTTTTATCAAAAGAATTATTTGTCATTGTTGCTTCATTGAAGCCAAATATATAATTGGAGATGCAGATTTCATATCTCGCCTTCCTTCTAGTAGAGGTCTTTCTTCTTATTTTTAAGTTGCATCAATCTCAACCACTATTTGTTTGTCATTGCTGCTTCACTGGAGCTATATATATTATGGTGAACCAGTTTGCAAATCATCACTTTCTGTTTGGTTGAAATCTTTCTATTTATTTTAAGTAACATCAAATTCTGCTATTAGTTGTTTATTTGTTTGTCGTTGCTGCTTAATTGGTGCCATCAATCATTAATGCCTGAGGTAAAATGGATGATGTTTTCCCAGTTAGGGTGTTTAAACAGTTTTTATCATAATGAAATGCAATTTCATGTTGCTTTTTGTGCAGCATGATTCAGCAAGCACAGAAATTCTTCATTGAGACTAATGACTCTAGTGACACAAGAAATGTAAGTGTCAAGGCTTCATTGTAAACACATCTTGCTCAGATCATGTAATTAGATGGGGTAATGATGCAGTGTTATACTGTAAGAACTTCAAGAATCAACCAATAAAATTTGATTATGCATCCAAACTCTATGCTACCGTTTCCTGTATTTTTTTCTCTGTTTTTTGTGGCTATTTGAGTTGACCTTTATGTTTTTAAAGTTCTACTTCTAGTTTGTGTCATATGAGAGTATTATAGAAATGTTTTTTTAATTATTTTCCTATGATATATGGATGAGACACAAATTTTTAGCAATTTTCTGTAGAAATTGTGATGACATGTAAGATGTGCAGTGCATTCACTTAACTGCACCTTAGGTGCTATGTGATCAATTAATCTGTGCTTAAAATTGTTTGACTCTGTTAGCACTGTTCATCACACAGACCATAATCAAGTCTGAAATATTTTAATTTCAGATCTTCAAGGCTATTAGATAATTGATTATCAATTTGTAATTGATGTCTATTTTTTTTTTATAAGTAAGAGATAAATATTATTGATATGAATGAAATAGGCATAGCCCATGTACATAGGAAGTATACAGAAGAACACCTAAATACATTCTAAGAGCAATAAATTAAAGACAAGAAATAATGAACATTGTCCCCATTTAGTACAATAGCAGAAAACCAAAGCAGTTTGTGGAGAAAAAAAATTTTCAGCTCCACAATTGTGCGTTCCTTGTCTTCAAAGCAACGCGCATTCCTTTCCGACTAAATAAACAACATGATACACAACGGGATCATCTTCCACACTGCTGCCACTTGATGAAAACCTTGCATCTTCCTCCAACAACCCAACAAATCCACCACCCTCAAAGGCATAACCCAAACAACACCAACCCTTTGAAAGATCTCATCCCACAAAACCCTTGTTACCTCACAATGCAGTAAGAGATGATCTACAGATTCTCCATTCTTTTTACACATATAACACCAATCCATCACTATACATCCCCTCTTCGTCATATTGTCCGTGGTCAAGATCTTCCCAAGAGCGGCATTCCATACAAAATATAATAAATATAATTGATGTCTATATTGTTAGTATCTTTATAATAAATATAATTGTTTTCTATATTATAATTATTTGTTTAGACTTACTTATGGAAATGTATATTCTAGAATTAAATATTTTTTTTTTTGATGAGTAAGAAATTTATTAAAACCACGTAATTAAGGATAGCCCAAGTACACAGGAAGGTATTCTAGAATTAAAATTACCTTCTCTTTGGGCAGATGGGATTCCAATTTGCAGGAAAAGCTGTGTACTCTGGAGTATGGGTTGCAGCTGTTTCATTGTTCATGGAGTTGCTGGGTTTTTCTACCCAGAAATGGTTGACTGCTGGAGGTCTCGGGACCGTCTTGTTGACTCTTGCCGGTCGTGAGGTGCAACTCTAATCACTTGACTTTTTGCTTTATAATATTTATTATCATTAGTAATCTTTTTTTTTTTTTTTACAAGTGTTATCGTTAGTAATCTATAATAACCTACTTGCAAATTATGATTTTTTTTTTTTTACTTTATCTAGATATTCACAAATTTCCTTTCAAGTGCTATGATACATGCAACTCGGCCTTTTGTCGTGAACGAATGGATTCAAACAAAGATTGAAGGCTATGAAGTTTCTGGTACTGTTGAGGTTTGTATCTGAACACCAAACATGTACTCAAAAGAACAAGTGGCTACAAGAAAAGGACAAATGATAAAATATCATATCTATGTACATATTTTGATGTTTTCCCCTTTAGTAATGACTACACATAATTAAGTGCATTAACATGGGTTACTTCTGTGAGTTGAAACAGCATATTTTATTCAGAGGGTTTCTCAAGTTTGATTATTTTTTATTTCCTACAGCACGTGGGTTGGTGGTCACCAACGATTGTGAGAGGCGAAGATCGTGAAGCAGTTCACATTCCGAACCATAAGTTCACAGTGAATGTTGTGAGGAATCTCAGTCAAAAAACTCATTGGCGTATCAAAACGCACCTAGCCATTAGTCACTTAGATGTCAATAAGATCAACGTGAGGAGTAATCCAGATTATCCATCCTTTCATATGTGATAGCTGCTCATTTTCCGCCATTAAATATTTATTTGATTGTCTCTCTTATTAGTCAGTTTGTCGACCTCTGTGCAGAATATTGTTGCCGACATGCGCAAAGTATTGGCCAAGAATCCTCAAGTCGAGCAGCAGAGGTTGCACAGAAGAGTGTTTCTGGACAATGTTAATCATGAAAGCCAGGCTCTTTTGGTAAGTGCCGAACATCTAAATTATCTTACAGTTTTATGTCTTTTTTTTCTTAACTCTCAATTATCATCTGAGTCATCATTTCTATAATACTACAACAATAATTGAATTCTTTGGATAGATTTAAAATGATTTTTTAAGTCGATTAAAAATGAGCGGAGGGCATCTATATTCTATCTTCCTTTTTTTTTTTTTAATAAGTATCCATATTCTATCTACACCCCCCCCCCCCCCCCCCCCCCCCCCCCCCCCCCCCCCCCCCCTTTTCCTCTGTTTATTTCTTTGTTGTTATTAGTGAATTTTGAAGTCATGATGTAACCATTAGATTGTGGTGTGAATCAAGGGCAGGAAAACAAAAATCTGAGAGAAACCTCAAAACTTTCTTGAATGAATGAAAATATTTATCAATTGATTATAATTATATATTTTTTTTCAGATTATAATACTAGTTTTACATATTATACTTTTTAATATTTAGATAGTTGTGATTTTTTTTTTTCATTTTTGTTTATTAATATTCCACTTGTTTTGACATAAGAATGTTGTCATTGTCCTTGGAAAAACTGTTTTTAGTCAAGTATACTTTCAGGAAAAGTTACTTATCATAAAAATATTTTCAAGAAAAGTGACTTGTTTTCTGGTTTTTGGTTGATACTCTAGAAATATTTTTTAGTGTATGGTTACATAAAATATCTTCATTAAAATAATTAAAACCCACCCACACAAAGTTGAAAGACAGTGGTGGTGGTGGTGGTGGTGGTGGTGGTGGGATTGACAAGGAGAGCCCTGAAGTGACTAGCGACACTACGGAGGAGTGGGGGAGGGGGTGATGCTGGCATCGGGGGTGCTGGTTTGAGAAGGAGGTTGTACTGACAGTGTGTGGGAGTTGAACCAAACACAGGAAAATACAAAAAACACTTGCTGGAAAATATTTTGCTCTGAAATAAATGGAGCCTAAGGTTTTTCCATGTGATTCCCTTTCTAAATTGATGATATTGGTATATTCTCATTTCTCATGCTGCTTCCATGTTTAGTATTACAACTGTATATTACACTTAATGGTGAACAAGCTGTATTATAAGATTGACCAATTAAGATTTATGAGTAAAGAGATATGCCAGTAATTTTTTTTACTATTAAAATGCTCTAGTGCACAATGCTCTTGTATCAGCTTTATGCACATATATTTCTCAAATTGACACTTGATTTTTGTTTGCATATTTACAGATCTTGATTTCCTGTTTTGTGAAGACTTCACATTATGAAGAGTATCTGTGTGTTAAGGTAAGAGACTTTTCACCAGTACTTTTTAACCAGTAGTGCATTTGGTCTGCTTTGTAGGATTTCATTTTGACTTTAGTGCATAGTGGTATTTGGTGGGCGTAACAAGATGTCCTCACATTAAGAGTTCAAAAAGCTTTGCCAGATGTATGAGTTTATTTTTTATTTTTATGTGAGGCATGGTTCAATATTTAATGTTGCCTAGTAAGAGTGGCTTGGGGCATCTTCACATAATATATCATACTTGTGGGTCAAGAGAAAATTGAAGAATTGTAAATAAAGCGTAACTTTTGGATAGTAATTATTAAATAAACTTAAGGGTGTCTTCTTTGGTATCAGTGAATCTTCTTTGGTATCAGTGAATATCCAATCATATGTTTGTTAAATGGAAAAAAAGCAAGGGGTGCTGGAGAGCTGTTCCATGGTTTGGTGGGAGGATAAAAGGAGTAGGGATAAAATGAAATGAGGACGGATGAGTATTTCTTTAAGCCACAAATCCATCCAAAGCTGGACACACCGATGGAGGGAGATGTAGCTTTTAAAAATTTGCGTAATTACACTTTTATGGTTACTGCACACCATGGAAACCAGGGTGTGATGGTTAAGAATTTTCACTTTTTTTTTTTTTTTTTGGGGTAAATTTGGTTATACACCCCTTGTACTATACCCGACTTAGGATTAGCTCCTTGTGCTATTTTTATTTAGGAATAACACCTCGTTGTTTCAGCTATTTAGATATAGGTCCCTCCATCAGTTTTGCGGAAAGACATGTTTAAAAGAATTAAAAACTGCCACAGGCCGGGGTGCCACCCCCGGGTGGCTCCCATAGTGGCTGTTTCTGGCCAACATGAAGGTCGGCCAGTTCTGGCTGCCGGTGGTGGCTGGGGTGGTAGCCACCACTGGCGGCTGTCCTTAGTTTTTTTTTTTTTTTTTTTTTTTTTAATTTCTTATTTTTTAACATTAAAACTGTTTTTTATTATAAAGTCTTTTTTTTTTATTCTTTTAAAAGACAAGTTATGGTGCTTAGAAATAAAGAAACACCTATTTGATGATTAAATAAACTAGGAGGGTTCATTCATCTTATTGAACTTCAGGAATAACACTGTCAACTCTTTTGCCATACCTGACTTAGGATTGGCTCCCTATACTCTTTTTTCAGGAATAACACCATGTGGTTTCAATTATTTAGAAATAGGTCCCTCCATCAATTTTTCCGTCCATCAACATTAATGGGAAGCATGTGACCCAATCACAAATTGCCATGTGTCCACCTTTTTAAAAAAAAAAAATCAATATTCTTCCAAATCAATCAATTTATTGACTTCACTCAATATTCTTACTGTGGTCTGTGACGCCTACAAACTCTTAGTACGAATGGTATGAGAAGCCAGATTAACATGCATGCATATCCACACCCTGCGATCTTTCATGGTTTGTCATTTGGTTATTGTGATCTTGTTAGTTGCTATATCCAACACCATGCACCAATCATGTCCATTGGTCAGTTCATTCTACTGTCTTTTATTTTTCTTGGCATTTCATTCTACAGTCAGTTCCCGTTAATGTTTGTGAGTCATAAGAATGCTTCATGAGGTCTCTATTTGGAAGGAATTGTTTAGGTCTTGTTTTGGTAGATATTACTTCACCTTTTCTGCCTATGTTTGTTAGATTCCAAGCTTTACTCTCTTTTTTCCAGCAAAATAGCTTTTGAGAGAATGCAACTGATGGAAAATTATTTTTAGAGCATTGTAGTCATTTTAAGTTTGACTTTGGCAAAACAGGAAGCTATTCTATTGGATCTTCTTAGAGTCATCAGCCATCACCGGGCTCGCCTTGCCACACCAATCCGTACAGTGCAGAAAGTATATAGTGACACAGATTTGGAAAATATACCATTTGCAGAGACAATATATAGCCGTGATGGGGTGGCATCCAACCGTCCATTGCTAATGATTGAACCGTCTTATAGAATTAATGGAGAAGATAAGACGAGAACTCAAAGTCGTTCAGCTCGTGCATCTGGAGAACAAGATAGTAAGTCCAGTGGACGGCCTGTACCTGACAAGGGTGACGCTAAGGTTGGAGCAACATCAGTTTCTGACTACAAGGCCAGAGAAACCCCGCCTTCAAATGCTAAGGCAGATGCTAAGATTGGAGAGACGCCAAACCCTGATACAAAGGAGGACCCCAAGGCTGCAGCAGCATCTGTATCGGATCCAAAAGGGGGTGAGCACACAATAGTGAAGCCAACATCAAAATCCATCTCCAAGACAGATTCTAAGGTAGCAGATATGCCCTTCTCCGACCCCAAAGGGGTAGCTTCAGTAGCTGATAATTCAACTCAAAAGGTATCCAATGGAAAACAACCTAAGAGTGACAGTTTTGGGAATATCACGCAGAAGTTCAACAATCCATCAGTTTCCTCACCAGAAAGCATCGTTGAGAAAGCAGGCGGATTTACAACAACTCAGTCTAGACAGGAAAGTGAAAGAATGCCAACGATGCCAAGGCCTAGATTGGAAGATAACATAGTACTTGGTGTTGCTTTGGAGGGCTCAAAAAGAACCCTTCCTATAGATGAGGGAATGGTTTCCCCTTCAAGTCAGGCAGAAGGAAAGGAAATGGCTGCAAGCCGGAATGGCAACGGGTCTCCTACTCCCGAGAAGGATAAGAAAGATGGTCAGGTTCCAACCACTCCCAGTTCAACATCTGGCAATCAGTGATATAGATTAGGTTGATTGATGAAGATGTCCAAGTTCCTTGCTCCAGCTCCTCCTAACTCTTCTCCAGTACATCAAAGCTGTCTTTTTTCAAGCTGATATACGCCGTACATTCCTTTTCCAACTTTCTTCACTAATCTTTCTGTGATCTATTGTACCATTCTTCCGTGAAAATTTAACAATATATCAAACAAAAATGTACACCATTCTGCCAGATTTGAATGGTGTTACAACACAAATCTTGCCCTGCCTTTGCTCATAGAAATATAGAGTTTATAATTGTTACATTTTTTAATGTGTAAAGCTTAGGCTCTGAATTCCACAAAGAGTAATGCTATGTAAAGTCGTGAAATGTGCAAGCGTTGTGTAGTCGCTTTGAAAAAGAGTATGATTCACTATTAAAAAATTAGTTTATTTTCAATTGGGTTCAATTGTTTTGGGGGGGGGGGGGGAATAGGCCCTGCTAGTTGCTACTAATGAGAGCCATTGCAAAACCTTTAGTTGGGTTTGATGCAACGATGAAATTCAAAGGAATAAAACATAATATTGATAAGCGAAAATATATTTGCAATCGTAAATTGTACAATTGTTATATAATCGTTTTGACAAAAATAA
Organism: Juglans microcarpa x Juglans regia; assembly: GCF_004785595.1. Classification (NCBI taxonomy): domain Eukaryota; kingdom Viridiplantae; phylum Streptophyta; class Magnoliopsida; order Fagales; family Juglandaceae; genus Juglans; species Juglans microcarpa x Juglans regia. Next base: position 6,145,651 of record NC_054600.1, read on the forward strand.
GTAAAATTTAGAATCTATATAAAAAAAATTAATTTTTTAATAATAGACTCAATTCATTTTCAAAGTGATTACGTAATGTTTATGCACTTCACAATTATATATAAATTGAGCTTAGGCAAAAATTTAATACATTCTGAAATTAATTTGTTTACCACAAATACATTCTGAGAAAACTAATAGCTGGTTTGATTATACAAAATTAAATTATTTCATCTTATGTAATTATTATAATTTTATAAAACTCTCATACAAAATATAATAAATAATTTTTTCAAATTTCAAAATAAAAATTATATTAAAAAATTATATTATAACAATATTTTTTTTAACTTTTAATAAAACATATAATCTTATCTCATCTGAACTGTGTAACCAAATAATAACCTTCGCATTCCAACTTATTACGGGATTTATTATAATTTTAAAAAATAAAAAAAAAATCTTCACATTAACAACGCAATGAGCATTAACAGTAGGATTTAAAATATAATTTTTCGCTTGCTGGATTTAGGCATGACTCGCGAAAACAATCGAAGAAAAGTCATAGATATACAGAGATTTTATAAAATCATTTGTCTGGACAGAACAGCGCAACAGATCGGTGTGCCTTTGGAGTTTGGGGTGTTCTTTGGTGGCCCTCCAGCTGAAAACGCAGGCTTAGCAAATTCATCTTTTAGATTCGTACCCTGTCGGACGGTGCGTTATTGCACTCACCCTACTCTGAAACCACAGATAGAGAGAAAGTGAGGAGGAGTCGTCTGTAACGCTATAGTACTCAATGTATAGGTTTTTATCTGTAAAATGATGGTCTGTAATTGATATTTTGCTCACTTAGAAGGTGAGAACCTCCATTGATAGAATAGAGAAGAAAAAGTGCGACAGAACTGCAGAGAAGGAATAACAAACTTCTCATATGATCAAATAGGTCTGACACAGCCGACGTAACAAACTAAATTCTTTCTAGAAGATTACAGTTAAAATGACATGCATCAATACAGGAAACGACACGATTATAAAAGATAAAAGGCCTCAAGGCCTTAACTCCCTGCTGCAAATGGGCCTTATTTTCTACTTAAAATAACCCAACACCTCTCAACAAGGCTCATGGTCCATGACTCCCGTTGAAACGATGCACTTAACTCACAGCCCCTAGGCACTTCAAAGTTCAAACGCTCGAATCTCTTCTGAAAGTCCCGCATCCTTCGTGCTTCTCTCTGGGCGTGTGACTGAGGCCGGGGGCTCCAATCAGCTTAATAGCGACACCTTCCATCTCAAAACTCAATCCAGGTAACCATTGATTCAGCCTTTTCCGTAATCAAATCAAATGTTTCATCTAATCTGCATAAAGCTGCCCCAACAATTAAGGCGCAGAGCTTCACCAATCTGTCATGGCTACTTGTTCTCAACTTCATCTCTCGGACCCGTCTCAGAACTCCCTAATATCACGGATCCAAAATCTCTTACTGTTTCCTTCCTCCGAAACTCATGTGGGCTGTCCTTGGAGCTGGCTGCTTCAGCTTCCAAGAAGCTCAACATTGAGAACATAGAGAATACCAATTTCGTTCTGGACCTGTTGAGAACGCACGGTTTGACGCAGAACCAAATCAGACACTTAATTAGTAGTCGTCCCTTATTGCTTTCGGCCGATTTAGGCAAAACCATTAGGCCCAACATGGAGCTGTTTAAATCCTTAGGGTTTTCAGGCGCTAGCCTCGCCAAAATGCTCAGCAAAGATCCACGTGTGCTTCAGAGTGATGCATACACTGTGGTTGAATTTTTTAGAGCACATGCTTTCAGTGACGAGCAAATATCGACTTTGACCATGAAGCGTCCGACATTGTATGTACTCAATACACAGAAGATCCTTAAGCCAAAGTTAGAGTTTTTTAAATCTTTGGGCTTTTCATACCTCGAAATTGCAAAGCTTTTATCCGCAGAGCCCTATATTTTAGAAAGGAGTCTCGAGAACCAAATCATTCCTTGTGTTCAAGAGCTTAGGCGGATTCTTGGCACTGACGAGAATGTTTTAAAGGCGGTAAAGGCATGCTTCTCGTTGATTGAAATTAATGTGGAAAGGGTGTTACAGGCCAACATATCAATATTGCTAAGCCATGGTGTTCCCAATTCATTAGTTGTTAAGATCTTTTTGATGCAACCAAGATCGCTGCTTGTGAGGACTTGTCGATTTAGTAAGATTGTTAATGAGGTTATGAAATTGGGTTTTGATCCCAATAGTCTGCTATTTGTTCTAGCCATCCGTTCAATGGCAGTGATGAGTGAAGCACTGTGGGAGAAAAAGGTGGAAGCTTTAAGAAGTTTTGGTTTGTCAAAGGATGAAATTGATTCAGCATTCAAGCAGCAACCAATGTGTATGATTACTTCAGAGAAGAAGATCATGAAAGTGATGGGGTTCTTTGTGAACAATCTGAAGATGAAGCCTTCGATGATATCCAAGAATCCGAATCTTCTACTGCTTAGCCTGGAGAAGCGGATTATTCCGAGGTGCTCAGTTCTGCAACTTTTGATGTCTAAGGGGTTGATTGAGGAAGATACTAGCATACTTCATACGTTTAAAATGACTGAGAAAACATTCGTCGAGAAGTTAGTGGAAAAGTATCAGAATGAGGTTCCTGATGTGATTAGAGCGCACCAAGGCAAGATAGAATTTCAAGGGTTCCCCATTGATTTAAGATTTTGACTACTTATGAGATCATTGAATACTTTGGGCCTTTCCAAAAGACCATGAGTTCAGATTGTTGCCAAAAGACAGTATATACAGTTTTCAAGTTCTAACATTTTCTAAGAGATGTAACCGAAAGAATTTAATGCCAGGGTTTTGCTGCAGCTGCGTTTAGTTTAATCAATCTACATTGTGCACAACATGCAAGGAATAAAAACTAAGTCAAACTTGAGTCGAACCTTTTATCTACACAGCAGACCTTATGTACCTCTCTTACAACGATCGCTGATGCTTACGCTCTGGCCATTTTTCAAACATGACCTTTTTGCTAAAAGAAACATTTTGGGTACAAAGAAATCTCACAAAAGTAAACCCACAAACTAACGTAGTTTGATATGATACGTTAGATTATAAAACTACTTTTATTATAAAGTAGATATAACATATCATATGAAGTCATTTCATTTTGTGGGTAATTTTTTTGTGTCTATAGCACTTTTCGTTTGTTAATTATAGCTTTCTTTTGTAATGAGATCTAGTGCCCGGGGGGGGGGGGGGGGGGGGGGGGGGGGGGGGGGGGGGGGAGCGGAGGATTCTCTCTATTTTCTCTGCGGAGCAACGTAGGGCCAATTACATGGCATTATATGTTTAGTCTAATCCGGTAAAGTTTTGTTGAAGACTCAGATTGTCAGCTGGAATAAGTGTGGTTAATAGGTTTAAGAGTTTGATCTATTGGAATGTTAGGGCTTGTTGTTTGGTAGGTAGGGCACGACTTCAGTTAGTTGCTTGTCGTATAATGTAGCACCTATTCCTGCAGCCTTATTATAACCCAGAAAGCTATCGCTTAGTTCTCTATGCTTTTGTTGTTTAAAGGACCGGAATTCAGATCCTCTACTGGTTGGGAAGTTGGAACTCTGTTAAGTTTATAGTGGCCTGAAGGTGTAAGTTTCATTTGATGATTTTCATTACATTTTTTAGTATCTTTTGCAGAGCAGTGTTACCCCAATCGGCTGGCTCACAACAAACAGTGCAGACTTTTACTAAAGAGTAGTACCTGAGCTTTACCGTTCCTCCAAGATTCTGTAAGAAAGGCAATTGCAATATTTAGTTTTCGAAAGTGACTTCCTGAATTTTTGTTAGGTGTATAAGCTCTTGCTTCATCCAAGAATATCAGTAAGTGCCAACAAATTAATTCCTGACAGTGTTAGTTGCCAATCTGTGGGTGCGGTGCACGGGACCGGGGTTTATCCTGCAGGGATGGTCCGAAGGGCTTTGCCTTGGAAGGGTTCCCTGACATAAAAAAAAAAAAGTTGCCAGTCTGTGTGTTGCTTCCTATATATGTCAGCAAAATCCTAAGAACCCAAGGTAAAATGCTTTAAATGGCTGAACAAGTGTGGTGATAACCTTTCAAAATCACTCCTGAGAACACCTTCATCCTTGAACGAGATAGAATCAGTAATGGGAAAAAGCAGCGGTGGCACTTTTTTTAAGCTTTGTTCTTCGTTCTCTTCTGCCATTTATGTTTACTTCTCATTTTTCAAATCTTCTGCTTTCATCCTTTCGATTGAACTCTTAAGGTGGACACCATATTTAGTGCAATATATGTACTTGCATTCACTCATTATTCTGCATTTGTTTCCGTGTCTGTTGATTCTGCAAGTTTTTCAATTTATTTATTATATTCTGGAAAACCAGGAAGGCAAAGAACCTCACCAAGCCTGAGGGGAGACCGCAGATTAGCAATTGACTGGAAACAACATTATGTCAGTCGAAGGACAGACTGTAGAGGAACGTTTCTCTGACCAATTGCTTATATTTGGACCTCTAAATTCATATTTTTAGAATTTCTTGACAGGCATAGAATTCCTAAAACATCCCAAAACTCAACTATTGGGACTCATCCTCTGTACCCGACTAGGGCTTGTTTGTTTTAAAAACACATCTCATCTCATTTAATAATTACAATTTTTTCAACTTTCAATATAAAATAAAATAAACAATTCAACTTTTTCAAATCTTAAAATAAAAATAATATTAAAAAATATATTCTAACAATATTTTATTCAACTTTTTAATTAAATCTCAATTTATTTCGTCTCATCTCATTTGTGAAAACAAACGAAGCCTAGTCTTGTTGTTTAACTTCACCTGGCCAAGCTGAAAATTTAAAATTAAAAAATTTGTGTTTAAATGATGTTTAAATGTTAAGATGAGATGTGATGAGTTGAAATCAATTGTAAAACCAAATGAGCTAATTTAAAAAAAATAATTGTATGAAAAATTAAAAAATAATAATTACAATATTTATACAATTCATAACAATATCTAACATTATTATCTTCCTTTCGAATTGTGCTAGATATAATATTTTTTGTATATTTTTTATATATTCTATTAATGTGATTGATAAAAATAATTATTTTATATTAAAAAAAGAAAGTGAAATGATTGTATACAAGTTTTTATTTCTTAAATTTCCCTTATGCAAATTGCAAAGACAGCGAATCATAGAGGAGAGATATGGTGCTAGCCTGAGCCATGCAAATCCCTTTGCTATCTGACCTAAAACTACAAAGTCATAAAGGTTTCAACGAGTGTCTGCTGACATGTCCGACTGCTTAAACATACAGAAGCCGGACTGTATGAGCTAACAGCACTCCAATGATGCTGTAAAATACAATTTTTTAAAAAAATATAAAGAAATTTATTTAAAAGTGCCCTCTAAATTTAATTTCTCTTCTCTGTTGCTGATTTTTCTTCCGGTTGCTGCATAATAATGTTCTTTGAACCGCTCAACCAAAAAAAAAAAAAAAATGTTCTTTGAACCATCCAAAGCCGCAGTGCTTAATTAATCTCTCTAAAAAGTTTACAATTTCTGTACTTTGATTATATTTTCATTATATAATCTCTTCTTTTTATTTTTTAAATTAATTTATATTTTAATTTAACTTATAAATTTAGATTAATTTAAAATAGAACATAATTATATAACATTGTATGAAGAGATATTACAAATATCAAAAGATATGAGAATATTATTGATAGTTAAAGAAAATATTTAAAATGAATAAAAATATTAAAAGTATAATATTTAAATAATATGAAAAAAATAGATAAAATGATGTATGATATATGATATATTATAAAAATTAATCTATAAAATAAAAATAAATAAATTTTGATTATATATTTTAAAAGATAAGATGAAGAATTCATTGATAATGTTAGCCTATTTCATTTTAAGACGTTGTTATATCCATAGATTGTTTTTACCGAAATTCTCTACATATAAGTTAAATTTTTTTTTTTTTTTACTTTTTCTTTCACCATTTTCTAAAACTATTTAAATATTTTTTAAAAATAAAAAAATCGCGTATTCATTTAAAAACATTTACTCAATCATGAAGTAAAAAAAAATTTAAAAAAAAATTCGGTGGAGGATTTCGGTAGAAATCCCATGTGAAACTGTTTTCCTTCATTTTATTATTAGACTGCCTGTCAAATTATAATAAAGATGCGGCTATGCCATTCCATTTTGACCGTAAAATCTTTTTTTTTTATATTTTTTTAACATATTTAAATATATTTAAAAAATTAAAAAAATATATTAATACATTTAAAATCACTTTCTTAATTATTAAATAAAAAAAAAAGAATAAAGAAAGAATTTTGACCAACGAATAAATAGAAGTGTCAAATAGAGAGGTAAAGTAGACTTCCTTTTATAATAATTCAGCATCCTCGAGTTCCAAGGACATGCATTGCTATTACCATTCTGTCCTTCCAACTCGTTATCCTTCATTGATTGGATTATCTAATTCAAGTTAAAAAAAAAAAAAAAAAAAAAAAACAAACGTTTGAGAATTTAATCGAGTAAACTATATACATCATTTAAGCTCGTTTTCTTTTCCCTGCTTCATTACGCAATGCATCAACGTCGCCGACATTTCCCTCGTAGATTTTCACTCCCTTTCTACCATCTCCCGAAATATCTCTTTTCATTAGTTCTGTTATTGATCGAGGACTAAAAATACATGAATCTGAAAATACCGACTTGAAAATATCAAATTAATGAAAAATACCAACTACGTGAAAGTTTAAGGAGATGGATTCCTACCACTTACAGAGTAATGAAAGTTAATGAAAATACTTAATAGAGATTAGGGAGACGGGTTCCTGCCACTTACAGAGATTAGGGAGATGGTTCCAAATCGATTTCTTGCTCTGGCTCCAATTGCGACCCGTTGAGAGGGGGGAACCACCGGAGAGAGAACCACCGAAGACTTCTAGAATTTGCTACTATGTTAAAGACCTAACTATTGATCCAAAGTTCTAGGTCTTTTTGTATATTAATTTGGTTAAACTTTTAATCATAACATTTTACTATGCTTTCAAATCCGACGTCCATGGCAGGACGGCCCACTTTATTGACATTAACGCGGTGGTAACTTTTTTCTTTTTGGTAACCCTCTGTGACTTGAACCCGTGACGTGATCTCTGCTCTGATACCAATTGTTAAAAACTCAACCATGAATTCAAAAATCTTAAGACTGTTAGATACTAATTTGGTTAAATCTTTAAACCTCAAGATCATAACACAAGTGTTTGAAGCCTAAACTCTTTCTCTCTCTCTCTCTCTATATATATATATGACTCTTAGGATTTCCACTTCAAGAAATCAACACAGTTTTATGTTCGTTACTTTCCGGCTATCTCGGTCAAGCAAAGGAGAAAGGTCAAATATCTCTAGATGGTTATAATACTCGATAACAAATATGAAAAGTGACAATCTAGGGCTTTTGTAAACCAAGAAATCATAATCTTGCACCATAATTAGAAGTACTGTCAATTTACCTTAATCATTCAGAAGGAATTGATGATTACAAACCCATCATTAACATCACCCCTCCCATCCTCATTAAATACCTCAAACATTTACTTGGATCGTTACATGAACAGGAGTCAGGACTATGAATTTTGAGATATGGGATTGTGACTTATTTTACCAATATACAAGCCAGTAAGTAGACACAAACAATAGTGGAAGTACCAAATCATGTGATACAGATAGCAGCCTCAAATCCTTGACTAGATAAATAACTTCAAGCATTGCACATGCAATCAGGTGCAGGATATGTGTATATGGACTGCTTTGGTTTTCTAACTCTGATCTGCCCTTGTCTGTTTTCATGCCCTTCTATCACTGCCTGCTGGAAATCTGACCAAACAATGCTTTTATTTAGGAAGAGTTGGCCCAATAATGCCATGTTCGGCCTAATAGTCTTCAGGTTCTCATAAGTTCTATGTCCCACCTGTTGACATCACAAAATTTGTCAAAATTTGATGGAATCTGCAGAATACTGCATATGAATATCTGCACATAAAAGTTTTGGAAAAAATAATCTCCACCTCTAGAATAAGTCAATAAATTATAGGAAAAGAACCCTTGAGAGCACGTAACTTCCATTCTTACAGAGGTTTATTCATTTTTAAAGTAGTTAAGTTAGCTCGAGCAATTTCTCTTTCCATATTAGTCAACGATTGAAAAAATCTGTATTTTCGAAGAGTAATGTTACAAATCACACTCTTATCCCCCCACTTTCATCTTCCTTTCTATTTTTTTTTTAAAAAAAAGAAAAATTCAAAGGTTGATGAGCCATGCCACCTCATCATAGTTGGAAAGGAGTAAGATGAGGGTGTAGGTTTGTAGAGTTTCCCATTATCGAAACATTCATCTCTTTTTCCTCAAATTAGAAAGGAAAAAAATATCCAAAATTAAAGAAAAAAGAAAGGTGCTCATTAGTTCTCGTGACCATTTCATTAAATTTCCCAACTGATCTGATGTGGATGAGCCACAACTTTTAAGTTGATCAAGGACAGGGGAAGAAGCATAACCTCCATCAAATTGAAATTCATGTTTAGATCCATGATGCTACTACGTAGAAAACTTACCAATGCATTGTGCATATTTCCTGGAGAAGCAGATATAAAGATGTCGCTATGCATGCTAACATAGTAATCAACTGCAGCTAACAAGGATGCCTTTCCTTTGATCTGGGCGCGTTCCAATGCAGAAGCTAGACTCTTTTTGCCTTCCATTAGTGGAAACAGTGTTCGTAAAGTTGAAATCCTAGCTTCTCCACCATATACCTGAAAAACATAACCATTTTACAGATCAAACTCTGGGAGCAAAAAAGTAAATGTCAATTCTCCATAATTAGATAACACAAGTTAAGACATAACAAACCTTGTGGGAGGCAAGATATAACCGAGTACTGTTGTCAAAGCCCAAAGCTGCGAGAAGCAATCCAATCTCTTCCGGTGTCAATGGGCAACGCCCTTGATTTCTCAACTCTTCATCAGTGAACTGGGAGTTAAGAACCCTTCCCTGCCAGATCGCTTGCCTATACTTGGCTAGAGCCAGTTTCTCAGCTTTGCCCCCACCAAAATCACAGGCTGAGTGAGCTGCCATATCCTGCACAATGACAAGGTTAATGAATGAGCACCTGGAATCGTGTAGCAAAACCTTTAGAACATAGACACAGAAAATTTTGACAGTCCCAAGTATCAGAAAACAGAGGGCATGGGATTCCTTAAAATCAAACAACCACTCAATGACTTTACAAGCTCAAAGATCTACATGTCCAATGATATTCTGATTTGTCTCAGATGTTTGACATCACATTTTGGCTGTCACAAAAAGCATAAAATCTTGTGGTGTGATAGCTTGAACAGTATGTAGTTATCATTTTTTTGTAACTGCACATGACTAGAACACGCCTATCCAAGTGACTTCATGCCTGCCACAGGTATGGACACTGGAAGGTGGACAGTACACGTGGTTTACAAGAGAGATGACTTGTTAGGTATCTTGAAAATAGAGCAGGCTAAAACCTGCAGTGACTAGTCAGGAAACCCATGCTTACTGAAGTAAATTGAGCAAGTTACCCTTCACAATAATGTCAAATATGTTGTCGCCCAAACCTTCAGACCATAGTCTTAGAAAATTCTCAAAAGGCAGAGATACAATATATGTGCATGGTATGTAGAAATGGGCATACTTTATCAAACCGAAGATGTAGCACCGCAAACTTCCCTGCCCCTTCTGTGCTCTCCTGGAGATAGTTGGTGCCAAGTGCTCCCCTTTTGTCAGAAGGATAGCGCAGGCGGCTGACAAGAGCATCACCAAGTGCTCTAACATGAGGAACAAAAACTAAAGCTTGGAAGTTAACTTTACAACGTAGCCGTTGAATGTCCACAGGTAAGTTGTCAAAAGCCAGACGATGAGAGAATGGGGCAATCGCAGCAATTCCATAACTGACCATCCAAACACATTTCAAATCTCAGCAAACACACAGATTAAGAGACCAAACTAATTCCATAAAAACCTATAAGCCAATCCCTAAGTAATTTTAAGGCGTTGAAGGGTACAAATCAAACAAATCAATAAACTATTTGGCAGTATCCACTTGGCTCCTTTTTGATGTAATTACATATCCAGAAAAAATATATAAACAAGAGCTCCAGGAGCATCCACAGACAAAAAAAACAGGCAACCTTCTTCCATTCTTAATGTAGGAAGTTACTTCATACGCATAAACTAACAAGTAGCAATCATCTAAGATTATCAATCAAATATGTGCTAAAATGTTCGAGTAATTTGCATTAGAGATTCCACTGAATGGTGTTTAAGTGTACGAGAGATCTAAGAACTAGAAAATTCTAGGTAATTTCTGAAGGCCATTCATTCTATGTAAATGTTACACTGAGACATAAAAATACTAACTTAAAAGCCACGCACCTTGTCATTCAGTCGCATATTGGAACTATAACTTTTGGGCAATGTAAATTAGTAGCTATGCCTCCACATGTATACAACACAACTAGACATGGCCTATCTAAGATAGTCTGTTCTATGAATAAGCATGAAGAAATTTGGAACACAGAGTAATCTCAAATAGTTCAAATCCATTTATCCCCATGTGTTTATATCTCATAGTCTATTTCTGCTTACTTCTTAAGCTTTCTTGTATGCATATAATAATCATAACATTCTAGATCTTCCATTGAAAGAATCCATCTCAGCTCACCAATAAATTGTGGTTTATACGAAAAACATACTATCTTTTAGGCTTTAATTAGCCATATAAATCATACTTCTATTACCTTTGGACTATACATTTGAAAAAAGATTTTGCCTTATATCTAATAAAAGACTTGAGAAGCAACCAACCTTTGTAGTACAGGCAGCACATTCTCTAGATACCAGTTAGCTGAAGCATGAACTGGTGCTGTCTTAATCCGTGTAGTTCGGATTGCCGTAGCATAGTACTCCCTTGTGCTCCAGAAGAACTCATACGGCAGCTCTTTCACAATAGAAATATCGTCCTTCAATGTATCGATAAAATGATCCACATCAAATATATCCATGAATGAGCTGCAAAGGAATATAAACATGCAACTTCAGTACAAAGCCCCAAGGGATAAAGAAATAGGCAAAACACAGCCTTTGTAAATACAGATCCTGCAGCTACCTTGAATCTTGCCAAACAGGATTCACTTCAAGATGTGGGATCACCAGTGTGGCATTCAGTATTTTAGCAACAGCAACTGCATCACATATCTTTTAAGGGGAAAAAACAAACAAACAAAAGACTTGAGCTACTGACAGTACTTCTTGAAACAGACAAGTTACTTTTTTTAATCGGTAAACAAATTTATAATGATCAAAAGAGTAGGCAAGAGCCCCAAGTATACGGTACATATACAAAAGCAACGCCTAAGTGTGCAAAACAGACAAGTTACTTAAGCTTTTATCAGGAAAATGATTGCTATTCAAGAACCAAATATTCTGATCACCTATTGACATTCACATTTAGAATAGTTAGGTACCTACCCCATTCTCTGCTGGTTCAATCCTCCATCAAGAAATACCTGAATGTATCCTTGAGATTTCTCGGGTAATGCTGCTAAAAATAAAGTGTCAATCCACTAAAAGTAAATGCTTGATCATGATTAATAAATATCAATACTTAATGTAGCATATAGTAGGTTTAAGATAAAGCAGAATTCTTTATTGTTAGCCTGATTTCTCATCACTTACAAGGGGTTTTTGTTGATTCAACACAAGGTCTCAATCCTTGGTTGGCCAGAGGAATCCAGAGATCTGACTGCTGTGCATTTGTCTGATAAAAAAACATTTATCATGAAGAAAATTTTACTCGGAGAACTAAAAATTCATTCAAAAAGCATGTTTGCTGCTCTCTTACAGTTTCGCTTTGTAAAGCACTCTTGAGAAGACGAAAATGCCTCGGTTTTGGAGCATTCCATTCCTGTAAATGTCATACTGTGATTTAATGTTTTTCTTTTTATAAATAAATTCAACTGTAAATTTAGGCCCACCAAAAGATAAAATTCGTGTAAATGGAACCAGGTTTAGAACAAGCGGATCAAACCACATACCCGTTTCACTTCCATTTTTATCTTTATTTATGTGTTTTTTTGTGAATATTCGTTCCATCATCGTGCTACACCCACAAACTGTAATATAATCAATTCCTACTTTATCTCCGAGAGATAAGGTCATTTTTGGAATCTAAGGTTAATGCTCAACTGGTCGGCAATCGGAGTAAAATCAACTGATTCAACTCAAGAAAACCAAACACTTCATAGTCAACATTTTAAAGTTAGCATAAGTTCCTACCAAAATTGACCCTAGTGTATAACCTATTTCAACCTAATCAGCTTAAAGTAACCTTATTCATCCAAAATTTAATCGATCCAAGCCGTCCTTTTCTTTATTCGTTAATACTTCTCCAAAACATTACAAATTACCAAAGATGGCCAACCAAAAAACACAGAATATTCGATCTCATTTTTTACAAGAAAAAGAGACTCAAGAAAAAGAAAAAAGAAAAAAGAAAAAAGGAAAAAAAAAAAAAAGCCTTTTTCCGGGAAACATCCATTGACCCATTTAGTGAAGTAGGAAGGAAGATGATTCCAAGTAAATAATGCGAACATTACCGAGAACATGGAAGGCGAGGCATGGCCTAAAGGGCTGAACAAACTGGGCAAGAACACCGGAAAGAGCAGCACCAAAAGCCCAGCCAGTGCTCCTCCTCCTCCTCCTCCTATATGTGGCCGGTACTGAAGCCTCACCATCCTCAATCGGTTTCTGACTAAGATCAGATCAGAAACTGGGTTTTCTTTGCTTCACTGTAAAACTAAAAACCCTAAAGCCCGCTCCACAAAAATGAATGGAGGAAGTGAACGGATCAGAGCTGTAAGGGCATTAATAGCTACTTATGTAACCCAGCGGCTGTCTGTCTACAGCTTGGGAAGAAGGAGAGAGAGAGAGAGAGAGAGAGTAAAGCTTCACAGACACGTGGCCTCTTCCACCAAATGCATTATGAGAGAGGGGTTGCGTGTCGTTTGTATGGAACAAAGGAAGTGATGGATTGAGGAAGGATTTATGCTGGTTTTGTAAAAGAGAAGGAAAAAATAAAAATAAAAAAAGGAATCCGACAGTGCTGTGTTTTCCTGTGAGTTTTACGAAGTCACAGGGTGTTCTCTCTCTCTCTTTTGGTGGCAAAAGATTCGCGGAAAGATAAAAAGGACCGTTGGAGTGGGTTTCGGACTTTATTGGATTCATTTCTACCTTTATGTGAGCACCGACACTACAGTTCTGAGACAGCAAAGTTTAATATAGGATCGGTGAGATCCATGATGAATGGGCCTCCCTCCCTCCCTCCCTCCCTCCGTCACTCCCTCCTGGCGGGCGATTCGGACATTAACGTTAACTTGTTTGGCCGCACTCGCACAGAGCCATTGTGTTGGAAGATGAACTACTTGTGGTTTATCAAGTTGGATTCCGTCATCTCGCCCTACTCTTGCTCACTTTTTAAGTACCATTTGTCATGGCGGCATCACCAGTCGTGATCCCACGTAAAACAGGTAACATATAAGAAGGATTCACGAGAGTATCACGTATTTGTATTCAGTAAAAAAAAAAAAAAAAAAAAATTCTATTTACCAATCCTACGCCACATATATTTGAGGAAAAAAATATAAACGTTCTTCTACTCAATATGCATATAGTATAAATCTGCTGAATAAAATAACTCTTTCAGTAATATGTAATAATTATTCAACCAGACAGGTATAAAAATAGTAGGAATCGACTCAAGTCTTGTGAATTTACTTCTTTTTTTTTTTTTTTTCTTTCAAACATTTTTAAACATTCTTAACCATTAAGAAAAATTACAATTTTACTAATATTTATTTTCTTAATAATTGAAAAAAACAAATTGAAATATCCGAGCTATAACTTTAAGGGGGCAAAATTCATGGGGCATGGCCTAATTTATATTTTCTTTTCCTTTCATGGAAAATCATTTCTTTTATTTTTTTATTTTTTGTTTTCAGATATCTTTATTTTAAGGTGTAAAAAAAAAAAATTCGTAACTCATGACATAATGAAAATAGATGGTAATTTGAGGTACAAAATGATTTGTGTAAGTCTATTATAAATTCTTTAAAAAAAGTTGGATCCATCCAAAATAAATAAATAAATAACTTTTTATGGCGAGTCTCAATTTTTCCAAAGGGTTTGTAATGAGTTTACACACTCTAAACTTGTATCGGACATTATTTTTATTACAAATTGAGGCAATCTTAAAAATATCCTAACGATCAATAAAAATTTTATTTGAATTCTCAATAAATAAATAAATAAAGCGAGCCTCGAAATATCTATATTATTATTCTTATAAGTTTTTTAGGTGGTCTTAAATATTCAATCAATATTAAATATAAGATATACTTTATATATCTATCTCAATCTAGATTTTGGAATAAGGACAAAAAGAAATATTTAATTATGTGCAATATCTTAGACAACTTAGAAGTCACATGGATAGGTATCTTTTGTCACACAAGACAAAGACACGTGAAGATCATCTCAAAGTTTTAATTAAAAGTATTTTATGAGGTGTATTTACTTATATCTTAATCTATTATTTAAACTCATTCCATCATAGAACAATAGAATGGTAAGTGGCATGTGCATAATGTTACTAATTGGATTTAAATATCTTTTTTATTTTTCAATAAAAATTTTATGATCAGATCATTTTATAGCTTTTCCTAACCAATGGCTTATAACACGTTTGTTTTCATAATTATTTTCATTTCATTTTATTTAATTATTATAATTTTTTTAATTTTTATATAAAATAAAATAAATAATTTAATTTTTTTAAATTTAAAAATAATAATAATAATATAAATTATAAATTTTAACAATATTTTATTTAATTTTTAACTTTTATTTTAATTCATTTGATTTAATCTCATTAAAACAAACAAATGAAAAAATTCTAGGTATAAGTCTTACTCCCCACAATCTCCTCCTAATAAAATGTGAGATCCGTTGAATTATTCTAATAAAGGACTCGGAGTCGGAGATGATAATGTAAAACCGGCTAGAGTGATCGGACATCAAACAGTTTAGATAGCGAAAATACTTTATCTTATTTTATTATTATAAATTTTTTAAATTTTTATATTAAATTAATAAATAATTTAATTTTTTAAATTTTAAAATAATAATAATATTAAAAATAATATTTTATTCAGTTTTTTATAAACCATCTTACTGTACAAATCGCACCTAATACTCATCGCCTCGCCCCAGGGACAAGAAGAAGTTGGTCGTCACCAGCAGTCAAAACCTCCGATGGTACCCTCTGCGTAGTCGGTCGGCATTCAGTAATTATTCGGTTGTGCGTTGGGAGTTAAGAGAAAATTAAAGACATTCCCAGGGGCCAGACTCTCTCCTCCTCCCTGTAATCTCTCTCTCTCTCTCTCTGTCTTTCTCTGTCTTTCTGAGAATTCTGGTTGAGCCACTTCACCTACACGCTACACCTATTAAATTCTTCACCCCCATCTCTCCATTCCTACATTGTAATTGACAATAAAAATCTTGCCTCTCTATAGGCTTTTTAGCCTAAACTACCTCTCTCTCTCTCTCTCTCTCTCTCCAATGGCTGCTCAGTTTTTGTTGCTCCTCAGACGCCTATACCTCACTCTTTACAATTGGACCGTCCTCTTCGGATGGTATGCCAACAATCACATCTGTCTGGATGTGATCCTTCCACCCTCTTCCTTCTTTTATTCACAATGCCCGAAGAAATTCATTCTCTACCCTTTATCTATTTCAGGCTTAAAGTCTTGTTCCTTGCTGTCCAGACACTCAGGGAGTCCGGCCATGAACACGTTTACGATGCCGTCCAACGAACGCTTCAGCTCGCTCAAACCGCCGCCCTCTTGGAGGTACGAATACCTCCATCACTTTTTTCCAGTCTTCTATGGATAAATGTTTCCTGGGAAATTATTTCTTAAACCCCCCCAAATCAGATCAAAGTCTCAGATCTGTTCGGTTCTATTTTTTTTTTTTTTCTGTTTCTTTTTCTAATATTTTCTTTTCCTTTGTCTAACAGATTATTCATGGTCTAGTGGGTGAGTAATCTTTTTTTTCTCCGTAATTTAGAAAAAGAAAGGTTTTGTTTTGAAACAGAATTAATAACTCTGTGTTCTTAATTAATACAAAGGCCTGGTGAGATCTCCGATATCAGCAACACTGCCACAGATTGGTTCCAGGTTGTATTTGACGTGGGGTATCTTGTGGAGTTTCCCTCAGGTCTCAACCGAAGCTATTCTTACGTAATACCCAACTATCAAATTATTGTTCATTTCATTTCTAAATCTTTATATGACGGATGGGGCTCATGATTGGCAGACTCAGAGTCACGTACTTGTGACCTCCCTGGTGATCAGCTGGTCCATCACCGAGGCAAGTATTGCATGATTTTCAGTTTTACTTGCTATATACATCAACTGCATTTTCGCTTCGTATTTTGTTCTGTATTTATGTTAAATGAGTGGTTATGTGGTAAACAGTGGACACTGCATGCACACCATGTGTACGAAAAAATTACCGAACCTAGCCTTGTGAGTGTGTATTTCTAAATTTGGTCATTTGGATTTCTTCAAGTACTTCTAAAAATTTAGAGTTTGAAGTAACATCTTGAATCCATGGAGAATCAATTGCAATGATTAAGTTTGAATAGAAGTTAAAAATGCAGTTCCTAGCTTAAGATTTCGTGAACATGTGAGATGTCAACCCTATTGTGCTTCAAGGTACTCTTCATATACCAGAATAGATTAAAGAACCAGGGATTTTATTTTTGATCCTCAAAATGTCCTGGAGCCTGATATCAGTTATAATCATGTTGATTTATTTTTATTGCAGAACATAGGGTAGAAAAGAATTCGTCCAAGAAAAAAATATAGTTTGGAAAAGAATACGAGAAGTCATTTTTGAGCCAATATTTTGTTACTACAGATTATTCGGTATTCTTTCTTTGGGATGAAGGAGGCGCTTGGTTTTGCACCTTCATGGCTCTTGTGGCTCAGGTATAAACTGTGATTTGTGCCCACTGGTTGGAACAAGAATGATGGGTTTCCCCCATTAAAATTATACATGCAATGCAGGTATAGCACCTTTTTGTTGTTGTATCCGACTGGTATTGCTAGTGAAGTTGGTCTAATATATGTTGCCCTGCCTTACATCAAGGTAAGAATTTTAATGATGCTGAATCAAGACTTAATCTGTAATACGTATGTTTTGGTGGACACTAATACCTCTTAAACTGATCACCTGATGTCTACACAAAATTTAAAATTGGTGTGTTGTTGTGTATAATTAAATTGAAGTTGCAATAGTGGAGCTTTGTTAGTAGCATAATGGCCAAGTGTCCAAATGCTTTCCTTGCATCATTATTTTCATGGAGCTAGGAAGTTTCTCTTGATGTAAAATTGCCGCAACTGTTTATTGTCTTTATTTCATCTCTCTCTCTGGCCCTATCTTCAGGTCATTAATGAAAGAATTGTTCAAATTCAGACTCTAGAAAGCAATCTCTTAGCCTTTAGATCTGCATACTAGATTCTACAGAGATAACAATTTCATGAATTTTTTTCTCAATCTCTTGGTAAGGATTGAACTGGTTTATATGCTGAATCCATCATCTCCGTCATTCGTTTTGCAAAAGGTGATATACAAAGGAAAAAAAAAAATTGGTCAATATGAGTTTTAGTTTGTGGAAGCCAAGTTAAGGTGACTGTCCAATACTCATCTTCCGCTCTTTGCTCACAATGCTTTGAAATGCAGTTTGTTCATTATCTTGTATTTTGCCCCAAGCTTGAAAAGCATTTCATTTCAACAAATAGCTTGCAATACATATGAAACTAAATGTTAAAAATGAGTTAACTGACCAAACTGAGGTGCTTGTAGGCATCTGAAAAGTACTGTATAAGGATGCCAAACCAGTGGAACTTCGCTTTTGATTACTTCTATGGCACAATTGTTGCCCTCGGAATTTATGTGCCAGGCAGGACTCAGCATTCTTCTTTGAAAGATAACACCTCATTTTTCTAGTTGGTCAGTATTTTGTTAGCACCTCAATTGATGATTGATAAAATAGCATGATATGTTGCAGGCAGTCCTCACATGTACAGCTATATGCTTGCGCAGAGAAAGAGAGCTCTCTCAAAATCCAAAAGGGAGTAGAATGGCAGCAAAGTTTTTTAACTTTATTCTTATTGTTTGTGTAAATTTTTTTGTAGAAAGGTGGTAAGGCTATCATTATTCAATTTAAATATCAAGACACATTAGTACAGCTTAGTGACAATAAATATCGTTATTCAATTTAAAAAGAGTAGAAATATCACTAAGCTGTACTAAGAGTAGTAATGCGGTGGTAAAAGGGTTGTAAGTTTATAATTACCCATTTAAATTTCATGACACATTAGTACAGCTTAGTGACAATAATTTTGTAACAAAGTTCGTTGGATGTCATTGCCATAGGTAAGCAGGAAAGTGATCCCCCTATGCACTGCGTCTGGACATTCTGCTAATAACTATAATACAGGATATTCTTCACTTTGAAGTGATTTCCCCCCCATTTTTGACGAGAAACATATCATCATCTTTCTGGCTGTAGCGTCTGTTTTTTGCCTTTGTTCCACGACAGTCACACGTCTGTTCTTTTAATGAAAATTGATGTTTGAACCTAGCACAGCAGCAGCCATGTCCAAACCTCTATTGTTAACTGCGACCAGTTCGCACGTAATTAATATTCCGCACAATCTGAGAGGAAAATATCTTTGACTCAGATTTAAAACTCAAAAGAGTTTAGAAATAACCCACAGGTCACGGGATCGAAAACTGTCTTTGATACTAATCATGCGGAATAACATTTTAGAAACAAAAATCGACAAGTTTTAATATCAAGAATAGTACTTCTAGCTATTGATGTTCTTCACTGATTTGTTGCGTTTCTCACTGGTGTTTGGCACTTCTAAACTTTACTCCATTCTATTTAGATGGTGTAAGACTGAAGGAAATTCAGTGAGTGAGTCTGGAGACCAAACACAGTATTTATAGCTGAAGCTTCCATCAAGCTTCGGTGCTATGTGTCCCACGTGCTCAGTTTTTCATGGGATCAGTTTCTACGTTTTATGAACGTGATGAATAAATCAGAGTGAACCACTTCAAGGACTCTTAAACTCAAGGAAGCGAGAGACTCGTTCTCACGAACGGCCTCCGTGAGAAACGGTCAACAGGAACTTCACAAGAGTGAATTTCTCTCACAACATGAAATGCTCGGGGCATGTTTTAAGACTCTGTTTGGATAGTAAGATAAAATTAGATAGTTTTAGATGAAAGTTTAAAATTGAATAAAATATTATTATAATATTAATTTTTAATATTATTATTGATTTGAAATTTAAAAAATTGAATTGTTTATTATATTGTGTAAATTTGGAAAAATTATAATGATAATTGAGATGAAATGAAATCGTTTTTATATTCAAACGAATCATAAGAGAGTCAGTTTGGATTGAGAGAATTTCGCTACTATTCATAAATTTTAACTCATAAATTTTATTACTATTCATAAATTATCTTAACTCATCTCATCTTTGAATCCAAATCACCTAGTGTTAATATCTCTGGACACTAAATTTCGATATTGGGGGTATTAGGTTAATTTCCATGTTTGGTGAACTGTCGAGCAACGGAGGACCATGTAATTCCAGAGAATACGTACGGTTAGACTGGGAACTAATACGTGACCGTTCTGCTCACTCTTGCCTTATTGAAAAGGTAATAATTCTAGCATCGCCAATTTTTGTTGAAAACATTACATTTTCCTTCTTCCAAAATATGACAAATTTACAATTATCACTTTACAGTAAAGTTCGAAATATAAGATCATGATGTTCCATATTTATTTTTTACTCATCTAACAGTAAGATATTCATAAATGAGGAGACAAAATGCAAGTGAAGTCATGGGTAGCATGAGAATTAAAACGATATTTTTGACAATTTGTGATCACTGATCATTGTGTAAAAATAGAGTAGTTTGAAAGGATAAAGTACTTTTCATTTTTGTTTTTCTGGGTTTTCTTAGATTAAGGAAAAGGCCAATAAGATAAAGTTATTGGGATGATGCTATGACGGCAACATGCCAAGAGGATATAATGACAACTCAGGCATAGATGATAGAACAGTGATGTTTCAGTTTCAACCTCAGTACACTGTGCTGCCAACCTCATGGCCCTTTACATAAAGACCACGACGGTGGAGAGAGAGAGAGAGAGAGAGAGATCAGACAACTCCCATCGACATGAAATATCTTGATAAGACTATCATAAATCCAAAGCCGTTCAAGTAGATTCAATAAATTGGCATGCCTTTTATTTTTCTCAACTTATTTATGTAATTAATATTTCTAATTCTACTTAAGCAGCATAACCTGTACTGTACTGTGTGAGAATCACAGGTGTCTGTTATTGATGCGTTTTTTAATTAATGATGAATGTTACCACGGTGGTTCTTTGACGGTGGTGCGTTGATCCGAGTGTTTATTTTACACTTAGAATTTTTGTGGGAAAGATTACTACTATTTTTAGTGATTTTATCTCTCGTAACCTTATTTTCATATCTTTTTATAATGATAAAAATAGAGGACAAGAGGTTAGGGAAGATGAAGTCCAATCATCTTAGAGCATTAGCATTAGATTGGTCATTATATTCTTTAAAGTTTGACTAATATGTAGATTTTTTACTTTTAGCTAATCATTCAAAACTTGAAGTCTACATTGGATTAGTCATCACACTCTCTATAATAATAAAATATTATTATATTTTATTATTTATATTTTTTTAATTAATTTTTATTTTATTTTCATAATCTTCAATGACCTCCAACAATCATACTCATTTTTATTTTCACAATCCAACAATCTATAATATAATAATCTCATATGTATATAGATGGTAAAATCTCATATGAATAAAAATCTCAAATCTATAATATAATAATCTCAAAAAATACTTTTAAACTTGTTATAGTTCTTTTCATATTTGAAAAGAAGAATAGATTTACTATAACTTATATTTTGGATGAAAACAATTTATCTAATTCAATGTGGAGCAAATATGAATGATATTTGCTAAATTTGAAGATGAAAAAGCATTTAGCTAATCTAATGTCAATGCTCTTAGTTTTTGAAGTCCCTTTCTCTATCTTGTTGCCTCTTGCCTTATATAGCTGCCCCTTACTTTAAGGTGTAATTTGGATAGTGAGTTGATATGAGATGAGTTAAGATAAAAGTTAAAAGTTAAAAGTTAAATAAAATATGGTTAGAATATTATTTTTTAATATTATTATTATTTTAGGAATTGAAAAAGTTAAATTATTTATTATATTTTGTGTGTGAATTTAAAAAAATTTTAATGATGAGATAAAACAATTTCACTATATAAGCGGGCCTGTCACTTCCCTTTTTCTAGCTGTTATTCTTTCTCTATATGTTACTTCCTTGCCAATCTTTAGTCCTTTGAGGTTGGAGTGTGGCTCTCACGTGCCACTGCGAGAGCTTTTTGCCGACGCCATGCACGACATTTTTGGGGCCTGCGACTCCAGGACTTTCCAGATCTGTCATCGGTCTTCCTCCCACAGTGGCGCGTGTCCTGCACGCGCCACTACAACCCCTTCTCCTGTGTTTTCTTTCAGTCCAAGTTTTTATTTTGTTCGCAAATCCGGTTTTTCCAGTTCTTCTATGTATTTTGCAGTTCTGTTGTTTTTTTTAGTGATTGAGCTGAATTATTGCATATTTTATACATTTAGAACCAATATAGTTTATTTATTTCATTACATTATTATTGGTTTTAGATGGAGAAATGGTTAAGATGAATAAATCTGAGTTGTGATTTAAATTGGTTAATAGCATGATTTATGCTTAATTTTATAACTTGTGATTTAATTGGACAATGTTCATTCACATGCACAATATATTTTTGATATTCTATTATTCTTTATTTTATTTTATTTTATTTCTAATTTCTATTATTTTTATAGGTCAAGAAATACAAAAGTGAAAAGTCAAGAAATACAAAAGAGAAAAGTAAAAAAGGCAAGCTCTTGGTCTCTCACATGCAGCTAACTCACACGGAAGTAAAGCAAAGAAAAAAAAAATAGAAAAACTCACATGCAAATGCAAGAGGGGAAATTCAAAAATGCACACGGCTCCTTCAGGGCCGAAACTCACGCAAGCACGTTGGGTATTATTTTCTTTTTCATATGGACACAAACGAAAAGAGATACAACACACATAGCGCCGCACGCAATTGAATAGCTCCTCTAGGGGTCTAACTACCGCAGCCCAACCTTCCTCCTCTACTGCCGCCATCCATCTCCATTTATTTGGCTTATTTTTTTCACTCTCTATTATTTATTTAATTTTAGTTTAAAGTTTGTGATGTATTTTTGAGATATTTAGCTTAGACCTTTGGGCATTTTATTTGCTGTTTATTTATTTCGTGTTATTTATTTTTCTCGCTTCTTTAAGCTTTCATTTAACAGTGATTACAATTGCTACGGATTGATTTTGAGAATTTGTGATTTGAATACAAGGATAAACTCTAGAATCTTGATTTTGGGACTTTTTAATTCTCAATTCATATTTTGTCAATTACTTTCTAATCTAGTTTAATTCTTAGCTTAGTTTTATTAATCTCTTAGTTCCATTGCATACTAGATTAATTAAAGTTTAATTAGGACTTAAATAATTTCATTTTTGTTATTTAATTTTTAGATTAATTAAGATTGTTTAGTTTAGTTGATTCATTGATTGTTAATTTCAATTTGTTAGTCTTTTACATTTTATTTGTACATTCAAAAATTTAAAAATATGAATCTAGTCCATGACTAGTGCCCTTTTCATTCCTGTTACACTCTTCCATTCATTGCACATACCACTACTTTTATTTTCTCTTTGTAAATATTTTCATCATTGTAAACGAGTTTGATTTTAAGTAACTTTTCTTGAGGAGACGATTTAAGAATTTATTCCTAATTATTAAGTGACACCCTCCTGCACTTGGGATAACTTTTGTGCTACTCATTTTTGAGTGAGTCAGTAAAAATAATAAGGAATAGGTTATTGGACTTGATGTCCATAGCAGCAGAGTCTCATTCCTCTTTTGGGAAGAGTTGGAGAGATAATAATCCTCATCTTTAGGAGGATGGAGATAGTACTTCTCTTCTTTTGGAAGAGGTGTCATTTAGTTATGTTTTTACAAAGTGTTCTTCTCTATTTAGAAAATAGTTTATAAAAGTTAAGATAATGTTCGTCACAAAAAAATTTGTGTGCGGGGATGCCCCAGAACAGATGCGTAGTTTGACTTATAATCTAGATTTTTTTCTGTATTGATAAATCACAACTATAACTTCAATTTCATTGAATGAAATGAAATCTATTTCTTAAAAAAAAAAAAAAAAAATCTGTACTCCTTCGATTTTATGTCATGTTAGGTCACTTTTGTCTCTCCCTTATTCCCTAGTTTTATGCTTTACATGCACTATAGTCTATGGGCTCTTGGTTGGGCTGTACAATGGGCTTTTTAACGAGTTTTATACCCAACAATTACTATCAACATTCTTAAGATTAACTTGGGGATAATTCGCATTGAGATTTATTTTAAAAAAGAAATTTTAATTATGAAAATTACTCATGCTTTTAGTTGTTAGGTGATGTTAAGGGGCTCAGATGAGTCTTGAGGAGGCGCACCCTTTGTGACTGTGGAAATCCATAACTCATGATTGACAAGAAGTATTTGTGCAGTGCAAAAATATATAACTCGTAGTAGACAAGGAGTTAGGGGATCAATTAGTGATCGCATCACTTAAAAGGGTAAATTTTGTTTTTGTTTTCATGTAGTGACCATTCGACAATGGCAGTGTAATGGTCTCAACCCTCTATGGTGAGCACAAAGAGGGTTATGATTATAGATGGAGTTAAAGTTGTTTGTTGTTAGTAATTACCTATGCTAGTTGGTTAGGGAATATGTTGGCTCTAAAACCATTCTAGACGGTTAGGGAGCCCGTTGGCTAATACTCAAAGCGGACCTATATGAGGCAATGGTGGAGCTAAAAAGCGAATATCATAAAAAATGAAAGGGTTTTACATCCTCAAATGAGAAGCTAACTCAATTCAAGATTATTATAGCTAGCCCAAGTTTTTCGTCCTAAAACACTGATAAAACACATTTTAAACCAAAATCACTAAGCTTTGTCTCCCACGATTGCATTGTTGCATGCCTCTCTCTTTCGTCGTTGTCATACTGCATCAAGCATCCCTTACAACTAGGGGTGAATTTGGTCCGGTCCGGTTGATCCATAGGGAGTTTTTTCGACCGGACCAAAAGTTTCGATCCAACATTTTTCCACCCCAAACCAGATTGTTAGCCATCAGTCCATTTGGTCTGTTTGGTCCGGCCCAATACCAAATGGGCCAATTTCACGTTTTTCAACCCAATGACATTTTATCCCATTTTCAACCCAAAATTTATTTGCATTCAAAAAAATAAAAAATAAAATAGATAAAAATTATCCATATGGACCACATCTATCCAAAAAAGATTATCAATCATACTAATAAAATTAAAAACAAAAAATAAAGAAAAAGAAGTTTAAAAAAAAAATTCCTAATCATCCGAACTCCAAAAAAAAGAAAAAAAAAAGGAAGGACAACTAATACATAAAAATTATTACAATCCATGCATCTAGCTAGCTATAATCCACTTACTTATAAAACAATATTACAAATTACAAATATTACAAATGACTGAATGGTAGTTACATCTTCACTTGGGGGACTTGTGCGCTGCTATTGTTGACCGGAATTGTTCCCTACTTCAATTTTAATGTATGCATCATACATATGGGTTAAAGCACTTTTCACCTTTAAACTCAAATCAACCACTTTTTTTGAATCACAGACATACATTGATTCTAATGAAAACTCAATATATCTCATCTTATACTGAGGATTAAGAATAAACCCAACATACAAAACATATTCATATTATCAAAGTTGCCCAAATATTTGTCAATTTGTTGTCATTAATCACACCACGGGGCTTCCTTCTTCACACTCAATTTCAATCGCATCTTGAATTGTAATTAATTTCGTATAAAAGAGTTGTAAGTTACATATTGACCTCCCAAGAAACGTAAAGTTGCATCATGAAATAGTTGAATAAAACTCATAAACAACCTTAGCTTCTCTCAATCATTATTGCCCTAAATTTTTTTATATTTTCCTCCTCATCATATCATCATCATCTTCATCATCTCCAATACTAGAAAGGAATCCTGAATCTTCTTCCTCTGACCATTCAAAAGCATTTCAAAACTTTCCAGCCATCTTTAACATAAGATAGGTGGAGCTCTACCTAGTTGGTACATCTAGGCAAACATAACTTTTGCACATAATCTATTTTAATTGTATACACGACTTAAATATATTTCACATTTGAGATAATGATTTAACGTATTTCACAATACTTCTCACCTTGGCAATGAATCATCATATTCTTTTAACTCCTCGTAGACAATCAAGTTTAAGATGTGGGCACAACATCGAACATGCACAAATTCATGTTCCAAGACAGTTTTTCTTTTTCAAAAAAGAAATTGTTCCATTATTAGAATTTGCATTATCAAGAGTGATTGCAAATATTTTCGGTCGCTCCCAATCAAACAAGCACATCTCTATGACCCTACCAAGTGCATCACCCTTGTGATATTCAACTAAAAAAAAGATAGGATCCTCTTGTATAGATTTCAATCATTATCAATAAAATATGTAGTGAGACACACATAGTTGAGATTTTGCATAGATGTCCATGTATCCATGGCAAGGAAAATCAGCTACCCTTGAAGAGCACTTCTCAGCTTTTTTTTTTTTTTCTCTCAAATACATATAATAACAATCATTGACAACTGTAACACGAGATGAAATCCCTACCCACTTAAGTCCTTTTTTTTTTTTTTTAACATGGGGAGGGGGGATTTGACCATTAGTTCTCTTAATGAGAAATCAATGTGTTGCTAATTGATCCAAAGGATCTTGGCCACTTAGCTTAAACAACAAGCATAGACTTTTTAAAACTTTCCTTTCAACGAACTTAAAGGGCAACTCATCAAGAATAATCATTTCGGCTATGGCTTGTCTGCAAGCTTCAACACTAAATGTTATAGGAACAAGACCCCTACTACCACTTCCTCCATGCTTGATCTTCCAACCTAAAGTAGTTTGAGACTTATCTGTCGTATTAAATGGACATATCTTACATTGTTTTTCAATGTGATACTTCATAGATTTGTACTGTTGACCTTTGTATCACATGCATACGAAGCACCGCAGTAATTACATGCAACCCTAAGTTTAGTTGGATTATCTTTTGGTATTCTTGTGAAGTGGTCCTAAACCGTTGATCTAGTTCTACCCTTACTAGGTCTACTAGCACTCGATTAAGTACTTATATTGGGTGGGAGTGGAGGAATGCATTGCCTTTGTGTTGAGTCGTCAGCATCATTTGTGGGAGTTCTACCACTACGACATCGTTTCAGCAACTCAGTTTATATTTTGATTGTCATTCACAGATTAAACGGCATTGTTTTTTTTTTCATATGAGTTGGTGACTTTTTTTTTCCTCTTTTCTCTTTTTAGCACATAAATTAATAAAAGAGTTATTTAAATTAGTAAAATTAAAATTAAGTGAATTCTTTAATGTGGATTATGTAATTAATTCATTAAAAATAATTATTTATATTTATATTTATGATGTTAATAGTTACTAACGGCTGGTTTGGATACACAAAACATCTCATCTCATCTCATTTCATCATTATAACTTTTTCAAATTTTCATACAAAAATATAATAAACAATTCAACTTTTTCAAATTCTAAAATAAAAATAATACTAAAAAATTATATTCTAATAATATTTTATTTAACTTTGAACAAAACATCTCATCTCATCTGAACTATCTATCCAAACCCACCATAAGTTAGAGTATGTAAATGTATTATGATAGCTCATGCATAATGGGCTATACAATTAATAAAAAATTATTAAATTAGTAAAATTAAAATTAAGTGAACTTTTTAATGTTGATTATGTAACTAACTTATTAAAAAAATAATTAATTAAAATTATATTTATGATGTTAATGGTTACTAACTGAGTATGCAAATTTGTTATGATGGTTAATATATTGACACTTTATATTGTCAATAGTAATAGGTTAGATGAAAATTACATAATTAATTATACAATTAAATAATATATATATAAATATTTAAAAACATGTATATTTATATTCAATCTGTCCGGTCCTAGATGAAAAAGCCCCACCTCGAGACTAGACCAAAAATCAAAAATTTTACAATGGGAAGATCGAAATCGACCGGTCTTCCCATCGGTCCGGTCGGTTTTTCTAATCCGAATCATAAGAGCCTTACTTACAACAATTCATAGGAAACCAGGATGCCTACCATTTATTATAGGCTAAGTAATATATGAAACTCCACACAAATAGGGTGCATAAATGAAATAAGACTTTCAACAAGCTCATTGTGGAGTGGATTGGATTTCTACAAGTTGGTGCAACAAGTTCAACAAGCTCCATTTTTTTTTTCTCTTTTCTAAGCTATGGATCACTCGGGCATAATAATTGAAAAATGTTGTAAACTTCAAATGGCTCATAATCATTTTAGGTTGTATCTAATATTATTTATTCTAAAAGTCCGAGAGTGTTTAATAAAAAAGAAAAAAATTAAGAGAAAAAAAAAAGAAAGTTAGGGTCGGGATCAATCCGATCAAAATAATTAAAACTACTCTTCATGCTAAATAATCACACGTGATACATTTACAAAACTTGTATATCAATTACTTAATAAAAAATACTTAAAGGCATCACATCAATTAATCATGTATTTGATATGAAAAATAACATTGCTCAATCAAAAATATGTTTCAAACTAACAAATTAAAGACTAGCTAGACGGTGATTTTATATGCAATTCAAATTTTTTTTTTAGGTAACGAGTATCCTTTATTGAATAAAAGTTTAAACTAAAGCTTGGATACATTGAGGAATAACATCCAAAGAAATGTTAGAGTCACTAATGCTAAGTGCATTTCTATTTAAGGCATGGGCTACAGAATTATTAGCTCTCACAGTATGCCTAACATACCATGAAATGAAGGAATCTAAAGTAGTCATTGTGTCATTGATCAGTGTTTCAACATAGGAATATGTCTCTAAACTTGATTGAAAACACTTAACAACTTGCAGTGAGTCTCCTTCCAGTATAACATCCTGACATCCTAGTGACTTGCAGAAGATAAAAGCTTGTAGAGCTGCAAAAGCTTCGGCTAACAAAGGATCAGGAAATAAATAATGCTTCATTCTCATAGTAGCCTTCACCTTCTCTTTCCAATCTCGAATTACAGCACCCACTCAAACTTTACAATTAATCTTGTCAAGAGTTGCATCCTAGTTCATTTTCAATCTACCTCGAGGAAGGGCTTTCCAAGAGTTATGTGCATTCAGGCTAGGGGGAGGTCTTCTTTGTTTAATGTTGAAACCGCATAACTTCCTCAAGCAGCTGCTTAGCTTGTAGGATAAGAGCATTTGGATGTAGAAAAGCATTCCTGAAAACTAGATCATTCTTTCTCTTCCAAATCTTCCATGAGGTTATGACAAATTCCATCATCTCCTCATCCTCTAAAATCTCAAACAAGCCATCCACTAGGTCTTTAAAATTTTGAAACTAAAGGCTAGCTTTTTGGATCTTCCTCACACTCTATCCCCAAACATCTCGAGCTGATATGCAGTCCCATAGTGCATGTTCAACTGTTTCTGGATACCGCTTGCAGATTGGGCAAGTGTCATCTTCAAGAACCCTTCTCTTTTGCAGGTTAGCTCTAGTTGGAAGGGCATTGCCCTCCACAAGAAAGTTTTAGAAGCATTCAGTATGCCTAAATGCCATACCTTAGTCCAAGAGTCCTTTATTCTTGATGGTTCAGAAGGTTGGCCCAGCCTTAAGCCATCCAGTTCTGATTTTAGGTGGTATGCACTCTTAACACTAAATGCTCTTGAAGTTGCGTATCTCCAAATTAGTCTATCAGGTTTAGGATAAGGGCTAAGAGGGATTTCCTTAATAAGAGTTGCTTCTTCCCTCAAGAAAATTGCTTCAACCAATGCCTGATTCCATTAATGTGAGGTCTTGTCAATGAGAGCAGCAACCTTTGTATCTGTTTGAAGGAATCTAACTGTACTTTGAGGCTTGAAAGTGGACTGTTGAGGAATCCACTTGTCATTCTAGATCTCAATTGATTCTCCATCACCAATTCTCCAAACCAATCCCTCCTTGAGCAATGGTTTAACTGACATGAAACTCTGCCACAGGTAAAAGGAGTTGTGACCAACCTTTGCATCCATAAAATAACTTCTTTTAAAATACTTCTCTTTAAACACCTTGGCAGCAAGTGAGTCTGGAGATGAAATGATTCTCCAGCACTGCTTGGCTAGTAAAGCAATGTTAAAATGCTGAAAGTCTCTTAGACTCAAGCCACCAGTCCTTTTAGATTTATTCATCTAATGCCAGGGAACCTAGTGATTTTTTTTTTGTTCTTGAGCCTGTTGCCCCCACCAATAGTTCTTCACAAGCTTATTGGACCAACTACTTTAGCATCTTGAAAACCCCCATGCTATACGTGGGAATGGATTGGATTACAGCTTTAATTAAGATTTCTTTTCCTGCTTAAGAAAGCAGTTTAGTCTTCCAATTGTTCAGCCTTGTTTGCACCTTGTACAGGATTCCTTTGAAAGAATGTGCCCTCGACTGCCAATGAGTGTTGGGAGGCCCAAGTATTTTTCATAGGAGCTAGTGCCTTTGATCCCAGCTATACTTGTAATTATCTCCCTTGTATCTTCCTTGGTATTCCTGCTGAAGTATATGGAGGTCTTCTTTTTCTTCAATCTTTGACCTGAAGCTCTTTCATAAGAATCCAGAAGAGAGAAGCTGACTCCACTCAATTAAATTTGCCTTGCAAAATAAATGGTTAATGTGCAAATGATTCCTTCTAATTGGCAAGGTCGTGATAAGATCAGTTTGCTTAGCCTTGTTGAGAAGGCAATTGAGAGCCTTTGTGCCCAGAATAAAAAGATATGGGGAGAAGGGATCCCCTTGCCTAATGCCTTAAGTTGGACAGAAAAATTATTGAGGCACCTCATTGATAATAAGACAGTAGGATATTGAGGTGACACATAGTATGATGAGTTCAATCCAAGCTATTGGAAAGCCTAATTTCTGCATGACTGGTCTCAAAAAAACCCACTCAATTATGTCATTGGCCTTACTCATGTCAAGATTAAGAGCCATAAACCCCTCCCTTCCTTTTTAATCTGGCATTCATGGAGTGCAAAGATTCAAAAGCCACAATCATGTTGTCTGTGATGAGCCTTCTTGGTACAAAAGCTGTCTGAGTTGGAGAAATAATGGCAGGTAGTATGAGCTTCAACCTATTAGCCATAATTTTAGCAATGATTTTATAAAATAACATTGCATAAGCTGATTAGCCTTAAATCAATTACCTGGGAGGGTGATGACTTCTTAGGAATAAGGGCTATGCAAAGTCTCATTTAGTTTCCCAGATCACTTTCCTCCATTGAGCACCTCAAGTGCTGCCTCACACACTCTTATTGCCACTATTTCCCAATGCTCTTGGAAGAACACTGTTGGAAATCCATCAGGCCCAGGAGAACCTAAATGATTCATACTAAATAGGGCCTCCTTCACTTCTACAGCCATAAAAGGCTTGGTAAGGATAGAATTCATATCCTCGTTGACAACCTAAGTCATGGAAGCAATGCATTCTTCAATGTCAACTGGATTGGAGGTAGAAACAACTACTGAAAAACATTTTGAAACACATGGCTGACTTCTTGTAGATCTTTGATTTCCTAGCCTAAGTCAGTTTTGATCCTGCTGATTGTGTTGGTGGTCTTCCTCCTTTGGCTAACACACTTGTGAAAATATTTGGTATATATATCCCTATCTTTTAATCATGCATGTTTAGCCATTTGCTACCACTAGAGTTTTCTGCATCAAGGATATATTCTATCTCTTTATGTAAAGATTTAATGTCATCATTTATGTTACCCGCATTTGTCTCTAGTAGAAAGTTCAGTAACTCAAGTTTGGATTTTAGAAGCTTCCATTGATTCTTATACCTGTTTCTACTCCAAAGCTTCAAATCTTCTTGGCAATTGTGGAAGCCTTGTTAAGCCCTTTGTAAGGAATCAGGCTTACCTCTTGTGTTTTTCCATGCATTTTTAATTAAGCCTTCACACCCCTCCTGCTTACTCTAGTTTGATTCATACCTAAAGACCCTTTCTTGCTTTTGTAATGGTACCTAGTCCTTTATCTGAATGAAAATAGGCCTATGGTCTGATTTATTGGCAGATAAATGCAACACTAAGGCCTTGTTTGTATTCAAAACTCACCTCAACTCATCTCAACTCATCTCATCATTACAACTTTTTCAAATTCTCACACAAAATGTAATAAATAATTCAACTTTTTCAAATCCCAAAACAACTCTCCCAAATTCTCACATAAAATATAATAAATAATTTAACTTTTATTCTACTATTCACAAACCATCTCAACTCATCTCTTAATCCAAACCACTCTTAAATGATCTTCAAACATATTAAGCCATGCCATATTTCCAAAGGCCCAGTCAAGTTTTTCCTTTGTGAAATGTCTCCCCTCTCTGTTGTTGGCCCATGTAAATTTATCTCCACTACATCCAAGGTCATTAAGATCACAATGGGCCAGTGTATCTCTAATAAGTTCTATCTGTCTGTAAGGCCTACTGGAAGCCCCAAACCTCTCCCTTTAGCGAGTAATTTCATTGAAATCACAAAAACAAAGCCAAAAGATATTCACAACAGGCCTGAGGGCTTTAAGCAAGTTTCAGCTCTCAGGTCGTCTCTTAACTGTCATGGGATGGCCATAAAAATCAATAATTTACCAATGGGGCCCATCTGATGAAAGCTTAAGCATGGCAGAAACATGTCGATTTGTGTATGTCACCACTTCAACATTAACGGCAGATCTCCGCATGAAAGCCAACCCCCCCACTTCTTCATCTACTATCCACACTAAAATCAAAATCAAAACCCAATTTTACTCCTCTATTATATCACAACCACACTTTCTCTACAAGAAAAACCAAATTAGGAGACTATTTTCACCAAAAAGTAAAGTTCATGAACTATCCAAGGGTTCTCAAGCTCTTGGCAGTTCCAACTCAAGTAATTCATAACTATTAGTGGGACTGCTCAGCAACTTCCACCAATATGGCCTCAGTTTGGCTCCTTCCAAGTTTGAGCTTGTTCTTTAATTTCCTAGTGGCATTATTGGTACTCAGATTCTCCACATCATTAACATTAACAGGTCTTTTAATGTGCGTCACTATGAGGATCTCTAAATCTATTGCTCACATATGTA
This sequence comes from Juglans microcarpa x Juglans regia, assembly GCF_004785595.1. NCBI lineage: Eukaryota > Viridiplantae > Streptophyta > Magnoliopsida > Fagales > Juglandaceae > Juglans > Juglans microcarpa x Juglans regia. Next base: position 6,178,337 of record NC_054600.1, read on the forward strand.
AGGGCAGTAGATTGCCCTCTTGCTCTCCTATTCCACGTATTAGCATTCAAGTTTTTAACAGGAGTAGAATTAGACAACTCATTGTGCATGACATAAATGTGAGCAAAAGCAATCTTCTTTGAATTTAAGAGCTCATTTAGTGGGATATTATCAGTTTCTACAAAATTATCATCCGCGTTAAGGGGAATACCAGAGGATTGAAGACTTGCCAAGTTGGTATTAGGAACGTAATCAGTAGGGATCTCCTCAATTTCCATAGCAAGTATTCCATGATCTTGGGAAGTATTGATAGTGAAACTACACCTCTCAGGATCCTCACTAATGGTAAGATTGTAGTCAATTGAATTCTCCTCCCTTTTCTTATCAGTCTCTCCTTTACAATGAGGTTGATTAGTGTCATCACATTGATACTTGTTGCTTATCCCATAATAGATGCCTCATTTTCCGCCGATGATGAAGACTTTTCAAAACTAGGACCGTTGCGACCCTCCTCAAAATTCTATCAACGAGGGGAGCCATGATAGGCCTACTCCAAGGAACTACCATATATTTTTTAAAGCCAAAACATGAGGAAAAGAAGTTGCACGTAACCACTGGTCATACTGCTCGAGACTGAGTACCTCGATTCAACTCTGAACACTTCCCATTGTCATGCGTCAATAAACTACATTTAAAACAAAAATTTGAAAGTCTCTCGTACTTGAAAGTGAGCCAACATTGTCTGCATCCAATCTTTAGGATACAAACTTGAGGCAGAGGCTTAGTGACATTAATTTCTACTCTTGTTCTTGAAAAGCTTTCCCAGCTATACTCTTCATTGTCAACCTCCACAAGAACCTTTCCTAGTACAGAATCAATTTTGACACTCATCTCCCTAGTCATACCTACAAAAGGTGCATTGTGAATTGAATTCAGAATGGCTCTACTTTGAACTACGCCTCAGTAGGAGATAAAACTCCTTGAAGCTCGTTCATGCAAATCAGGTAACGATCAAAAGATTATAGCCTCCCTTGCATAACCTTTTTCTTGCTTGAGTATAGTTGAAACTCCAAAAGAAATCTCTTCAGACCAAATTCCTTGAACATGGTCCAACCCTCAGTGTTCCAAACTTTGGCCATAGTTGTCTTAAGGCTTCTCTATTTGCTGCTCTATCATTAAAAATCATAGCAAGAAGGCAATGTTTGCCTCTGATATTTGTGGACAACACTGCATCCTTTGAAAGTACAATCTGCTCTTGCTCTTCATCCGTCAACTTCAAAGATTCCCAACGTCAAGTAATGTCTTCCGTCATTTCACCAAACATCTACGATTCCCAACGTCAAGTAATGTCTTCCGTCATTTCACCAAACATCTACAGACTCAAGGTCTAAGAGACAACCAGCATTGTCAAAGACAAAGCATAAGCACCCGACCCTTCAGAAGGAGAGGACCCATATGCAATGCAAATTAAAAGGCAGGGAAAGAAAAAGAAGCTAGGGAGGGGCTATTTTATGTAAGTCAATATAAAAGCTTTAGTAAGAAAACATCTGACTAACAACTAAAAAAGGGTACTTAAATTCAAAGTACCTCTAGCTAGCTAGGCACTAACACAGCATGAGTCAGGTTCACATTCCATTAATAGTACATCTCAAATGGACCCAAACTATACATGAGATATTTTTGTTTTCCTTTAATTAATTAGCTCCTGATCCGAGAATACTTCCCATTCACCCAGCATAGGGTAGCCTGCAACAATGAAGAACGAATCCATATTGAAGAAAGAGTATGTGGGGGAAGGAAGATATTTATTTATTTATAGAGAGCATGCAGGTGAAAAGCATTTTCGAAATCAAAATGATTTCCTAACAAGTGTGGTCAGGTTCACAACCAAACTCTAGCTATCAATCTCGTTGGAAATATGTTGCACGTGAAAATAATATTTGTCGTCCTTTTAATCATTCTCTTTTCATCATTTCTTGATGAAGAATCATACGATTGTAAAAGATAACGGTTAGTTTTTCAATCAGTTAGTTCGATGAAAAGATACCAGATTAAAAGATGATGAATATAATTTCTCATTTATGCATACACTCGGGAATGTATAGTTGGTGATTAAAGAAAATGTAATTAGCTGATCAAAATTTCCAGAAGGTTGTCTAGATGAAGTCTGAATATGAATAGGCTAAGTTCAAAACCAAAACTCTAGAACATTGAATATGGTGGGTTCAAAACTCACCCTAGCTTGAGGGAGGTGTCAGAGCTCTCGTAATCATGAGGAGGAGCACCGGTAGAGTTGCAGACATTTGTGACGGATTCCGATGACTGACCTTCTTCAGCAATTACATTCTCCGAGTTGGCACCAATGTGCCTTCGGCCATTAGATATCTCTGCCACCTTCACTCAAACATATTCTATTCTTGGCAACCATAGAAACAGGCAGGAGAGAGAGAGAGAGAAAGAGAGAGAGAACGTACTTGCAGTCGTAATCGTTCGTTCTCTTCCATCAGCTGCATTCCCTGCATGATTCATAAAATTCCAATTTGCAACAAAGATGCAACAAGGGTGAATGAAGAGAGAAGTAAGAAATTGCCATAATCTAAATTACACCTTAATTACGCTATTTGTAAACATTCTAATTATCATTTTTTGATTATCTCTTGACATGAGAAGTACTCGGAAAATTATTGGCTATTTTTCACTTATATCATTTAAACATATAGTTTCTAACCTTTTTTTGAAGGTCGCTTATCTCTGTCATAATCTTCTCACCCTGATGCAGAAAGAGCTTGTATTAGATACCAACACAGGCTATAATCAATTAGCCCCTGAATGCACTTAAAAGGTGAAAAAAAAAAGGAAATAATAAAATACTTTATACACCTTTTTTTCGATAACACGGCTTAATCCAGCCTCAAGTGACTTCTCCAGCTGCTGCAGTTCTTCGATATTTAATCCTTGAAGCTCCTCTCCTCTCATCTGCCTATTTTACAAGGCATTCAGTGTCTGAGCAACATGCCTGTACAAACTGTAATTCCCAAGTCGTGTTTTTGAAGACAATATTATATATACCTCAGTTGATGGCTTTTCTCTGCAATTTCCTTGCTCAATCTGGAGTAGTTGCTGTTCTCTACTAGCTAAAATACACATTTAATTATCCTTTTAGTACAACATTTTAGGATTTCAGTTTTTTTTTTTTAATTTTTTAGAAAAAAACAAAAAAAAAAAACAAAAACAGCAACTTAAAGGTACTCATTTAGTCTCCAATTTTGGGCCAACTCTGTATTTTTCAGAATTTTGGTCGAAGATGATGAATATTAGAAACAAAGGGTTCGGAGGGGAGGATAACCGGCAACGTTGAATTCAGAAGCATAGCTCATGGATAGTTCCCAACACATCCATAGACAAAGGGCTTTAAAAAAAATAAAAAATAAAAGATCAGAATCTTCAGTTGCATGGGATAGTTTTGTTCAACCAGGAGAGAAACTACATTTCAAATATCAGGAAAAACCTCATTAATTTTCCCCTTCAAACTTCAACATATTTGTTTTTAAAAAAATTATATCATACCCTAACCCTATAGTACCAGAACCATCAATATGCAACCCAAAATACAACATTTATTAAATTTGCAACCTTTACAATAAAACCTTATATATATTTTCCCAAGTAAGTTCACTAAGGCCACGTTTGAATAGTGAAGGTGTTTCATCTCATCTCATCATTACAATTTTACCAAATTTTCACACAAAATATAATAAACAATTTAACATTTTCAAATCTAAAAACAATAATAATATTCTAATAATATTTTATTTAACTTTTAACTTTTATCTCAACTCACTATCCAAACGACACCTAAAATAAACCAGTAGCGGATAAGTAACCTTATGTTAGGATAAAATAATTTAAAAAAAAAAAAAAGAACATAGCAAGATTAATAAATAGTTAATAAATAATAAAAAAAAGAAGCAATCATAAAAATAATGACAATAAAACTAACAAATATAAGATTAATTATGAGTAAAAGTAAAAATAGAATAATAAATGAGAGAAATAAAAATAAAAAAAGGTGACCGACAGTGGAAACCCATGGCCCATACGGGTCATCCTATGGTGGCCTAGACCAGGTTACCAAGGTACAAGCCACCTCATGGTGACCAGTGTAACCTCATGGAAAATTTTGGTGTTAATTTTTTTTTTCGTTTTATCTTTTATCATTCTATATAGTCTCAGCTACACCATATTCTAGAAAATGTAATTTGAGATGCAAAATGGGGAATTTGATAGTTTGGATTGCAATTTGATGATTCGATAATTTGGGTGGAATCTGAAAAAAATTGTTGGAGAAATGTTATTTTTCTCAAATATTTTTTATGATAAGAAAAAAAAATTTGCATAAAATAGAAATAAAACAAGTAATTACCTGCAACTCAAGAGACGGTTGATCCAGTTTCCCCAGATTCTTGGAGTGCAAATGATGTCTTTCGAGTATTTCTTTAATGCTTCAAAAGGGTAAAGAATTATAAAGTCACTTAATTGTGAGAATGCACTCAATTCTCTCTCTCTACACACATATTAATTGATTAATTAATTAAAGGTTGGATACATCAATAAAAATTACATTATATAGCATATAATATAATGTAATGTGATGATGCTATATATACTACATTATACATAATGCTCTATACCCTTATCTAACTCATATCTTAACATGATAATGTGCCGTTATCCATCAATCTTTGAACGTGTTATTTTAAAAAGGGAAATACTCTAACCACAAAGAGATTACACAAAAATAATCTCACAAATTGACGTGACTTGATGTTGTTCGTCAGATTATAAAATTACTTTTATTGTAAAGTAGATCTAAGGGATCAGATGAACCCATGTCAGTTTGTGAAATTGTTTTTGCGTAATTCTTTTGTGGATATAACAGTACTCTTTTAAAAAATAAAATTCAATAGATCGGTTAATAGACAATATCAAATCGGCACAGTAGAACGGAAGAATCATAGTATTGGTTAAGTTCTCCTCTTACGTACACTGGTTATAAGTTCCACTAAAACATCCATAATATACTTCTCATATGATATTAAGGATACATCTCCTAATTACTAAAACAAGAACCATAATATATAGTTAATTACCCAAAAAGCAAGGCATTATAATATACTAAGTGTGGTGAGTTGTGACACCAGAACGTCCAATTAGGTCGCTGCAAACAAGTCTGTTTGTCTAGGAAATGTGAACGACCAACCATTCCATGCCCTACAACAGACTATCGACCTAGCTACACATTGGGATGTACGGATGAACTATGAGGAAATGCCACGAGTGCTCTTTGGACCACAAACAAATTTATAAGGCCAAGAGGAAAAGGGAAAGATGCGCAGCAACCAATCTTTGAACGATATCATGCCACTGAATGGTTCAAGATTCGTAGCTGCTAACTAGCTCTAATTACCAATGATCGAGATATATGTATAATAAGCTGCTTTAGTATATTAACCATTGAACTGCTACAAACCAACCTTTCCTTTATTGATATCCAGCCATTCCACCAGTCTTTTAAAGTTCATGACTCCTATATATGGATATTCAAAAAGATAACTATCACCTCTTTCATGTTCATGCCATTTGAAGCCCCTTTGTAATTTTCAATTTTGATCTAGAATTGATACTGGCCATTATATATGGACAGGTCACATTACGACGAAGGAGGGCATATCAAGTATATTTAACCCATGGGTGGAGGGTTATATATCGATCAGTTTTCTTTTCTTCTTATCATTTCCTAAGGAATTAAACAAGCTTTGTATGCCAAACAATACACCAAACCAAGGATGGCATATCAAGTATATTTAACCCAAGGACTGAGGGTTAAAACTCGATCATTTTTCTTTTCTTCTAATCATTTTCTATCGAATTAAACAAAACTTAAAACAAGATTCGGACACCAAACAATACATCAAACCATGCAACAACATAAGATTTGACAAGATAATTCTTCATTTTTTCTCCACCAAATTACTAATAATCCAAATATCCACCATACTAACTTATAAAAAGAAAGGAAGCAAACCCATCCGACCAAATGTAAAACAAGTCCCCATTTTCCTTAGAAAATCTATTAACAGTCATATCAATGCCATTAAAATTCTAAACCACTACGTCTCTCGATTGCATCACCTAGTTACTCAAATCCTTTCCGGCTTTGTGTAGAGGTGGAGAGCGCTAGTTCAAGAACAACCAATGATGTGGCAAAAGCTAGGGCTGGAGGGTTGGTTGATTTCAACATTGAAGTCACAAGTGATGAATTAGTGATTTGAGGTCTTGGTGAGGGTGAAGATGTAGGGCGAGAAGCTTAGGGTTTTTGGTTTTTCATAGCAAAGCATCTATGCTTGGGCCACGTTTTCTAGGGTTTAGAGAGAATTGAGGTAGCTAAAAACTAGTCGCAAATAAAATAGTCGTGTTTGGGTTCTATGACAAGGGAGGGTGGTGTTTACGGTGGCAACAACACCATTGCAACAAGAAAGAGAGACTGAGGATAGGGTTATAAGAACACATGAAATATGAAACACAAGGTTTTTTTTTAAGATTTTACTTCTTCAGAAATCTATAAATCACAATTTGTGTTAATTACAGGCAACTGTTGATGGACAGATTTTTATCCAATCTATTATCTGCCAGCATTTTGGCAAATTGTTAAAATGTTAAATCACCACTTGTTGCTAGAACTACCCACATGGAGTAATAGGAAAACATTTACCATAACAAATCACCACTTGTTGCTAGAATTACCCACATGGAGTAATAGGAAAACATGCACCATGACCCTGCATAGATGAGGATTTTAGCAGTCTAGAATTTCTTTGAGGTAAATTTGGCAAATTTGAAGAAGACTTTAGATAAGATTAGTCATATGATCTTAACTAATCTTTTTCTTGAAAAAATGGATCTAAGGAGAGGTTTGGATAGTGAGTTGAGATCATATGAAATGAAGTGAAAATTAAATAAAGTATTATTAGAATATTATTTTTGTTTTGAGATTTGAAAAAAATGAATTTTATTTTATTGTATCATGTGGAAGTTTGAAAAAATTGTAATAATGAGATGAGATGAGTTGGGAGGCTTCTTGTATCCAAACAACCCCTAACTATCTATCTTCTAATTAGTTTTCAAGTCATCACCTACATTTACTTATCCATTGATACTCTCATAGATAATTTAGGTCTCGTTTGTTTTGATAACTTCTCTCAACTCAACTCATCTAATTATTACAACTTTCTCAAACTCACACATAAAATAAAATAAACAATTCAACTTTTTCAAATCACAAAACAAAAATAATATTAAAAAAATATATTCTAATAATATTTTATTTAACTTTTAACTTTAATCTCAACTCATCTCATTACATCTTATCTGCAAAAACAAACGAGACCTTAGCCTTTCCTGTTTCATTATATCTTCGTTACATAACAACATTACTCCTCTAGTTCTCAAATCCTTATATCCCATTGTCAAACAAGATGATGCATCCATGCCCTTCTCAAGGAGGGATGCAAGAAAATTTACGTTCATAAGCCAATGTGAAACATTCCACAATGTTAGCATGACAAGATGTGATTTGCAAGAGTACTTAATTTGGGCATCCCTAGGTTGTATTTGGATGTTGAACTGAGTTGAGTTGAGTTGAAAGTTGAAAATTGAATAAAATATTGTTAGAATATTATTTTTTAATATTATTATTATTTTAAAATTTAAAAAAATTGAATTATTTATTATATTTTGTGTGAAAATTTGAAAAAATTATAATGATGAGATGGCATGAGTTGAAAACTCACTCCTATTACGTCGACCTTCCAAACGCACCGCTCAAAGTTATCGCTAGTGCATTTGTGTGAAAAAGACACAAATGCACTAGGGTAACTTTGAGTGGTACATTTGGGAGGGCAACATAGCATTTTCCATTTAATTTTAAACTTCATTTACAAATCAAATCCTATCATGCCAACCATGTGAAAGACATAGTCTCCACCAACTTGCAAGCAAGACTCAAAATGCAAACGTATCAAAAACAAATAATAATGACAACATTAATTAATATTCAAACTGGCCACACAATAATTCATGAAAGAAAACAACTGAACTAAGCAGCACGCATGTATACAATGCCATGTACCTGGCGGCACAAAAATCATGAAAGTCCCCTATTTTTGAGTGGTGGGGGCCGGGGAATGCTATATATATAGTTGGACTTCTTTTCTTAGACTAAATATTTTGTGAAAGCCTCTCAAAACTTCCCATATATATCAGTTGCAGCTAACAAGAGCAAGCCCTTTTTTCTATGCTAAACATCTCACGAAACCCTCTCAACATTCCCATCATGTAAGTCGCAACTTATAAGTTAGACTGTTTCAAGCAAAAATTATGATGCAAAAGCAATATGATCTCACAAGATCAAGCACCACTCTGATATGCACGCAGTCTACTATCTGCTGTAATACATAGTTTCAAAGTCTGTCCAAACACTCCAACCTAACAGTGTACCTTGATCACAAAAGTATTGTTGGATTCTACGCATTCTCAGACGTCGAATTCCAACAACTGCAACATCCAAGTTGCAGGCTGTTCACAACCCCCATATTTTAATATCTTTTTATTTTTCTGCAGATTTATTACTTCCATCTACGTGGGTCTTCTGCTCTTCTTACTTCTTCCTTTTTCTTCAGGAATTTCAGCAAAAATAAAAAATAAAAAAAGTCTTTAAAGCGGAAAGATGGAGCTAAAACTATTATTCGTGTTCAAGCTTAAAGTGTCAAACTGATCTGAATATCTTGAGTTTACAGTGGAAATAAAATAGAAAGGGTGTCTATAACGAAGAGAAACAGACCTTGAGCTGGAGTACTCGAAGAGCTTTCCAGTAGAAGAAAAGATAATAAGAGCAACATCAGCATCACAAAGCACAGATAGCTCCTCAGCTTTCTTGAAAAGCCCTCTTCGCCGCTTCGAGAAAGTGACTTGCCTAGCCGTGGCGTTATCAATCTTCTTGATCTGAATCTTCTCCCTCACCATCTTTGATCTTCTTCTTCTTCTTCTTCGTCTTGCTCTTCTTCTTCTTCCTCTCTCCCTCCTCCTTTCACCTACATCGACAAGAAGAGAGCCGTACGGTAAGAATCTTCATCTTTTAAACATTTGTGAAAAAAACAGAGAGAGGTGTAACAATAATCGTCTTTTTAGTTCCAGGGCATCGAATAAACCAGAATATAATCAGCAGAACCCACCACAAACGGCAAGGGTGGTTGCTATATATATATATATGGAGCTTGGGTGAGGGAAAAGCAAAGGCTAAGAGAGGGACTAGTCCGCTGTTAAAAATGGCGGCATTTTGCCAAATCTACCCAAGAAAGTTAGAACAAACCCTAGTTAGGAAAAAAAAATGAAAAAAGATAAAGAGACCCATCTCAGATCCAGACAGGCCATAACTGCTAGAAAATCCAACCAATAACAGAACACGGAACGTGCAGAATAAGGTGGAATGGTATGGGAATTTCTTGTGTGTTAATTTTATCGCTTATACTTACCAGTTTGGGGTTGTCGGTATTGGTGCTGTTGGGTTTGGAGGAGTTCTAAGCTGTGAAAAGTCACCAATGAAAGGTTGAGAGAGAGAGAGAGAGAGAGAGAGACAATGTACTTTTTCTGGTGAAGCAAGCTCTTCGCTTTTTTTCACCACTCTGGCTTTGGTTGCTGTAAAAGGTTAAGATTTAGGAAGGAATTTTCTAAGAAATGTCATAATGCAAGGGGAAACTACCGATCCTTCTATTTAAAAATCATTAATTGTAGAACAATTACTTCCCTCTCTATCATGTGTTGTGTGTTGTATCAAACGTCTCCAACTCAGTCGACCAAATACTAAAATAGTAAAAAATATTATTATATATTATTATTATTATTAATAATAAAGCTAGCTTCAACAAATTTTCAACCTTCGAGCTCTCTGTCGTCTTTCATGGATAATAACAAATGAATAGGGTAAGAAGCTGCTAATTTGAATGAAATAGGTGTAATCATAAACTGCTTTAAGCGATGGGACCGATGCGATGACTTCAATTACCCAATTAAAGCAATAGTGAACTCCACAACCTATTTGGTAATATCTCCTCATTTTGCCTTTGACGGTTTATATATTTAATTTTTTAAAAAAAATATTTTAATTAAAAAATACTATTAGTGTATTAATTTTTTTAAAAAAAATAATTAAAAATAAATAAATTTTACCTAGAAAACACGCCTACAGTCATTACTGAACGGCACCTAATAAGAGGCATATTTGGTAATTATATTTTTGAGCTTATAAGTTTTGTTGAGAAATTATATTCTCAAGCTTGTGTGTATAGTACATTTTATACACCATTATTTAATTTATAACATATAAACCTTTTAAATCAAATATTATAATTAAATGACGTGGATTGTATGGTTTATGCCCTACATACTAGATGTAGGATAGAATAGTACTATTTTTTAGATGTGTTAACTTCATAACTTTTTTCTAACTAGATGATGCTATTTATAATTTTTTTATTATCATCTTTTCATCATTTTATGATATGGTATTAAATTATATATTAAAGATTATTTATTATATTTTACTTGTAAACTTATTATTTAATGTCACATCAAAAAATATTAAAATAATGATGATAAATATATTTTTTCTAACTTCAATAATATTATTTGTTAAAAAAGTTTTTTTATGATAATTGGTAATATTTTATTTATTTATTTAGGGCTCGCCAATCCCACTAACACATTATTTGTAGAAAAGTATGTTTTCAAAATGGTGATTCTTGTTAGCCTAATCATAAAAAATGGAGGCAAACCCTTGTTATGAACAAAGCATTTTTCATTCTTCTCTTTCATGTTAATGGCGAATTTGAAAGAGAAGCAGCAGCGGGAACCGGGAGGTAGACTGTGCAAACCGTGTTGGGGCATTTAGAGCACCGGATTCCTTATAGCATTTTCATTAGCTTGACTAAATTTATTTTTAAAATTTAATCAATATCACATTTTTTTTATATTTATCTATTCTATTTAAATTTAATAGAAAAATCTAATTGTAAACAATTTTACGTACTAATATGCGCACTCATTCAATATAATTTGGTCAGAAAGTATATTTTATTGAAAACAGTGTTCATTTAAATTTAGAATATAAAGGCAACAATATTAATACGCAGATTAGTACGTAAACTTACTTGTACATAGTAAAATTCAAACTTAATCTCCACATTAAATTAGTCATTTACTCTCTATATAATAAAAAAATATTATTATTTTAATAATTTTTTTATTTAATTTATTTGTATCACATTTTATAATTCTATCAATTTAATATTAATAACAATTATATTTTAATTAAATTAAATTAATATTTATTACATTTATGAAATATTAATAAATTTGATAAATATTAATATTAATAATAATTATATTATAATTAACTTATCATTATAATTAACTTAATAATTAATATTCTAATTAATATTAACTAATTAATTTATTTTTATCACATTTTATATTTAATAATAATAAATCGAACCAAATTTCTTAATTACAAAAAAATACCTACATATTTTGTGAGAGAAGTGAGAATTGAATATTTTAATGTTTGGCTAACCTACTGTTCACCTAAAAATTTGGAGAATCATTGTAGTAAAAGTCTAAAATTTTATAGAGATGCTCAATCCAATGTGGTGGTTTTTTGGCACGTATTGACTAAAATTTAACTATCATGAGAGTTTAGTCAAGCCAATGAGGATGTTCTTAGTCAAATGTCAATGCATTTTTTAATTTTGACTAAATATCAATAGAATAGTCTGTATTGAAATAGTCAAAATGAGAAAGCTCTATATATGAATTACAATACTACTAAAGTTTCTTTTAAATTTAGAGATATTTATCTTCAAAAGAATTATTTTATTCTAAAAATACACACCAACAGAATTATTTCATTTTTTATATATGAAAAACAAATACATTGCACAAGTAAAAAACTATTAAAATTAATATACAACAATTAGGTGAGGTAAGGTTCCTTACATGTGCAGCAGGAACATGTACATTTTTGTGCAATATACAAGCACGAGATCCTGAACATTTTTCATGTACATATACATTTTTTTTGTATATTAGTTTTGTGCAAACTAATATACAACCAGGAGGTAAGGTTTCTGCATATTTTTTGTAAATTAAAAATAATAAGTTGAGGAAAAATAATAGTTGAAAAACAAATAATTTAAGTAAAAACTAAATTATTAATTAATATGGTTAGTATAGTTGCATAAGATGAAATAAATAAATAAAAATATTATAATTAAAAAAATTATATTATATTATTATTTTGGTTAATATAAGTGGAGTTATATCTTGAAAGTTTTTAATTTTATAAAAAATATGTACTTTTAATTAAATTTTGAGAATGACTTCCTTAATAAATGTTATGAGATAAAACATAATGCTTGGTTACAGTCCAACATTGACTTTTGGGCGTGTTGTCCTGTAAAATTCATCTTTTTATTTTTTTATTATTTTTAAAAAATATAAAAATATATCAATATATTAATAATTATTTTCTTAATTATTAAATAAAAAAATAAAATATAAAAGATTTAATTAGGTGTCAAAATAACATTTTAAGTTAAGAAAAATGATCTCTACACAATATTTTGTATACATATTATATAATAATATGTTAAATATTGAGTATTTTTATAAAATATATTATAAAAATAATATAATTTTATAAAAATACTTTTTTTTATAATATTGTTATACAATATATTATATAATTTATTATATATATATTATTACTTTTAAGATAAATAAGGGAGAATGAAGAGGCAGAACTGAGAGCGTAAGAAAAGGCAGGCCTCTCTCATAAAAATTTTATGGGGAAGCTCTCCACTGCCGTACAGATATAAACAGCCTTGCTGCTTACTGATCATGCATGCACTGCTCTACTGCCGCCGCTCCCGCTCCCGCTCCCCTACAGAACATCAACTATTGTGTCCTTGTTTGCAGTTTCCTATTATCTCCAACTCCTCAGCCAAATTATCAATAAAATGCACAGCATTGATTATTTATTTTAAAAAAGTGAGTATATATATCAGATTTATATAAAAATAATAACGTTTTTAATAATAAATTTAATTTTTTTCTTAAAAAAATATATAATATTTATATAATTTATAATTATATATTATGTTACTCTATAATAAAACACACATGATTTTGAAGGAATTAGATGGATATATAAATGAAAAATGACGTAGCTATCGAAATTTTGTCAATTTTTTTTAAATGGGTTTTTTTTTTACCTAATGGTTAAAAGAAGTATATTTTTAATAATTTTATAATTTTTTTAAAATATTTAAAAAGATATTAAAAAGTTTGAAATAAAAGAAAAAAACTATACCATTTGATGGAAAAAAATGGATAGAAGCTTTGGTGTAGCATCACCCTATATAAATATTTGGGCTGTCCCAATATGTTTTAAGTACATATATAATAAACACATGCATCTATATATGATTCCATGGTTCAACAACTCGTGATAAACACATTATTATAATAAAAAATATTTAGGTAGTGTTTGGATATTGAATTGAATTGAATTTAATTAAATTGAGATAATAAAATATTAAAATATTATTTTTTAATATTATTATTATTTTAAAATTTAAAAAAAAATTAAATTATTTATTATATTTTATATTAAAATTTAAAAAAATTATAATTATAAATCGAGACGAGTTTGAAATAGATTTACTAACCAAATTAAGCCTAAATTCTGATCAACTTATAAATACATTAATTGGTGTCCTGAAACGGCACCAGACTAGCTGCTAGTTCTTAGACATTTCAAGTGGATTTCAGGAGGCTCCTGGAATATCCCTTTTGGAGTTAAAGATGATCTGTTGTAATTAGATGATCTGTGTCTTTTGTACGTACGTACGTGTGGTAGATTCAATCTAGTTTCTGGATGGAAAATGCTACTCTCACGTATACTTCTTACCCAAAACCTCAACGGACTGACCTGGCTCCTGCCACCTGGAATTAAAAAAAAAAAAAAAAAGTTAAAGATTGAAAAAGAACCCCCGCAACAAAATAAAGATTAATTCTGATGATTAGTTAAATAACAAAAGTTAGAGATTAAAATTGAGAAAACTTACAAATAAAAAGAAATTCTGAGATTAAGGTTTTAAATACATAAATCAATCATCATTTATGAAACCTACAAATCGGACTTAAATAACTAACGAAAAATGACAAATCTGTAATTAAGGTCAAACAATAGAATACGAAATAAGATAATTACGACTAAGATCTAGGTTAAGAATCCGGAATAAATTATTACTAAAGATAAACATTAACATAAAAGAGAATTAACTAAAAATAAAAAAGTTGACTAAAGTTGACGTTTTGGAGGTAAAAAGGCTGATTTTGGGATCAAGGGTCCTACTAAGTGAAGCATGGTGACTATGACGTGCACGCCGAAGAGATCATTTCGAATTGGGGTCATGTGCCCGATTCTGACACTTGTAACCAAATTTATAGTTAAAATATGGATGTCGCAACTTCTCTCTCAATCAAAAGACAAGTCTCATCTGTCAACCAAAAGATAAATCTCCTCACCCATCTGAGGAATAAGTCTCATCGCCCATCCTAGAAATAAGTCTCATTGCCCAAATTTTTATCTCTTCACATCTACTTAAGTCTCATTTTCCAAATCTTTATCTCTTCCCACTTATTTTGCGATGGTCTACTTTTTATAAGTAGTCAAGTGTTTTTAATGTCGCATCTGTCAGCTGAGCCTCATTGGCCTCGAATTCAAATTCGGATCCCCCTCCATCATCTTCCTACAAACCCTCTCCTTGAAGATGTTGAACTCATCTCCCTGAACCACACGAACCCTCATCTCCCTCGTTGGATTTTGTAATTTGTGTTTGAGGTGGTTGATAATGGGGGCAAAAGTGAAAAAAACTCGTGGCTAAGTTTCATTGAGTTCACCTACGAGCAATTCAAGGCTGCAACGCATGGGTTCTTCTCCGACAACATTGTCTCGAAGCATGGTCTCAAAGCTCCCAACGTTGTGTTTACAAAGGAAAGCTCGATAACAGTCGTTGGGTCGCCGTTAAGTGCTTCAACAAATTGGCCTGGCCCAATTCTCACCAACTCTTTGCTTCATCTCCTTATATTGAACGTTTTAGCTTCGATCCCTTGATGATGAGGATCCTGTAACTTCTTCTAGGCCAACTCTAAAATCTACCATATATTTACTTAAAGGGTTCATATTTTGATGGTTAAGTAAGAAAGTTCTACAAAAAATGGTTAGGAATTTGAGAATCTGAAGATCTTGATCCTCTGACCACCTGTAGTAGTAGAACTAATGTACCAGCATTTAGTTATTTTTTCATGGTAAGTTGTTACTAAAAGTGGTTCGTTCTGTTTGATTTGAGTAAAAATGGAGAAAAAGATGGAGGAAAAACTATTGCTCGGAAGAGGAGGAGAGCAAAATAGATGTCAGCAGGTGAGGACTTGAAGATGGCGGGAGAGGCATGATTTCCCTATAGCAATATTAGCAATAAGGCAGAGACTGGAGAGGGATGATGGCCCAATGGCTATTTTCTCTGTTTTTGTTTTTATTTTTGCTTTAATTCACGTGGCATGCCACATTGAGGGACATGTCAGTCAGTACGATGTGTCTATGCCTAGCTTCGGTGACTGTAGCATGATCCTTTTTGAATTGCAGCCTGAATTATATATGTTTGTACAGAGTAGTGCTATTATATCATCCAAGTTTGCCCACTTAGTGTGCCTCTGGTACAAATTGCACTTTTATTTTTTTTTTATTTTTTGCTCTTTATTTCGAATATTTTTTAAATATTTTTAAAAATAAAAAAACACACCAATACACTAATAGTCATTTATTAAATCATTAAATACAAAAATATTAAAAAATAAAATAAATTATATGAGCGGTGAAATTGAAGAGGCAAACTCAGAGAATATAATATCAATTTGGGTATAAAGATCTTGATCCTCTAACCACCTGTAGCAGTAGAACTAAGGTACCCAGCATTTGGTTATTTTTTCATGATAAGTTGTTGCTCAAAGTGGTTTGTTCTGTTCGCTTTGAGTAAAAATGGAGAAAAAGATTTAGAAAAAAATACCGCTCGAAAGAGGAGAGCGAAATAGAGGTCAGCCGGTGAGGACTTGAAGATGGCTGGAGAGGCATGATTTCCCTATAGCAATATTAGAAATAAGCTGGCAGAGACCGGAGAAGGACGATGGCCCAACGGCTATTTTCTTTGTTTTTGTTTTTATTTTTGCTTTAATTCACCATGTTGAGGGACATGTCAGTCCTATCTGTGCCCAGCTTCGGTAACTGTAGCACAATCTTTTTTGGATTGTAGCCTGAATTATATATATGTCTGCACATGTTAGTGCTATTATATCATTTAAGTTTATCTATTTGGTATGCCTTTAATACAAATTGTACTTTTTTTTCTTATTTTTTATTTTAAATATTTTTTAAACATATTTAAATATTTTTTAAAAATAAAAAAACATACTAATACACTAATAATTATTTCTTTAATTAACAAATAAAAAAATATTAAAAATTAAAATAAATAATATGAATGGTCAAATTGAAGAGACAAATTCAAGGAACATGATATCAATTCGGTTTGTATAATAGATAGCATATATATATATATATATAGCGTAGTCCTGTGTCCTGTCCTTCAAGAGACATATATAGGTAAGTGCAATTAGGTTATTTCGATGCCATGCATTCTCTTTAGCTCATCTGGACTTTTGATATGTGTCCATGCATTGAAAATGAAAAGAACCCTATTCTTGCAAGAAACTTGGATGCGTCATTTCTAATTCTAATTAATTTATATATATGTAGAGTAACTTAGAAAAGAAAATAGATTACTAGTTTTCTTTTCTACTTGCAAAAATGGTGCAATCGGCCGGCTGAGGTTAAAATTTTTTGTAATCCTTGAAATTTGGGGATGAAACGTTTTGCAATCCTTGAAACTTGTTTAATCAGATGGAAATAGAAACCTTTACTGAAAAACATATAATTCCTCTTTTTTTATCCAAACCTACAGATCATAACCTAAAAAGAAAGCATCCTAGCATTAGCATCGAACTCTTTAAAACACCTAGCTATGCAAAATATACATACGATGGAGTAAAAAATACCTGAATTAAAACAGTTAAAAATTGGATAAATACTTTGGTGCCATTTGGATTATGAGTTGAAATGAAAATTGAATAAAATATTATTTTTTAATATTATTATTATTTTGATATTTGAAAAAGTTAAATTATTTATTATATTTTAAGTGAAAATTTAAAAAAAATATAATATTGAGATGAGATGATGAAATACTTTCACTATCCAAACGGAGCGAAAACTTTCTACTATATTAGTATCATTTTGATAATTTGTTAGTTACTGTAATACTTGAGCTAAAAAATAATTAAGCTTTTGTATTTTACCTTCTATCTCTTTTTGATCTGGTAGTTAAAATATTTTATTTGAATTATTAATTCATCTCAACTCATCTCAATTTATCATTATAATTTTTTTAAATTTTAATATAAAATATAATAAATAATTTAACTTTTTTAAATTTTAAATTAATAATATTAAAAAATAATATTTTAATAATATTTTATCATCTTAACTTAACTTAATTCAACTGACTTTAATATCTAAATTAATGATACTGAACTTGAATTCTATCGTAATCATGAGTCTCGACTCTCAGATTTTGAGCTGAAGTTTTGTTAATTTGTTTTCTGGTTTCATTCCTCAACAAGCAAACTGGACCTCTTGCTAGCGTGCACGGAAGAAACTAGAAAGTGGGAGAGGGAAAAGAGACAGTTTGAAATGCAGGAAAGTGTAGAGACTCCTGGAGGAGTAGTCAGTCACCAGTCAGTCAGTGAGTGGTGTTGCTGTTAGATGGATGATTGATGAGAGCAGGCTGCAGACGTAGCAGTCGTGTGGATTGTGAAGTTTGGATAATGTTTTGCTTTTTAGCTTTTTTATTTTCCGAGTGATGATGATGTTGACGGGGGCCCAACAACACTTCCAGCTTCTGCCCAAAATCTAGCCGTATCCCACTTTATTTGTCTCACATAACCTTTTTTTTTTTTTTTAAATCTTATTATTACTCAAATTTTATATAATTATTTAATAAAATATTAATTTTGTGAATATTTTCTTTGACTTGTCTTTGATTTGTTTGAATTAAAAAATTTTATTTAATCATAGAGTTTTTTTTTCCATATTTTATTAGGGAGTTGTTAAATAATTGTAACTCTTTTTTTATTATTATTGGTACAGATAGCATCTCGACTTATCTTAGATCGTATAAATTCTTGTCAATGAGTTTCTTATAAGTACAACTCAAATAATTGAATGAGAAAATTCTTCAATTTAATAACTCCTAAAAATTGTTTATACTTATAGGGCCACGAGGGCTCGAATCTTAGACTTAAAAGAAAGATACAACTAAGGCTAAAATATTTACCATTTAAGTCAATCCTTAAGATTTTGTTAAATAATTGTAACTCAAACCTATTTTGGAAAACTTTTTGTTGAAGTGTAGTACAGTAAATGGCCCATAGTTATTCTATACTGTAATTGGAGTGGCAATTTGTATTTGCGGATCGTGTTTATGTCGTGTCAAATTATAGAAATTCAACTATATAGGTCAACCTGAAATCAACTCGTTTAACTAAACATGTCAAACTTTCAAACTTAACCCAACACATTTAAATAATAGATCGTATAGTGTTACCCATTTTGTCAAGTTTAATAATTAATTAAATAAGTCAACATGGCATAACTTATTTCAACTTATTTCATGTAAATGAGTTAAACTAACATGCATAATCTATTTGATCTGATTAACATAATTTCACATAAAAGTTAAAATTTATATTTATTAATAGCCATAATATCTAAAAACAACAATAAGATTGTCTATTAACAAAAAGAGAGCTGCTCTCAGCCGGTCGGGTGAAAACTTAGTTTTAACACCGGCCAATAAAATTTTGCCACGTAGGGTTTAGGGTTTAGGGAGAGTGCGGAGATTGTATTTGAGAGAGAGAGAGAGAGAGAGAGAGAGAGAGAGAGTTTAAGAAAGAGAGGGGTGAAGTTGCTGCCAGGTGAGGGAGAAAGAAAGGGAAAAGGGAAAGAGATAGAAAATAAAGAAGAAATCTAGTGTATGTGAGTGTAGATGAAGATTTGTTGCATGTCATACATGGCAAAATGCTATTGGCCGGTGTTAAAACTAGTTTTGCACTAGGGTTGTACAAAAAACCGGTCAACCGATCGGAACTGACTCAGACCGGCCGAAACCAACAGAGAATCGATCGGTCGTTGGTGGTAAATTAACAAAACCGGCGTCAGCCAGTTTGGCCCCAGTTTGAACTAGCCAAAAATCGATAAACCGACCGACGTCAGCAACTTTTTTTTTAAAATATATATATACAATTATTAAACGATGCCGTTTCACTTAAATAAGTGAAATGACATCGTTCTGTTTCTTAAGTTTAGAAAAAAAAAATAAAAAGAACGACGTTGTTTCTACTAGGGCTTATTTTCATTTCCCCTCCCTCTTCTTCTGTTCTCATTCGAGCCCTCAACCCTTCACCCTCAGCGAGTCAAAGCCATTTCACTTCCGTGCTTCGCATTTCGCCATACAGCCTCTCACCAGCTTCAACCTTTCGTAGCTCTCCAATGGCAGCGGCGCAGCCTCCACCGCTCCACATTCCTCCGAAAAACGGCGCAGCCTCCACCGCTCCAAGCCTCCACGTTTTTGTTAGGTATGATTTTGAAATTTGAAGAATGAAAATTTTGAGATTTTGTTTTAATTTTAATGATGACTGTCAACTGATGAGTATGATTTTGTTGAAATTTATTTTTTGATAAGAGCCTAAGAGGTTGTGCCGTTGTGGTACTTGCCATTTGGGTCTAGGGTTAGGGATGGTGAATCAATGATGAACATTGATGATTGAACACCATGTTGATGAGAATTTATAATTCCCGTCAATATTCCTAAGGCTCAGTGTCTCAGTCAGTGCATTCACGGGTTTTTAATTTTAATAGATTTTGTACAATCGGTGGTTTTTAATTTATAATTTGATAAATGTTCATAAGACTCAATCAGTGCATTCACGGGTTTTCTAATTTTGATAGATTTTCATAAACGTTCATAAGACTTAGAGTCTTAGTCAGTGGAGATCCTCATTGATAGAAATTTCAAATTAATTGATCGACAGTTTTGTTATAAATTTATTTTAATTCTTAAAATAATTTGTGAGATTTATGAGCGATCTAAAATGTAGATTAGACTCTTAGATTTGTGATGTTTGCCACGTTGCAAACTAGCTACTGTGTAATTGATAGTTGTGTTATTTTTGTGTTCTTTCTTGATTTTACATGTTAGATGGATTATTTGTTAAGTCCAATTGATCTTGATTCGAACTCACAAATACAAAAAACCCTAGCCTCAAGTGCCCCTAATGGTAGTAATTGTCCACTTCCTAAGAAATAGAAGAGGAATGATTCGTCAATTGTTTGGGACCATTCTACAAAAGTTGAGGGTTGTTCCGTAGATGATCCTAAGGCTAAGTGTAATTATTGTAGCAAGATATACGCTTGCCACTCGAAGAGGAACGAAACTTCAACCATGCAAAACCATCTACCTTTATATCCCAAAAATCCTCATAAACGTGGGCCTTTAGATAAATACCATTCAATATTGGCAGGTGAGGTATCCTCAGAAGGGTTTAGAGAGAGTGATAGTTCTTTAAGAAATCTTGTAACCCATAAATATAGTGAAGAGGCTGTGAGGTTGGCGCTTGCGGAGATGGTAATCCTCGATAAATTACTATTTAGAATTGTTGAAGGGCAATGATTTAAGAAGATGGTTTGGTTGCTTGAGCCTAGATTTAAAATGTCATGTCGAGTGACGGTTGCAAGAGATTGTATGAAACTATTTGCACCTGAGAAAACCAAATTTAAAAAGTTATTTAAAGATGGAGGAATGAGGATTTCATTAACTACTGATACGTGGACATCGGTACAAAATCTTAATTATATGTGCCTAACTGCCCATTTCATTGATAGTGATTGGAAATTGCGAAAGAAAATCATTAATTTTTGTTTAATCCCTAATCATCGAGGGGATATTATTGAAAAATATGCTGAATTGTGCCTCCTTCATTTAGGGCATTGATAAGATATTTACTGTTACTATTGATAATGCTAGCTCAAATGATACTGCAATTGCATATTTGAGGTATTTTTTGACAGAGAATGTGTTGGAGGGAAAGTATATGCACATGAGATGTTGTGCTCATATTCTGAACCTTGGTTAGAAATGTTGTTTAATCCCTATCCAATGCCATTACAATGGTTAGGAAGAAAGGAACGAAGAAAGAAGAGTTAGGATTTCACAAAGAAAAAGAAGGCATAGAGAAAAAGGAGTTGGGGATTTTCGTAGAAAAGAGAAAATGAGAAAGGCATAGTAGAGAATAAGAGATGAAGGCCAAGACTCCGGGTTTAAATAGAGGGTTGATGTCGATTGGACTACTTCGAGTAAGAAGGTGACAAGTGTCATTGGAGAGGGAATGTCGGGAATAGATATCGTGATTCCCGCTACACAATGAAACATGGGCACCGAGCCGTCACATGTTACTCCAGGCATGAGGAAGTGTACCGGTGTAGAAAATGATCATGAACCGAGCCATTATAAGTTACAAGTCAATGAAGCATCGAGGGCAATGTTTTGAATATCGTGCCGGACGCCGTACCGGTCAAGGCACTGGAACGAAATGCGGTTAGATATGCGCGCTCCTCCCCTGCAAGATTAGACAAGTTTAAGATATGTACAGAAAAAGAGAAAATTGATTGTAAAAGAATCTTGTGCTTTGATGTGCAAACCCGATGGAATTCAACTAACATGACGTTGGAAGTTGTTGAGAAATTTGAGAAAGTTTTTAGGCGAATAGAGAAAAAGGACTACAATTTTCTCTTTTACTTTAAAGATGGAAACATTAGGCCTCCTAGAGTTGACGAGTGAGAGTCAGTGCGGGTTTTTGTGAAATTTTTGAAGATGTTTTATGATGCTACTTGTCAATTTTCTGGATCTTTACATGTCACGGCAAACACAAATTTTTTAGAGATTTGTATGCTCAAAAAATAGTTGGTTAGACTGAGTGAGAGTGAGAATACTTATTTGATAAGCATGACCATAAGCATGAGAATGAAATTTGATAAGTATTTGGGTTCATTGTATAGGATGAATTTGTTGATGTTGATTGTAGTTTTCCTTGATCCACGTAGTAAGTTTAAGCTTCTTACTTTTCACCTGAAAAAAATTTATTATGAGAAATTGGGCTGAAGATTTGTTGTCGAGGGTGAGACATTTATTATCAGACATGTATGCAGAGTATAATGCTATATTTGGTTCTACCTTGACTAGTAGAGAATATGTTCCCCCTCTGGCATCTGCACTTTCAAATAATGCTGAAGACAATCGTGAGTCACAATATTTTTATGAGTGGTTGCTAGCATTGATTGTCTCTGGATCTACCGCTACCAAAACAGAGATAGTCCGGTATTTATTAGATCGTTGTGAGGCATTCAACCAATCTTTTGACTTGTTGAATTAGTGGAAAGTGAATGAGCCTAATTATCCTATACTTGCGAGGATTGCACGAGACGTGTTAGCTATGTCTGTTTCCACGGTTGTATTAGAGTCAGCATTTAGTACGGGAGATCGTGTACGTGATCCTTTTTGGAATTCCTTGGCTCTGAGAACTGTTGAGACACTTATTTCTACTTAGAATTGATTGCGACATCCGTCAACTCCAATTGATATTCGAGACTCTATAGATAATGTTGAGAGCTTTGTAGTAGAATTTGGTAATGTGTTTTTCTCATTCAATTTTCACATTCATTTACTTTTATAATTTAATTTTTTTTTCATTATCATAATTTATTAATATTGATTATTTGAGTTTTTCTATATAGAATTAGGAGTATCATTCATCACAACTATTGATGACGAAGATCAAAGACTGCATTGGCAATTGGGAATCTATTTGGAATCTAGAATAATGAAGATTTGTGAAATTTTATTCAAGAACAGTTGTTATTTGTTGTTTACTTGCTTAAGATAATTTGGTTTTGTTTGTAATGTGTATTAAACATCTAGTGGAGCTTTTTAAAAAAAAAAATTTATTTATCTAGTAATTATTATATAAGATTATAGGACTATAAAGTATGAGTAGTATATATGTACTAGGTATTAGTTACTACTAGTCTAATAATATATCCATGACATTAAGATTAAAAAGAAATTGAATATATAAAATTAATTTTAAAAATACTGCAAAAAAAAAAGTATAAAATGTAGATGATCTTGAATAATAAATTAAGCCTAAAAGGAGGTTGAATTGGGTCTTAAAATGGCCCAAACTGACCTAAAAAGTGTTGCCCAAACTGGCCCAAATCGGTAAACCAAGCGTAAACCGGCCGGTATTACCCCTTTACATGGTCGGTTTCGACCGATTTTTCCCATCCAAAACACCTTATCGATTGGTTTCGGTTTAGGCTTAAAACTGAATCAATAGGTCAGTTTTTCAGCCTTATTTTACACCCGACCCGTTGGAAGGTTTTTCCTAGCAAAAAATATTAATATTGTTCAAATTTTAACATATAATAAAACCAATATTACAATTCCTACAATAACCAATATGAGTATAGATCCAGAATTGCATGTTAATTTCGAGTTAAGTGAGTTGACCAGTTATTGACCTGTTCATTAATCGCGTCTAAATGGGTCAGCCTGTTTTGACCCAAGTCCATTTACATCAAACTCAAATTCGCTAATTTATGTCTTGTTTGTGTTGATTCACAGATCATGTTATATATTGACACTCCTTGATTATTCTATACAAAAGCCTCCACTTCTCACACTTGGTGAGATGGTCAGCCACGTGTGTACATAATTTTTTTTTCTAAATAAACATAAAAATTTCTGCATGTTTGATGTTCGTGTTCGAAACATTATTACTCGAACATTTCTCCCCAAATCTTCCTTTCGTTGTTGTTGTCCCTTGTGTGTATATAAATTACTTGTAGAGAAGGTAATGCGAGAGAGAAAACGTAGAAAAATAGAAAATAAAAAGAATAGAAACATGGATAGTTTACGTTGGTTTGACAATTTGTACTTCTTTCCTATCAAATTAATTTCCACCATGATGGAGAAAAATTTCATTTTCTCGTCTTTCCTATAAATAAATTTGCCTTATTTTCTTTTACCATCAGCATGAGTTCAACCCAGTACCTGAAGTGGAAGTCCCAACACCAACCCATAATTCTAGTGAATCAAAGAGGCAGAGCAGATTTTAAGAGAGACTATGTGCATAACGTGAATTAAAGTAGTTTTTTTTACAGCAGGCAGTAGCAAATTGGTGGGCTTGATGTGGAGGAGGAATAGAAACTTACAGAACCAGATGACTCTTGGGTTGAAGCGAGAGAAGAACATATCTCAGGAAAAATGGGCCTTCAAAAGAATGGAGTTTCAAACTTGAAAAAAAAATCTACTTTAGAGCTGGAAGAAAGAACAAGGGGGAACAACGTAACCCAGAGAGACTTTCTTTCGTTTATTAATTTTCTCCAAATCGTCAAATTTTTTGCTTTTTCTTTAGACCGATTTTCCACGTACGAGGTTGCGTATCGTGTGGGGGTAGTAAATGGGCTTCATTGTAATTTTTCCAATAGCCTTGCATTAACTACTTTATGTATCGTATAACGAACAAACTTTTTTTTTTTAAAGGAAACTTTATTGATCATTTCCATTATAACAAATATGAAATACATGGAGGAGATTCTTCCATAATAATTACATCAGAAATGGTTAATGCTTCTTTTGCCAAGATATGTGCTATTACATTGATATTTCTTCTAACATGAAGAACCTCTCACTTGGCAAAATTCTTTAGAATTTTCTCTACTTCAATCGCAAACATCCCTGCACTAGTCCAAGCACAATCTTCATTCTTCAAAGCCTTAGGTTGCGTTTGAATATTGAGCTGAGTTTAGCTGAGCTCAGTTCTGTATTAATAGTAGTGAGTTGAGTAGTTAAGGGAGTTACGTGGGACCCATCTAAACTGAGTTTAAAGTGTGTTTGAATGTTAAGATGAGTTTAATACTTTTATAGGAAGTTGAAAAAGGTTGTGGGTCCCACGTATAAAAATTTGTTAGGTTGAAAAAATTTGTGGCTGTCACGTGTAAGGAGATTTTGAGTTGTGATGAATTTAGTAATTTGAAAGTTGGGTGTTGGATGTTAGACTTAGCTTAAAATTAGATTGAACTCAGCTGAGTCTTTCAACCAAATGCAGCCTTAATGATATGAAGGGAGTCACCTTCAATTTGAACCTTTCACAGTTCCAATTTCAAACCAAAAATTGTTGCTTGAAGTGCCCCATAAGCTTCAACCAGCAATGGATCTAGGAAAATGCTCTTGTTCTTTCTAATGTTAGCAATAACCTTCCTTTTATAATCTCGAACAACAATCTCTATGCTAATTCTGATGTGAGCCTTATCTATTGCAACATCCCAATTTGGTTTGTAAGTATTCAAAGGAGGGGGTTCCGACTTATCAATTATATTGCTTCCTGGCCTTGAGGTATTAGTCTTCGACTCTTTCACTACATGTAGCAGCTACAAGGTTTCTTAAGCTTCCCTCACCACTTTGTTGGGATGGTTAAATTCTTTATTGAAAATGAGTTCATTCCTTTTCAGGCAAATCTTCCTGGCTACCATTGCAAATTCCTACATCAGTTCAATATCCATAGAGCTCAACATTGCCTCTAATAGTTCTAGCATATTCCTGTGATTGAAGTAACTCTTTTGGAGCATTTTCGAGTACTGACTCCATACATCTTTAGCAGATTCACACTCTCATATTTCATGAACAGCAGTCTCTTCTACATTGAAACATATAGGACATTTTGGATGCTCCAATATTTTCCTCTTAAACAAATTAGCTTGGGTTGGTAATGCTTCAAGGCAAGCTCTCCATAGGAAGACCTTATCATTTAGGTTATCTTTAATTTTCAAATAAACTGCCACACCCTTTGAAGAATATTATTGCTTTAGGCCTAGCCCTTTGCTGCCAATAACAATTCCTTTTATATGTGGTAAGCACTCTTTAAGTGAAAAGACCATTAGAGATATCTTTCAAAATTAGTTTATCAAAGCTATTAGAGAAGCTAATAGGAATCTGTGCTATCATCTATGCTTCTTCCTTTGCAGAAATCTTCTCCACCTGATCAATTCTCCATTTCTTTTCACTTGCATCAATCAACTCCTGGACGTTGGCCTTACAATTTAGTATCAAAACAGGACTCTGAACCTTCGATGGTGCTAGCTTTGGAAGCCATTTGTCATCTCATATACTAACTTTGTCACCAGTGCCTATTCTCTACTAGGTTCCTGCTTCAAGTAAATGCATGGCTGCCATAATACTCATCCATATATAAGAAGGCTTTTGTGCCAATCTAGTATTTAGAAAAGAAGATCCTTGAAAGTACTTTACTTTTAAGACTTGAGAGGCTAGAGATTAAGGGTGTTGAATCAGTCTCCAACCTTGTTTAGCAAGCATAACAAGATTGAGATTCTCCAAATATCTAAACCTCATACCTCTTGCTGATTTAGCCTTCTGCATGGTGCTCCATGAAACCCAGTGAATTTTCTTCTCAATTTTTTGTTGGCCCCACCAAAAATTCTACATTACATTATTTATATTTTTGAGCAATCTACTTAATTGACAGCTTAAAAACACTCATACAATATGTTGAGAGGGCTTGCATTACTGCTTTAATAAAAATTTCATTTCCAGCTTGAGATAGTATTTTTACCATATGACTATTGATTCTCATTCTCACTTTATCCAAAATACTTCCAAGTGATTGGTCTCGAGCTCTTTCCACCACTCTTGGCAGTCCAAGGTATTTCTCATATGACATTGTTGATCTCACACCAGCAATACTTAGAATGAAATCTTGAGTTTCCTAAGCTGTGTTTTTACTAAACTGGATCAAGGTCTTTTCTAACATAACCATGCTCCATACTGAGACTGACCAACTTCTTCACTTGTATTGGTTTTCATGTTGGGGCAAAACTTCTTAAGATGTTTAATCACACCACATTTAAGATAAAAATTTGGAAGTCTCTTGTACTTAAAGTATACCCAAGTTTGCTTGCCATCAATGGTTAGAAAAGTGCCTTTCATAAGAGATTTTGTAATATCAACTTCCACTCTCAGCCTTAAGAACTTCCCCCAACCAAGTCCTCGGTTATTTGCATTAACTTCCAGTACTTTCCCAACACATTCACCAATCTGAATTCCCTTTCTTGTGTCATTCATGCCAAAGGCTTGTTATGGGCTTTAGCCGGAAAACTTCCTTGTTGAATGGTATTTCATTTAGTGGTATATTGCCCTCAAATTCCTGCAAACACGCTAACCATCGATCGAATGACCACGGCCTCCCTGTGATCACCCTTTGCCTGTCTTCTTCATTTTGAAACCCAACCAAATACCTTGTTCTCTCCCACCTCAATGTATTGAATCCATCCTTCAGTTTTCTAGATCCTTGACATAGTCGATTTGAAAAATTTTCTGTCAACTATCTTATCTGCTATTATCATTGCAAAAAGGCAGCATCTCCCTTGTTCTGCTGCCTTGTCTAGGATAGAAAAGGCAATATCACCTCTCTTTTTTTCTTGGTCTGTAAGGCTATGGCCTTCCCACTGTTTTGTCAACTCCTCCTCCATGAAACCCTCTTCAAACCAGAAATAGTCTAAGAGACACTCCTCTATGCAGAAAGAAAAACCTCACCCTTCAAATAATGAGATGACTGCAAAAATCGGCATACATATGACTTGTATAACGAACAAACTTAGATGTGTGTTTCCTAATGAGAAAAATATATAATGTATTAATAATATAGTATTTTTTAAAGTATATCAATAACGGTATAGGCGACTATAAGGAACATGATAAGTACACCGACAAAGTGTATCATTTTTTTTTTTTAGCATTCGTGTTTGTTTATTTTTTAGTATTGTATTTTTTTTTCTTTAAAAATTATTAATAATATTGATCAGTACCATTTTCAATACCAATGATCGGCAGATGTAGCATCATCCATAAATATAATTTGCCTTGGAATAAGATTTTTAAAAACAAAGACTCAAGAGATTGTAATAAGAGGGAAAGTATCCATAATTTAAGATGTAAAACTAGGGCTACACAAAAAATGAAAGCCCGACCCAACCTATTTTCTGAATTAACTCGACCTGAAAAGTAGACTCGTTTACAGTTAAAATCGAAAAAAAATTAAAGTATTACCCGTTACTCAATTTTAACCGATTTCCATTTTAGAACGTATGTACGTGTGGAGCCAAATCAGAAAGCATTTTTAAACCCAAAATTAATGCGAGCTTCGGTGAGTGTCCTTCTAACAATATTATTTTCATTATAATATGGCATTTGACCCTTGAGGAATATTATTATATTGAGCTATACCTTTCAGAATTCTTCCAGAAAGTGAGTCTCTTTCTCTGCTGTCTCTACTATGTATGATTCTTATATTGAGCTCTCTCTGTCTTAGTCCCGTGAGTCTCTCTCTCTCTACTGTGTAAACACCATCAGTCATCTACCACTCTCCGGCTCTCTCTCTCTCTCTCGAAACACAGCCGGGCTTGCTTTCTGAAATTAGTTATGTTTCTCTTTGTTTCTACACTCATTTTGGGAAGGAAAATTTCAAGAACGAAACAGAGCATTCTTCAAGCTGGCGATCGAGAATCAAGAAATCACCATTCGGGAAATCAAGCCCAAGAATAAGAGAATCATGGTACAATACCATCTTCCCTGTTTCTTTCATTTTGTATAAGAGTCTTTCTTATTTTGCTTTTCTGGGTTTTTCTTCTGGGTCTAGTCAATGTGCTCTTTTTTTTCAATGCTAATATCATCTTTGGCATACGGGTTCCATCCGATTTCGATTTTAATATGATTATCGTGTGAGTTTGATTGTGATTTGGAACTAAATTAGTGAGAGCAATCTCCTAAAAAAAAAGTTAAGTAATCGGTTAACGGGTTATTGATAATGAAGCAGATTTGAGTTGGGTCGGAAATTGGTTTTCTTGGATCAGGTCGATGAACAACCCTATGTAAAACTACAAAGAAGAACATGGATTGCTTTTGGTTATGAAGAACATGGGCAACATTTGATAATTTTGAAAGTTACAATCCATTTCCACCTTGTACAAGAACATTAATAATTTAAGGTTCCGAGAGCATGTTGTTGCTTCCCTTGGTACTTAAATTACCAAATGCTACTTACACCTAACATATAAAAAAATAGAGAAAGACAAAAATGAAACTGATTTTTCTTTTGTCTGGCTTTAAAATAAAATCCACGTGAATTAATTAGTAATCATATATACCACTAGAAACAGTTGTTGGGATTAATTTATAACCCTTGAGATTGAATGCTATTTATATGGACCGTTCAAGTATGTGACAGCCAGCCTAGCTATGTGACATGTGGGTCCAATTTTTTTTTTTTGGGTCCAATATTCAGTCCACTCACACTGACGTTAATAATTCCAACCATTAGTCAGGCTGTACGGACACTTACATTATTACTATTTATGAAATATTAACATCATTTTCTGGGCAAGGCTTGGATTTCCGATCTTTGGGCTTGGCTCATGAACCAAACAAGACTGTTGGATCTTTAGATCTGTATAGTAATTGGGTAGGGCCCAATCTCTTAATGAATTTAGAATCATTGTAAACTACGGCATTTTATTATGTTCTAAGCAACGCGGGATTTTATTTACCACATTTTTATATTCAGTTTGAAATATCACAAATTATTGAAAATGTACCACATCAGTAGGTGTGATTGAAGAAGACGGGATCGAAGATAAATAATAATAATAATGATGATGATGATGATAATAATAAAAATATCTCGAAAATTTTAACCTTTCAATCCAAGTAAAATGATACTTGTACTTATAAGCCGGTGTGAAGAACACCCTTTTTACATCGTTGATATTGTAGGATTTAATTTATAAGAAATTTGAATTATAAACTTCTCTTACAAACTAGATTTTGACATGTAAACGACGTTTTACGAATATAAGTTTTTTAAATAAAAAAAAGGAAATAAAAGAATGGTATTTATAAAGGACGACGAGTAGCTAAATCTCATAATTGGAAAGACAGGAGGTTTTAATGCCCGAAACAATTTAAGATTGAACCAACAAACCCATTTGTTATGATTTAATTGGCACCTCTTGAATTGCATCTTTTTGGTAACTACTTGTACTCCAATATCTATAATTGAAGAAACTATGTTAGTTGAGATTGAGGTCCTGTTTAGTTGATAGATTCAATTGAGATTAATTTAGTTCAGTTTAATTTTAAATCGAGTCTAACATTCAAATACTAAACTCTCAAATTACTAAACTCTTCTTAATTCAAAACATATTTACACATAGAACTCACAACCTTTTTTTAACTTTTCATAAATATATCTAAACTCATCTTAACATTCAAATATATTTAAACTCATCTTAGGTGAACTCCACAAAATTCACTCCACCATCTCAACTCACTATTATTTATAAAGAACTCAACTCAATTCAACTCAACATCCAAATATAGCCTGAGCTTGGCCGATGTTAGCATGCAGCCTAAATTTGACCATCGGGTGTGCCTTCTAGGATTAATTACATTATTTATTTGTTTTTATTTTTTAAAACTTTTTTTTTAAAAAAGAAAAAAATACATCAATACATTAATAGTTATTTCTTTAATTATTATGTAAAAAAAATTAATTAATAAATAAATAAATACATGAACGCATTATGGTCATAGAGTTTTTGGGATTGGGTCACGCATGCATTGTTTTCTTTTTTCTTTAATTGAAGAGTAAGCTGGTCGAGTTTGACTGTGGATGGAGTACTATGGAAAATGCCAAATATCATGAAAATACTGTTAGTGTATATAATATAGCATGACGCAACACCAACACTTTCCTATCTCTCTTGACATTTTTGTCGCGGAGAAAAAATGGAAAAGTTGAAATTTGTCTTTAGTTTCAACCCCAAAAAATAACATGTCCTTGGGTTTTACATTCTTGACCAGCATCAACAGCATACGTGTCACATATCAGATAATAGACTAACAAAAAAATATAAATATTTTGAAAAATAAGATAAAACTTTTGAAATAAAGGCATAAAAGTAAAAAATATATTAAGAAAATGGAACGTAAATTTAGGAATCTTCCCCCTTTATCCATGTTAACATGGATAATGGGGGAAGATTCGCCTTCCTATTACCATGCACGGTGGTTGGTGGGATTAGGAACGTTACTGAGCGTATATACCCAAGGAAACTTAGAAAGTCATGGCTCCTTGCCCTTGTGTTGGCCGTGTCCCTTTAGGCAAACAATCCTCTGGTTTAGGCCATCTAGAGTTGTTTTAACTTTTTGGCAATGGAGCCCTTGGTTCATTCTTTAAGCTGGTGAAAGCGAGATTAACCTATCATCGCATATGATGGTTATCGGCGTTCTTATCCTAACATGCTATAGTGGCATGGCTTGGATATCGTAGAGACACTCAAACCCATTATTGTACAATGAGTGGGTGAGAGAGTCCTGTTGTGAAAACAATGACAGACAAAGTAAAAACAAACATAAGAAAATCAATCACACGACACAAAATTAACGTGGTTCGGCAATATGCTTACGTTCATAGAGATACAAAGGATTTTATTGTACTGACGAATCACAAAATACAGTTTAGGGCAAAATTCATTGTTCATAAGCGGTTATACTGTTCACTAAGCACATATTTATAGTGTCACACGATGGAAACTATAAGTCTCACTTTTCTTCGTTATTCGCTCGAACGGAGTGTCGAGTGCACCTCGAACGAACTCTCTGTCTGATATTCACTCGAACGACCTGTCGAGTGAGCCTCGAGTAAACTCTCTGCCTGAGCTTAGCTCAAGCTAAGTGTCGCGCAAAAGTCGAGCGAATTTTATGTATGGCGCTTCGCTTCGGCTCGAGCCTGCACTCCATGGCCCAACCCTCCTTGAAAATTTTCCAAGAAACCATAACGCATCCTTGTTGTGTCGGGTCATCAAATTAGACTGACACACCAACAAATCAGGCTCCACAAACCCAACAATCTCCCACTTGGAGACTAGTACAACCAACACATCACCATCGCCACCCAAACCTGTAATCCTCCACTTCTACAACTCACAACCCTTGTCTTCAAGCTAGAAGACTAACTAAAATTGTGCACAACTTCAGTTTCTCACGTGTAGTGCCCTCAGTCAACACATCTGCAAGATAACTCTCAACTCTCACTGCACTGGGAATATTTGGTCTCGTACTGACCCTGACACACATTATAGAACCTGTAGCTGAGGCCTCCATCTCTGATCTGGGCAACTGATCACATCTCTTGCTGCCAACCTGTTATGTCTTTGGCTGACGTACCCATCTCTTGTGTAGTCTCTGCCTCATCCCTGGAAGTCTAGTCAGCAGCTTCTCAACTAATTACTCTCACTTGGTTGATCTCCCATCTCACAAGATTTTCTCTTTGTACTGTGGCTCACCATCTTAAGTCAGTATGATATCATTCAAGATGGGTGACCACCATGGAGGTTTGGTTGACCTGGTAACTTTTCAAGCATCAACTGTAGGTGTAAATGTACCTGGAACAACAGACGCTTTGTCCCAGACTTCAGTCTCTCACACCTTTGCTCTACATCTTGGTCTTGGGAGATTTCCTCAGACTTACACGAGGAACAACAAAATTAACTCCATTTTACTTCCATATCTAATTCGCGTGACCAAGCCTGCTCTGCTGCAATCGTGTATTTTTCTACACATGACTGGAACTTGATGTCAAATATAAAATGTCAGTTCTCTTACCACGTGCCAAGACTAGTGCACCCTTTGTGACCTTCAACGCTCATTCAGAAAATCCTATTGTATGACCGTTGTCGTCAATCTATCCCACATATATAAGACCTTTCTTTAGATATAGAACGTGGATGACTTGCTGCAAAGTCCACATGCTTCTGTTTAGGAGTGCAATGCGCACATCACCCACTCCCATTGAATCTAGTGCCTCTCCATGAGCCGTATACATCTTTCCAAAATCACTAGCAGTATAGTTTTGCATGATGTCTTAGTGTGAGGTGCTATGGAACGAAACCATTAAATCTAACACCTAATCATCAATCGAATTATGCACTACAAGAAATTGAGCATCCTGTATTTCTTCAACCACTGCGTTCTCAACATCATCCTCAGTATGTTTCTGATTCTAATAGTCTCTTTTGATGTGCTCGGCTTGCCACAATTCCAGCAAGTGATTTGCTATCCAGATCTCGACTTGCTCCTACCCTTGTTCCTGGAGCTTGACTTGTCATGTCCCCTTGCCTGATTGTCAACATTCAGGGCCAAACCCTGACCCGAGATCTCATCAGAATCTCTCATGCGCACCTCCTCAACAAGGATAAGATATCTGATGTCGTCATACTTCAACTTCATTTTACTGGTAGAACGTTTCACAACCATTCTCATGGCCTCCTAACTATTCGGTAATGACGCCAACATGATCAATGCCTGAATCTCATTATCAAACTCAATTTCTATAGATGACAATTGCTTTGTGATAGTGTTAAACTCATTCAGCTGTTGGACAACATACGTACTTTCTGTCATCTTTAAGTTGAACAGTTTTTTCATCAAGTGCACCTTATTATTTGCCAACGACTTTCCATACATGCCAGATAAAACTGCCATGAGATCCGTTGAGGTCTTCTCCTTGATAACATTGTATGCAACCGATCTTGATAGTGTCAGTTGAATAATCATCAAAACTTGTCGATCTAACAGGTTCCAATTAGCATTGTTCATGCTCTTCAGCTTCTTGCGCAACAGTGAAAGATAAAGTCTCTTCCCATAGAGGTAGTCCTATATCTGCATCCTCCAATATCTGAAGCCTGTGCCGTCAAACTTCTTAATTCCAACCTTCACTTTGTCTCCTGCCATTGTTCTCCCTCAGACATGAACCTTGACTCTTGATGCCAGTTATTATGCAAACAATGACAGACAAAGCAAAAGCAAACACAAGCAAATCAATCACACGATACAAAATTAACGTGGTTCGGCAACGTGCTTATGCCCACAAAGCAATAAAATATTTTATTGTACTGAAGAATCACAAAATACACTTTGGGGATGAAATTCACTATTCAAAAGCGACTATACTGTTCATTAAGTATATATTTATAATGTCACACGGTGAAAATCTTCATTTTCACTTTTCTATGTTATTTTTCAAGCGGATTATCGAGTGCACTTCATGTTTACTTAAGCAACATGTTGAGTGAGCCTTGAGCAAACTCTTTGACTGAGTTTCACTTAAACCATGTGTCACGTGAATGTCGAGCGAACTTTCTGTTTGGTGCTTCGCTTCGGCTTAGGCCTATCGGCCCAAGCCCCCTTGAAAATTCGCTAAAAAACCATAACGCAACCTTATTGGGTCAGGTTATCAAATTTGATCAACACACCAACAAACCAGACTCCATAAACCCAACTGGCCCCCTCCCATTATCTTATCATAAGAAGCAGAAGTGAAAAATGGAGTCGATCCCACTCACAAGTGTGAGAATAGGGGTGTCAATATGTGACACGACTTGTGAACTCAACACGAACATGATACGAAATTAGTGATTTTAGGTTTGATATAAACGTGTTTGGGTCAAAACGGTTTGACTTGTTAAGACATGATTAATAAACGGGTCAATAATTGATCAACTCGCTTAACATGAAATCAACCTGCAATAATTCGTTTAGATTTTATTTCAAAATTACAATTTTATTACTGTTGTGTTGTAATATTGGTATCACACAATATGCTTATGTTCTTATTGTTTGGATTGTAATTTTGGACTTATGCTTATATTTGTTATTGCTGTGTTTGTAATATTAGTTTTATTTTAGATTAAAATTTGAAAATATTGATATATTTTGTTAGTAGGTTGTCTTATTCTTTTTCTTTTTAATATATTGTGGCTACTACTAAATATAGATTTTAACTTTTATATAAAATTATGTTAATCAGGTCAAATGAGTTATATGATTATTTCAACCCATTTACATGAAATGAGTTGAAATGAGTCATGTCGTGTTTACCAATTTCTATTTAAATATTAAATAAGTCAAAACGTGTGACACGATACGATCTATTATTTAAATGGGTCATATTAGGATTTGAAGGTTTGACTTGTTTAACTTAATGTGCCATATTTGGGTTGACTTATAAGTCAAATATCCATGATTTGACACGAATATGAACATGACCCGCGAATACGAATTGCCACATCCAGGTGAGAGAGACCCCTCCCTCGATTTATGTTTCTTTGTACTCATTTTTTTAAAAAAATTTCTCTTATAATTTTAACTAATTCTTTTATATATTTTATGTTAATCAAAGTGTTTTGACGAATTATGTTGTAATAGTATTTTCATTTGATTTTTTTAGAAAATGATTTTTTTCTTAATGGATTAATGATCTCATGGTCTTTTAATTTTTAATTGGTATTTGAGGATTTTTTCTCGTCTAAGTTAAAACCAAAAGATGAAAAATTCTAATTAAAAAATAAGAAGTTCCCGAAAGTGGGGTAGACAGGATTGAAATAACTCAATATGCATTCCATGCACTCTCGCAAACACTTCCAATCCCAAGCAAATAAAGTCACTGGAACTGGAAGTCGGCCATTGGAGGAAGGGAGGGAAGTCTCTTACTCCATTTCCCGACTAAAAATCCAGCATTTTCTTATGGTTTTTCTCCCCATATTTTAATGTTTTTTTTTTTTTTTTCATTTTCTCTTCATCTATTTTGATGCTTCGAAGCTAGATCTTCGGCTTCCCACTTATGAAAATTCTACATACACTAGTCTACCATTGGAACTGATGTACTTCAAGCTGCCAGCCACCGCACCCTCGATTCAAAAGCATTAGCTCGTGGCTGTCACGTGTGGCCACCATGCACTATCGTGAACCTCTTTTCATCGAATTTTTTTTTTTCCATCTTTGGCCGGGTAGCCTTCGACTCACTTTTGGCCTTTTTTTTTTTTTTTTGGCATGGAAGTCAAAATTAGTGGTCTTCCACCCTCTAGTAGCCATGCACTACGATACGCGCCCTTTCTCCAATATCTTGCCTCTCTCATATAGAAATACTTGATTGTTTTTATAAAAGATTTAATAGAAAGAGTGATGTAACTCTTTATAAAAATTAAAATAAATTTGTTTTTAAGCCGTGTGAGACTTCTCAACGCGCTCCTTCACGTGTAGGTTGGTATTTCTGGAACCATCATTGTGAATAGGTCGCAGGAGCCTATTATCGATCATAGGTTAATCTGACTCTAATACTATATCGAAATACCTATTTCTCCCTATAAAAAGTTTAGTAGGAGGAGTGAGGTAACTTCTTATAAAAATCAAGATGAGTTTATTTATAAGCCGTGTGAAACTTCTCAACATCCCATCCATGACATAAGACAGTTTAATTTTGTATAATCAAATCAACTCTAAGTCTAGCATCATTATATATTGGACTTTCCGTTGCAACTCCACAATTTCTTAGGGAAATTGCATCTAGAAACTGCTGTTATGACACTTTTTTTTCTCTTTGCCGAGGAATACGGGCTCGAACCATATTATTTATATCATAGTCCATTTTTATTATTATGCACTGTATTTATTGTAAGAAGATTTTTATTTGAACGTTCTACACCTTCTTTTATATTTATCTCTTTTAATTTAATGAAATATTTGCCAATAATTAAAAAAAACTCAAAAAGCATTCCCCGGTACAGATTTGCAGAAAAGCCAGCCTATCGGGACAGTACACGTTGGAGGCTCAAATATCACGAGCGCGGTCACGTGCTAGCCCTTATCTAAACGACATGGACAAATACCGACAAATACTGAGAGCGAGGCGTGAACGAATACGAAGCGCAAGAATACATGTGTCCCTAAAGGCCGAAGAGTGTTCATTCTTATGAAACGATGCCGTATTACCCAATCCTCCCATTCCCCAAAAACCCAAGCCCCCCCTTCCCCCTCCCTCCATTTAATTTAATTTATATAAATATAAATTAAAACAACAAAAAATAAAAGCAAAAAACACTTTACAAATTTACAACCAGTGATGAAAAGCTGGCTCTGCCTCTGGGATTGAGAGAGAGAGAGAGAGAGACAGAGAGATAGAGAGAGAGAGGGGGTCTCAAATGGGGGAGCAGAGGAACCGGTGGAACTGGGAGGTGAGCGGCTTCGAGCCGAGGAAGACGACCCCTACGTCGCCGTTCGAGCACGACGATCACAACAGGCTCGCGGCACCACTGGTCCGGAGGTACTCCATCTCCACTTCATCGGTCTTGCCCCATTCGGATTTTCCCAAGCCCTCGCTCGCCTCCAAGGTCCAGCGCTTGAAGGACAAAGTTCAGGTTAGCATCTATCTACCTTCTACTTTATTTTGTAGCTATTTTTTCCCTTTCCCTTTTTATTTATTTATTTGTTGAAATTTCACTGTTTGAATTTTGGTTCTAAATTAGTGGTAAGTCACTGCTTTAATGGGGTTTTAAGGTTCGCGTATTCGGCAACGTTTGTCTCTACTGCCATTACAGGCAAGCTGGAATCAAGTTCTCTCTTCGTATGAAGGAGTGTGGGGGTGTTCCGTAAATAAAGCGTCTGTAATTGGGTTGCATCGTTGGGATTTGAAACAGTGTAGTGGACTGGTGAATCTTAATTTATACTGGAAGTTCACATATTGTTAGTTGGGACAATGAGTCGTGGAGTCCAGGCCTTAAAAATGTAACTCTATTACATAGTTAAAAAAAAGTCATAAAAAAGATTTATTGTATCGTATATACTACTGGCAAGGTTAAATACTATCGGGGTTTTTGTTACATTGGTGGGCTTAATTTGCTTGGAGATTTGCGTGTCAATGCACTTCCTTTCTACGGGTTAATCACAATTTAAGCAACAAGCCTGGTTTTATGAAAACAAAAATTGGTTGGAAGAATAGCCTTTTCTCATGGATTTATATGTAGGGTCACAACAAAATGATGGTATTAATAATTTTAAATGATGACACATACAGATAAGAGGTGCATGAACTCTGCTTTACCATTTGAGCTTCTTTCAACAATCTGGGTTAGTGGCTAGAGAAGTTAAGAGCTTATAAATCTAAAAGTAACAGGAAATTTATCAGGGTTTCTCTTCATTTGTTGTCAAGATAATCAACATCGCTAGATCTCTTCTAGAATTTGAAATCATGACATTGCTCCAGCTGCCAATTATTGAGTTTAGGTGGTGGTTTTCACACAGTAATTTAGCAGGTGTGTATGTGGAGCATGTGATAGTGTTAGATATTTTTGTTGACAAGTGTATCCCATATTTTGGGCAGCTTGCAAGAGAAGATTACTTGGAGTTGAGGCAAGAAGCAAATGAGCTGCAGGAATACTCTAATGCAAAACTAGATCGAGTTACACGTTATTTAGGTGTTCTTGCTGAGAAAACCCGTAAACTAGGTATGGGTTTATATTCTGCCATTTGGTTGTATGTGAAGCATGTGAAGTTTTGATGTCTCACGCAATCTTGTGCTTCGCAAGGTTTTCAGTGTTGACTTTTTTAATGGTATAAATGTCAGATCAAGTTGCTCTTGAAACTGAGGCCAGAATTTCCCCTCTGATCAGTGAGAAGAGAAGGTTGTTTAATGACTTGTTGACAGCCAAAGGTACTCTTCTGTGAGTTCCCATTTTGAAAGTCTCTCTCCCCCTGCCCCCATCCCAACACATAGATTCACACCCACACACTGACACACTCACGTGCATGCATGCACATATGTCAAAAGGTTTTTTCATTGTCCTTTTAATTTAAAACTTGAAATGATTTTTCCAGGAAATATAAAAGTATTTTGTCGTACAAGACCATTATTTGAAGATGAAGGACCCTCTGTTGTTGAATTTCCTGATGAGTGCACTATCCGTATTAATACTGGTGATGATACCAATTTAATTCCCAAGAAAGACTTTGAATTTGACAGAGTTTATGGACCCCATGTTGGACAAGGTGATCATAGCATTCATTCTCTAATTTTCTGTCTCAATCATCACATCCTGGTTTTATTGTGTGGAGTTATTATATAATTATTCATACTATGGTTGTGTTTGCCTACGTTGATTAGTGTCTTTGATATTTTTTGTCCAGCTGAACTGTTCAGGGATGTTCAGCCACTGGTGCAGTCGGCTTTGGATGGATATAATGTTTCTATCTTTGCTTATGGACAAACCCACTCTGGAAAAACACACACAATGGTTGCTCTCTCTCTCTCTCTCTCTCTCTCTCTCTCTCTCTCTCTCTACCTAATACTTATAAATGTACTTGTTTGTACTTATAAAAAAAATATATGTACTTGTTTGTGTGATCCCACATTTTCCATTGTGTTTTGACACTTCTAAGGTGCGGTTATTTGGGTCTTCGTGTTGATATTTCTTGGTCCAATATAAGGGGTTAATTGGGTGGAGGTTAATGGGGACATGGCCCTAGACAAGACCAAGTGGAACAAAAGTGTAATACTTCAGATTTGATTGAGCATAGGAAGGTGGTGAATGAGATCCCATGTTGTTGAGCGGGAGAAGTTCTTGCCCTTCATAATAATTTCAAGCTCTAAGTGTAATCTTGGCTTGTCCTTTTGGAGTATAGGCCTAGATTTGACTTTTAGAAAAATGGTCCATGTAGCTTACTCCAACTAGTCAGGATTTAGTTAAGGTGTTAATTATGAAAAGTATAATTGATCAGTACTTTTGCATTTGACCTTGAATCCTCTCCTTTTGTAGTTTATTCTTTGCTCTCTTCCTATTCCCCCTTCCTTCCCTTTAAAATTGATATGGAGATATTCTTATACGAAATGAACTGGATCTCTGCTTTTGCATTTTTTTAGGAAGGATCTAGTCATGATCGCGGTTTATATGCCCGCTGTTTTGAGGAGTTGTTTGATCTAGCCAACTCAGATTCAACTTCCACATCTCAATTCAAATTCTCTGTCACAGTTTTTGAGCTCTACAATGAACAGGTTCTTTACATTCATCTCTTATTTGCCAGAAAAACTTTGTAAGATGACAGTTTTAACATAGCTTCATCCATGTTCTAATCTAGATCCATTCCATGCTCTTTTAGGCTCGAGATTTGCTTTTGAAACCAGGGGCAGTTTACAAAAGGTTCTTATGGGACCACCAGAATCTTCTATAGAACTCATACGGGAAAGAGTTGATAACCCATTGGAATTCTCTAGAATCTTGAAGGCTGCTTTTCAGAGCCGGGGAGATGACATGTCGAAGTTCAATGTTTCTCACCTGTATGATCTTATCTCTGTGCGCTGAAAAAGCACAACTTTAGTTTAATTTGTTCTTGTTGCAACTCACTTGTAAAAAAAAAAAATTGTTCTTGATGCAACTCTTTTAAATTATATAATGGTTTCTTATTAAATTGCGGTTATGCTTTGAGCTAACATAATTTTGGCTAAGATTATAAGCCATCTGTCCTTTAAAGTGGAATCAGTCACATCTCTGTTGTAAGAGTATCAAGTTTTCAAGTGAGATGCTTATCCAGTTAGTTCAGAGTTATTGTTGTCATTCCTGAACTGCCTCTCCTGTAGGGTGTGCCCTCGATTGCAATGAATTCCTATTGTCTAGTAAACTCTAGAAGCCTTTTGCATCTTTGCCGAATCAGTTTAAAAAAAATCCACAACCTACTCTTTACTATCTCATTAAATGCTTAGGACATGATTCTTTTTTTTGATAAGTAAGAAGAAACTTTATTAGAAATGAATGTATAGGCGAAGCCCAAAACTTGGGACATGATTCTTGAAAGTCTTTATGTTGTAGAGTTGCACTTTGCATTTTTTTGATATCAAAAGAAGAAAAAGAAGAAAGTATGTAAGTGTTTTAAATATGCGAGTTATTTTCCATATTTGATTAGAGTGAAATGGAGAGAGCGATCAAATCAGAATGATTGTATACACTATTGATGTTTATATAATTGTCAGATGGTAGATCCTTTTTTTCTTGTTGGTTGGGTAATGCAAAGGTGAGGATTGAAGTTGTAGGAGGTAGCCCACTGGTTTAATGTTGGTCCTGTTCTTGAAAGAGGAGATATTTTCATCTTTCAGTTTAAAAAGAATTTAATCTGCATTTGTACTTCCTTAGAAGTTCAACTAGATGTTTGCTTTAAGTAATGACATAACTTGTCAATTGCATACAGGGAGAAATGTGATATAGCCCAAGGTTCCAGTTATTCGTGTTTTTAGATGCATGTCAATTGGGCATGTCTATAGCGCCGCATAATTCTCCTCTTACTCATCTGTGCTTATTTCTTGCCTCATTGTTGTCAGGATCATCACAATACATATATATTATACCAATTTGATTACTGGGGAGAACTCGTGCAGCAAGCTATCTCTTATAGATTTGGCTGGAAGTGAAGGTTCAATTGGTGAAGAAGATAGTGGGGAGCATGTGACGGACCTGCTACATGTTATGAAATCACTTTCAGCGTATGCAACAAATCTCATTTTTTACTATGTAGCAATCTTTGAACTTGGACTGGCTGCTTGCTTATTGGCATAATATGAATGTCTTTCCATTGGACTACCGGCAATTGCACTTCCCATTGGTTTTGGTCACAATTTTTCCTCTCCCAAGCACAACGATTGGTAGTCCCATGTAGTATATACTTGGGCGGTTAACCAACATACCATGTTCATCTAATGATCATCAATTGTTCTAGGTGTCGTGGGTGAGGCTGCAGACGGCAATTTTTTGTTCAATTCTTTTGTATAAGTTGTAGCAGCCATAATATCGGCATGCAGGATTGTCATTATTTGCTGTGGTCATTCTCTTCTTACTGTGTTTTCTGTTGCATATGCAGGTTGGGGGATGTTTTGTCATCTTTGACCTCAAAGAAGGACGTTGTTCCTTATGAAAATTCAACATTAACACAAATACTTGGAGATTCACTAGGTATTCAGTTCCCCATCTTGTATGCGAAGTTATGGTGGTGTTTATTATGATAATAGAGTTGTAAGAGTAACACAAGT
Source organism: Juglans microcarpa x Juglans regia (assembly GCF_004785595.1). NCBI lineage: Eukaryota > Viridiplantae > Streptophyta > Magnoliopsida > Fagales > Juglandaceae > Juglans > Juglans microcarpa x Juglans regia. The sequence goes on from NC_054600.1 coordinate 6,220,697, forward strand.
GAATCTTGTGGGTAATGATAGCAACGGTAATTTTTACTGGGCCTGCTTGTGGTGCTTTATACCTGTTTGCTTAGTAAACTAGTAAATTTATTATCTGATCATAGATTTTTTAAAGGAATGCCTAGTTGCCATTGTTGCCTGTTTGATTTTAAAATGATCTATGGCCCATTTTTGATTTGGATATTTATGTGAGTTCTGCTCCAAGCTAATTTTCTGCTTCTGTAACCCTTGTGGCTATATAAAATCTTTGGTCTGTCCCCTTTGTTTGAGTTTTAAAATCAAGGCTTATAGTTATCTTGAAAGTAACTTTTAACTACAGTTTTGACTTAAAGTTCACGTTCCTCTTTAATTCTGCTCATATTAATAAAATATTCCATTACTTATTAAAAAGAATATATTTTCCATTCCTTTTTATTAGCATGATTGAATCTTGCTAAAGCTAGGTGTACGGAAGAATTTCATTGGCACATATAATTATATTTATTCCTTTTTGTTGTGCATAATTCAATGCTTTTAATTTCTTTCTATAAATGATAATTAGTTGGTAAAGCATCTCTTGTTGCTTCTTATAATATTATTCTTTCTGTAGGTGGGAGTTCGAAAACTTTGATGATTGTTAACCTGTGTCCCAATGTAAAGAATTTGTCTGAGACATTATCATCTCTGAATTTCTCTGCCAGAGCCCGAAATGCTGTGCTAAGCCTTGGAAATCGAGATACAATAAAAAAATGGAGAGATGTTGTAAGTTCCTTTTGTGACAAGCTTATAGTTTGCTCTTGACAACTTTGTGCCCTGTATGGAGCAACTTCATTGCAGTACTTTTGATTAATGAATATAATCTGCCTTTTGGCGATAACAACTGGTGTGTTGACAGTTGGGGTGGCATAACTCCAATATGTTAAGAGTTCTGCTGAGCTACAAGGACTTTATTCCTTAGAGAAAAATATCCCATAGAGAAAAAAAAAAATTGGAAAAAGAATGGAGAAGCTTCTCATTTACAATTGTAAGGGAGGTCCAAATAAACATGCTGGGAGTCCAACAAAATTAATTTTTTGGGATACAGAACTCTATATCTAAGAGAAAAAAAGGTGCCATCAAAAGATTTAGGTAAAGATCATGTTGAAAACGAAGCTCTTCTTCAGTTTAAGACAGCAGCTGATATGAGATTTTTTTTTCTCCCCAAAATAATGTTGCTGACTTGACAAAACATAGTCCTGTATTTTGGCACACTGTACTTGGGCAAGTACCGTCTGAGTAGAATTCATGTAAGAAAACCCAAAATTCCTTTTTTATCATTAATTAGATCTGCCCATTAACTATTCCATTTAATTGCCACACAGAAAATTCAATTCTTAAAAAAATGAATTTAAAAAAAAGTAAAGAATATAATTTCTTACAAGAAGATAATAGTTTTAAAAACAGATTTAAACAAAGGAAGGCGTGGGAAAGGGAGGCTGTTGGACTCTTGTGGCGCTGAGATCTTGGCTGCCCCACCATCTAGTAGTTTGCCCCTGCACCCTCCTTGTTTTTTGTAATCTATATTCTAAAGTTATTTTTTAATGTAAAAAAATTTGTATGTTTTATATTTTTATATCAATGATATTTTTTAAAAGAGTTGAGTTTTTGTGTGGTAGTTAGTAAGACTACCATGTATTTGTCATTAATTAGGGTGGATGGAATTTGTAATGGCGGGACCTGATTGGCAATTATCCTTGGCACAGGGGCTATTTCTTGAAAAAAGTACAGGAAGTGAATCTTGATTTGGACACAACACAGAGGGCGTTAGACCAAAAATTCCAATAGAGAAAACCATGATTGTGACACATTTTATTCTCTGAAATAGTTTGTGATGGTTATTGTAGGCAAACGATGCCCGTAAAGAGTTGTATGAAAAGGAAAAGGAGATCCAAGATTTGGAACAAGAGGTTTTGGGACTAAAACAAGCTATAAAAGATGCAAATGATCAGTCTGTCCTGCTCTTCAATGAAGTTCAGAAGGCGTGGAAAGTTTCTTTTACACTGCAGTCGGATTTAAAGGTTTTGTAACTTCCATGGGTTTGCCATAGTTCTTAAATTCTATAATGATTTATTTGTTTGTATGGGTTTTTGACATTTTTCACCCATGTTAACTTATTGTATCTTGTAAATATTAGCTTTATCATATCTTCCCTCTCATTCTATTTCGATGAAAGTAATAGTTATTTGGATGGAAGGCCTGTGTGCTAATTGGTTCAGTTTTTTTGGGAATTGATGGTATGTAGAGCAACAAGAAGTGGGAATGCTCTATTTTCATTTGAGTTGTATATTTGCTTAAATAGATCCAAAGTAGATAGTGTTCCATTTCGTTACACAAATACATTATTTTAAAGCAGGTATACAGATATGTAAAAGACTAAAGCTAATGCAACTTATGTATATGGGGGGAGCATACAAACACCTAAACTGTAACACTAGAAAGATGACTTAATAGGATGTGTTGGCCCTGCTCTACTCTCAGAAGCTTTGATTATTTTGTTCCAGCCCAGTACTCCAAGTAAAACCCTTTTCAGGATGACCTTCTTTCAGCAAACTTTGCATGCTAACTGTCAGCAGCTCTGAAGACCCAAAGCAATGCTGCAAGGGATGATCTACATACTCATTCCTTCTGCACATGCATCAATCAATCCCAAATTGTGCTCATTTAATCAAATTATCTTCATCGGGATTGTCTGGAGAGCTGCTGGAGAAACAAACAAAGCCACGTTGGTAGAACCATGAGGTCACCAAATCTTGTAATATTAACATTTTGCCTGTCTTGGGGCACTCAAGTGAAAAATTCTGACACTAACATGTTAGAAATGAACCCTGTTGCTATTCCCCTCCAGAATCACAAAAACCTATGAGACACCCATTCACCAATCAGCATCAAGACTCTTGCTAGGAAATACATATATATATATATATATCAATCTTTATGCAAATAGAAGATGGTTAAGATACTATATACTCTTGATTTTATATTTTAATGCGTGTCTTGTAAATACGAGTGATTTTGTTTTTTTGCTTGAGTTGTACTTGCATGGTATTTAAATTTTTGGTAACTTACACCTTTAAGTAGCTCTTAAGTGAAGTTTCTATACTATGTATTTGTCTCATAGTTTGCAGTTCAGTTTTATTTCTCCACGGTTTCACATTATTTGGCAAATATTTAATTTATTTACTTATTTATCATGCTTTTTCATTGAAGGTTACATAAGCGATAGATTTGGTTAGCTAAGCAACATATTTTGTGTTTTGAATTGGTAGTTTACTGTCAAGGTAGATCATTTTGCCTGTTTTAGGTGAGCATGTTTTATTATCTTGATGCAGTCAGAAAATATTATGCTGTTGGATAAGCATAAGATTGAGAAGGAGCAAAATGCTCAGCTTAGAAATCAAGTTGCTCAGCTATTACAGTTGGAGCAAGATAAAAAAATGCAGATACAACAACAAGAGTTGACAATTCAGACTTTGCAGGTTGGTCCTTTATCTTTTTTTTTTTCAAAAAATGTAAATACACAACTCACGTACATGCACGGGATTTAGTCCGTGACTTCACCCTCAATCCCTTATTTATGTGGGTAGGAGATGCCAATTGGTCGGAGGGCCATTGGGAAATTGTCAATGTTATGTTGATAATTGCATATCGATATTTTGGTTCCTCTCATGTATGGTAGACATAATAGTTTCTCCTTCTCGATAGATGTCTCTTTTGACATCATGAGTACTTGGGCTGCACTTTTGTGCTTCTAAATGAAGATTTATATACGTATATAACAAAAGTTTCTATTGCAAGTTTCCATGCCCTGCATTGGAATATCTTTTCAAAATGTTATTCTTATATTGATAAATGCTCAGCTGTTTGTTCTTTATCAAGTGTATGAGTTATGGCACTTGAAAATTCCTTGCACACCATACCTTCAGTTCATACCTTTGGGCTGTTCATGTTGATAGAGATTCATTAGTGCTGAAAATCATTCTATCAATTAGATTGGGTAACTTGGGAACATGTAAATTACAGTTGTAGTAATTACTCAATAGTAGTTATTTACAACACAGATTTATTCATATATCTATTTATTTGTATTTTTGCCTTTCTCTGCTGGAATCTGGGTGACATATGCAACTGTAAGAAAAATGGAAAACATGTAATAAATTATCCTTCGAGACTGCAATATCTTCCTTGTGAAGGAACTTGGATTAAGGACCCGAGTTATCAATGTATGATCAATTAGCAAGTTCCTTGTGAAGGAACTTGGCTGTATGCTATTTTGACTCAAATTTCATTTACTATAGAAAGGTACACTTTTCTAATCAAGAAATTTCTTCTTGACATGTTGCATCTCTTCAGTATTTTCTTGTTATCACCTTTCTGATGTAGGCCAAAATTAGAAGCATTGAATCACAACTCAATGAAGCTCTTCATCCTACTGAAGCCAGATCAAAATCTGGCTCAGAAGGGCCTGGAGTGTTATCTTCCAATGCAACTGTGGATGGCATAGATTCTTCAGCAGTGACTGTGACCAAGAAGCTTGAAGAGGAACTCAAAAAACGTGATGCACTGATCGAGGTCTGTTATACTCAACAATCTGACGAGTGCGATCTTTCTAATGACGGCTAACTAGCTAGCTTCTTATCTTTGTGGGTCTGAGTCATAAGTGTGAGGTGTCTCAAAATTTCATTGATGAGTTGTCCCTTCGCTCTTCCAACTCTCCCACCATAATCATGACAACAAAATTGCCTGCTCCCACCTCTCTGCCCATCCCCCTGATGGAAATACGCATCTATATATATGTATAATTCTCAAGATTGTGGAAATGCTTGTTTCCATGTGTTGACTTTTGTTCGATACTTGGGATACTTATCATAGCCAAATGGTAAACCCACGGCTGCCCATGGCTCTCTAAAATTTTTTTGCGAAAAATATTGGATGCCATTTATGTGTTTCTAGGATCAGGTAGGATGGGAGTCTGTCTTTAGCCAGAGCCAGTATTGAAATATGCTCTCAATATTTGTCTTTTTGCTTTTGTATTTGTGGGAGGACGTATGTTTAGATCCACTTTTTAAGTCCCTGAAAATGAAAAACTTGAGCCATTGTGCACCCTTCAGCAGTATGTTGTATTAGAATGATTTGTATGCTGTTGTTGCAGAGGTTGCATGAAGAAAATGAGAAATTGTTTGATAGATTAACAGAGAAAGCAGCTTCACTCGGTTCGGCCCAGGTAGATTTTCTGTCATCTAAGATTGGAATAGTCCTTTCTTCTAATGGTGTGAATATCTATATTGCAAAATTATCATTTTTAACATTCCCGTATGCATATTTCAACAGTATCCAATCTTAACATTTAAAGTTGTGTATATGCTGCATACTTTCCATTGGAATTTGATCCAGACAACTTTAATGGTGACATACAGTGCACATTTGATGTAAAACATGAGGCAGACCTATTGAAAGTAGGCATAGAATGGTCAAGTGGTAGTTATTAGTAGAAACTGTTCATTTCAGCCAATATAAATTAACCACTGTGCCACCTCAGAATATTTTTAAACTCATTGGTGATTGATTCTTCAATGAAGCTTGAGTGACCCAATTGAAACTTGGGTTAAGCTGGTGAGTTACTAGATTTTTTTTTCAAGTAATAGAGCTCATTCCTATATTTCAAGGTCTTTAGACATGTAAGATAAGAATAGGATGATGCCTTCTCAATGACGTGGTTACCACAAATGGGACAACTGACCCACACCTTGCTTCTATATATTTCCAAATTAACAACATTCTGTTCCTTGTTTGCTACTCTTGAGATATCTTTATGTAGGAAAGAACAATTTTTGTACCTTGAAAACTGTTGATTATTGTATATGATCATAAATATATATGTATCTGATGCTTTGCCAAGTTTTTTAGCTATGGGACTTTTCGTAACTATATTTCTCTGTTTTGAAGGTTTGCATGCATTAAAGTGAGTATGGATTTATTTTGGTGGTTATGCCACATGAGTCCATCTAAATGGTGCTTCTGCCTTTTTATTTCTTTGATTTTCTTTTAGGCATCAAGTCCATTACCCAAAGGATCGGTGAACGTTCAGCCTCGGGACCAAGGGAGGTATACTTTCAATTCTACATTGGGATTGCTTTGTGAATTTTACATTTTACCATAATATCTGCTTATGGAATTTCTGTCATTTCTTAAAAGCAGGATTGATAATAATAACTATAATAAAGGCCGCTCTATGGATGCTGTTCCTTTGCCATTGGTAGCGGATAAGACAGATGGCACTCTTGCTTTAGTGAAATCTGGCTTTGAGAAAGTGAAAACAACGCCAGCAGGAGAGTATCTTACTTCTGCCTTGAATGACTTTGATCCTGAGCAACATGACAGCCTTGCTGCCATTTCGGATGGAGCAAACAAACTTTTGATGCTGGTATGCTTTGTAATTCTTACGCTATACAATCTGGAGTTTACTGTTACCTTATGATTAAATCTAAAAATGGATGAGAAGGTTTCCATCATTTTACCTTCTGTATCTGTCTTTGAAGGGAAAGTTGACAATTGTCTGTCATGACAAGCCTTGCACATATAATTTGTCATTCCTCTATTTTGAACCCTTAGGGTTTGGCACTAGTGGTAAGAGCCTTGGTCTTAGTAGTTTGCTCCTTCCAGGTCTAAGGGTAGAAACCTTTGGGTGCAAACAATTTCTTGGAGCCATTGGATTGGGAGTAATGCTAGATAGTCCTAGGGTGTGTAAGGCTTGCACAATTCTTTTGAAAAAAAGTGAGGCCCACCGTGAAAAAGTTGGTTTTTTCATGCGGGTCCAATGTGTGGCCAGCTTTTTTTCAAAGGGGCTGCATGGAGCTTGCACACTCTAGGACTGTACAAATAATTTTCCTTGGACTGGGGGAGTTTCCCCTTGAACTACATAAGGTACGCTTGTGGGAAACTCTTTGCCGAGAGCTTGTGCACCCTTGAGATTAGTTGGGATTTGGTTCCCGGACACTGGGTTGTGTCAACTCTGGTTTGAAAGAAAAGCTCTAATAGGTTGTCACATCGGCGATCTGCTTATTGTAATTTGGCAACACATCATCATTCTTTCTGGTTATCAAATATGCACACCATCAACAATAATATCTCTCTTTGGTCGTGATGTATTTCTGTTGTGAATATCCTTTTCTTTATTATGTTCTGTCAGTGAGTCCTTACACCCAGAGAAAAGAATGAAATGAATTAGGGCATGTTTTGGAAACTAATCTCATCTCATCTAAAAATTTATCATAATTTTCTTCCCAAACATCACTTTAACACAAACACTTTTTAGTTTAAAATCTTCAACTTTTTCATCTAATCATTACAACTTTCCCAAACTTCCAAACAAAACACAAAAATAATACAAAATTTTCAAATTTCAAACAAAAATAATATTAAAAAATAATATTCTAACAATATTTTAACTTTATAATATTTTTTATTCAACTTTTTCTCTCTCAATTCCCAAAACCCAATAAAACGTCTTAACTCAAACCATTTCACTACTATTCACAAAATTCTCATCTCATCTTATTCCCCAATCATCCCCTAACTGTCCAGTTTCCGCTTTGCAGGTTTTGGCTGCAGTAATTAAGGCAGGTGCCTCTAGAGAGCATGAAATACTTGCTGAAATTAGAGATTCGGTGTTCTCTTTTATACGTAAAATGGAACCAAAGAGGGTAATGGATACCATGCTTGTTTCCCGAGTTAGAATTTTGTATATTAGATCTCTGCTTGCTAGATCGCCAGAACTCCAGTCCATCAAGGTAATTAAATTTCAGTTTTTACCTCTCATTTGAAGTATGTTCTTCCAATACTTTTTTGGCTTTCATTGAATGCAGTGTGTACCATTATTTGGGTTTGCAGGTTTCTCCTGTTGAGTGCTTTCTAGAAAAGGGTAACAGCGGACGCAGTAGGAGCTCCAGCCGGAGTAACAGTCCAGGGAGATCTCCTGTGCGCTATGTTGATGAGCATATCCAAGGCTTTAAAGTTAATCTAAAACCAGAAAAGAAATCCAAGTTCTCATCAGTTGTTTTAAAAATACGAGGAATTGATCAGGTTGCTGCTATTCAAGTCTTGTACCTTTTTATCCATGTGTTTATTTACTCTGACTTTGAAGCCAATCTTGCCCTCTCCCCTCTCAACTCACACACATATGCATGCACGTACTTGTTCTATTATTTACTAAAAGCTTTCATACTGAGATACTTCTGCATGTTGCAAATGGTCCATTGTACAGGATAGTTGGAGGCAGCAGGTAACTGGTGGAAAGCTTAGGGAAATACAAGATGAAGCCAAAAGTTTTGCAATTGGAAACAAAGCACTTGCTGCTCTTTTTGTCCATACTCCAGCAGGCGAGCTGCAACGCCAAATTAGATCCTGGCTGGCAGAGAACTTTGAGTTTCTGTCTGTTACTGGAGACGATGCATCAGGGGGGACAACTGGTCAGTTGGAGCTTCTTTCAACAGCAATTATGGATGGTTGGATGGCTGGACTTGGTGCTGCGCTGCCCCCTAGTACAGACGCTCTAGGGCAACTTTTATTTGAGTATGCAAAGCGGGTCTACACTTCTCAGTTGCAGCACTTGAGGGTATGTCTTCGGTGGGAGCTAGTTTAAAATAGCACCTGTAAATTTGCAAATGTGCACATGGGCTTGATAAAATCTTTTAGGCATCTATTCTGCATCATCACTTGCTTACATCTTTTTCCTCAACCCTTCATTCCCTTCCCACTTTCCCTGGTGAAAGAGGGATCGACCGCTAGGTGTCTGCCACCATGTCTTAGTGTAGCTTTATGGTGCACAACCTCTGCTGCTGCACAACCACTGCTGCTGCAGTGAGGATCCTTGCATAGGTGCTTGGTTCTTTATATTACTGCATCTCAATTTTAAATTGTCTTTCAAGCGTACTCTACTTGTATGAGGGGAGGAGTTGAAGATAAGATTTCTTTTCGAAGAAAGGGAAGTTCACTGTCTGCTCTTTCTACCAAGTCATGAATATGCATAATGCAAATCCATTCTCATGGAAGAGTAAATATGGAAGACAAAGGCACCCCTAAAGAAAATTTTCATTGAATGGACAGGTTCCTTAGGGAAGATCCTCACACTAGACAACTTCAGGAAATGCCGAGTTATTGTCATGGATTGGTGTTATATGTGCAAAAAGAGTGGGGGAGTCCATTGATAATTTACTACTTCATTGTGAGATTGCCATTACCTTGTGGAATGAATTTTTTGCTTGGGTGGGATTAGCTTGGGTGATGCCAAGAAGGGTGATCGATGTTCTAACTTCTTGGAGAGGCCTTAGGGCAAGTCTCAAATTGCAACAATATGGAAGATGTTCTAACTTCGTTGGTTGGCATGACTTTCTTGTATCACTAAACTAGCACGCATAGGTGTTGCTCTTGTATATGTCCTATATACTTGAGCTCGTTTATTATTATGATCACTCAAATTTTGTTTACCGATAAAAATTTAATTTGTCTTTTAACATTTTCGTAATGTACATGAAATGGCATATTCTTTTTTTTTAATCAGTAAATAAGAATTTTATTAAATTAGGCGAAGCCAAGTACAAATGGCATATACTTGTTTATTCTTCCTGTTCTTTGTTTATGATGGTGTCCTATTTAGAAGATGTTTTGACTAGATCTCATTGGACTCATGCCTATTATTTCATTCTTGTATCAGGATATTTCTGGTACCTTGGCAACAGAAGAGGCAGAAGATGCGGCACAAGTCGCTAAGCTGCGTTCAGCTCTGGAATCTGTTGATCACAAAAGAAGAAAGGTAATCATATTTGTTAAACCATCATTGTGTTGCATGTCTCGATAAATATGTTATAATTGACTTTTTTTTTTTCTGAAATTTAGAGCATGCCCTCAAATTACATACACACATGCACACACACGTGTGTATATATATATATATTTAATTTAATTTTACTTAAAAAAAAAAAAAGGCCTCACTCAGAATTTTAGCCTTAGGCCCCGGAACTTATTGAGCCGGCCCTGTCACCAGATATAGTTCTTGAATCAGTACAAACCACCTCATAGTCTCAGAACCCAACAAAATTCACCCACCTTTAATGCCGAGAACCAATTTCCTGAGTATTCTCCCATGTCAAGAGCTACCTCAACCTCCCAAACCCCATTACCATCTGTGATTCTGTAGTGAGGTCTCGGACTCAAGGCCAAGTGCCAAGCTCCAGAGTTCCTGTAAAGTCAATACAAAATGTGGGGAGGTTTAAACCTTTACATGGTGATGTTCATTTACTTATCAAAAAAATGTAGGTAGGCCGAAGATGCCATCACTTGTGCCTAGGGACCACAGCCTGATGCGCAGAACCTTCAGTTGATCTCATCATCATTTTTTGTTCCACCTTGGAGCCACCACCTTTACAGATAGTTGTTTATTCACTGTCCACCTGAGCTGCGAGGGACATGCAGAGAACAATCCCTTTTAAGAGGAGTAGTCATGGCACCATGCCAGTGAGAGACAAAGCCTTTGAAGGAAGGTGATAGAGATAAACTATGGTAGTTCATGGGGGGTGGATTCGTGGCCTAACAAGGTTAATGGGATTTTATGGGTAGGATTAAGGAAGAACATCTGAAGGGGTTGGCGGCAGTTCTCTAGATTCATAAGATACGAGGTTGGAAATGGCTCAAAAATAAATTTTTAGTATGATGTGTGGTGCGGTCCTCTTCACTATTGTATTGGTTAAGGATTATTTGGTGGCAGATAATTCACAGATTTTGGAAGGCTCCAAACAATGAGAAGTGAATTTAATATTGTAGCCTAGGATTGGGATTTTTTTTTTGATAGGTAATCAAGAAAATTTATTTATTTATTTATTTTTGATAAGTAATAAATTTCATTGATCGAACACGGAGTATTGGGAAATGGATTTGCTTGTTTCATCAATGCTCGGTTGTACTAAGTTAGGTTAAAGCCAGGAAGAGAAGACCGTGAGGAATGCCTTCCAAGAAAGGGGCCTTTGAAGTGTAATCGCTTTACCGAGTGTTCTCCCATGGAAGTTCTCATTTCCGATGGAAGAATATTTGGAGTAAAGCTCCCTTGAGAGTGACGTTCTTTGTTTGGGAAGTGGGCTAGCAGCATTAGGGGAAATCCTGATGTTGGATAATCCAAGGAGGTGGTGGGTTATAGTGATAAACCAGTTCTGTATGTGTAGAAGGATTAGGGAAACCAGGTCATTTATTAGTCCATTGTGATGTTGTTGGTGCTTTATGGCAACCTGTCTCTAAGGTCTTTAACTTGAACTTGGTAATGTCAGAATGGATGATGGACCTTTTCTGTTGCTCGAATGTTTGGCTTGACAGTCAACAGAAGTGAAGGCTTGTGGAAAAATGATCTTGATTTGTCTAATGCGGTGCATGTGGAGGGAGGATAATGATTGAAGCTTTGAGGATTGGGAGAAACTAAAACTTTTCCTTGAACACTATACATTGGATGTCAGCATACACGTTTTCCTTCAGCTATAGCTTTGAAGAACTTATTAGTCTTTGTCTCTTTCTAACTAGGTGTAACTATTGTATACGCTTTGTATAATTTAATGGTGCCATTTTTGTTAATTAATAAACTTATCTTATTTATCCAAAATTTTGTACATTGAAAAGGAAAGAGAAATACCATACAGAAAGTATGGATTAAATTTTACTAGAGTACTTGAATTATACAAAGTGCCTTTTTTATGTAGTGGTTAAGTTCTTAGCACGTCTGGTGCTTCCTAGTCTCTACTTTTCAGATTTATGTGTTTTTTAATGCATATGTATATTTATTTGTGTCAAGATAAGTCAAAATATTGTGTCTGGCCGAATCAATGGCAGATGAGTGATCTGTATATTATATATGAACTTTACAAGATAGCTATACATGGAAAGAAACTAATTGCCGAGTGATTCTAGCCCTATATGGAAACTATATTCTGTCAATATGCTAAATGTACAAGCCTAAGTAAATTAAGGAAAGAAAAATATATGGAAAGAAGAATAGAAGGAAAGAAGAATAATTATGGACAGCTTTGCTGTCCACTGACAGCCCCCCTCAAATTGATGGGGGTTGATCAATAAGCATCAATTTGCTACTTAAGAAGCAATGTCGATGGCGAGTGAGAGCTTTGGTGAAGATATCGGCAATTTGTAGTTCAATGGAAACATGTGGAAGAGTGATAACACGAGCTTCAAATGCTTCATGGATAGAGTGACAGTCGACTTCAATATCCTTTGTGCAGTCATGATAGACAGGATTGGCCGTAATTTGAATAGCACTCATATTATCAGCATGTAGATGTGTAGGATCAGTCTCAGAGAAATCTAGCTCAACAAGCAAACCTTGAAGCCAAATAATTTTGGAACAAGCAAGAGACATTGCCTGGTATTCAGATTCTGTAGATGACTTAGAGACTCTATCTTGCTTTTTACTCTTCCAGGAGATCAATGCATCACCTAAGAACACACACCAACCAGTGATGGAACTACGTGTATCTGCACAACCAGCCCAATCAACGTCGCTATAAGCAGCAAGAGGAGGAGAAGTGCCTGAAGGAAAGAAAAAACCACGGGCAGAAGTGCCCTGAACATAGCGTATGATCCTACGGACAACAACCAAATGAAGATGACGAGGAGTCTGAGGAAACTGACTGACTTGCTGTACTGCAAAGGAAATGTCTGGTCTAGTAATGGTGAGATAGACAAGACTACCCACCAACTTCTGGTATAAACTGGGATCAGCAAGTAAGTCACCCTCTTCTTTGCGAAGCTTGACATTCAATTCCATGGGAGTATCAACAGAGGTGGCCTCCTGCAGGCTGGCTGTAGCCACCAAGTCACTAGCATACTTCTGTTGGTTGAGAGAAATACCAGATGGACTACAATGCACCTCAAGACCAAGAAAATATGTGAGACCCAAGATCTTTCATATGAAATGACTCGGAGAGATGAGTCTTAAGTTGGCCAAGTAAAGCAGAATCAGAACCAATGATCATAATATCAACATAAACCAAAAGAACAACAATACCCAGGTTTGATTTCCGAAGAAACAAGGAAGTGTCATACTTGCTCCGCTTGGATGAAAATTGTAATAAAGTGGTTCGAAATTTATCAAACCAGGCCCTCGGAGCTTGTTTGAGATCATAAAGAGAGTGACGAAGTTTACACACATGTGAAGTCGGAGAGGGAAACAATCTCGGGGGTGGCTTCATATAAATGCACTTTTTAAGATCCCCATGAAGAAAAACATTCTTGACATCCATCTGATGTAGTGGCCAATCATTAGAAGCAGCAAGAGCTAGAATTGTACGAACAATAGTCATCTTAGCCACAGGAGCAAAGGTCTCTTCATAATTGACACCATATTCTTGATTATTCCCTAGTGCAACAAGCTGAGTTTTGTAACGATCCAAACTTACATTTGATCGAACTTTGACTGAGTAAACCCATTTGCAACCCAGAGGAACAATGGTGGGAGGACAACGCTCAATGTCCTAGGTGTGATTGGCCTCTAGAGCGGCAATTTCTTCCTGCATAGCTTGTGGCCAACAGTCATGCTTGACAGAGTGTGAGTAGCATGTGGGAATATCAAAATTGGACAATGCAGTAGTAAGAATTGAAATAGAATAGCCAGAACTGGAAGAAGGAAACCCATACCTATCCGGAGGTACAAACACTCGAGGAGAGCGACGTACTGAAGGCTCTGGAGGTGTTGCAACTGACTGATTCTGGAGCGTGAAGAGATGGTGGGCGGGAACGTCTCGTATACAATACCTGGTTTAAAGCGAGAGCTGACTTAATGAAGATTTGAGAACTGCTGCTCAAAGGAGGGGAGGACCACAATAGAAGAGGAGGGCACAAGAAAGAAATGTTGATTTTCGAAGAAAATAATATTCTTAGAAATGCGTGTACGATGTAATGTAGGATTATAGCAAACAAATCCATTTTGACACATTATATCCCAAGAATGCACATCTAACAGATTGAGCAAATTATTTATGTCGCTCATGAGGTGGTAAATGAACAAAACATTCACAACCAAAGATACGGAGATTATCGTAACTAGGTTGCTTAGCAAACAAGCTGAAATAGGGAGACTCAATGTGTAAGACTTGGGAAGGTAAACGATTAATCAAGTGAGTAGCAGTTTTCAGAGCCTCAACCCAGAACATGGATGGAACAGAGGATTTTAACAAGAGAGTACGTACCACATCTAGGAGATGACGATTTTTGCGTTCGGCTACTCCATTCTGTTGTGGAGTAGCTGGACATGAACGTTGATGAATAATACCTTTAGAAGCCAAGAATGCCTGAAACTCAGTAGACAAATATTCACCACCAGAATCTGTGCGTAATGTCTTAATAGAAGCAGAAAATTGATTGTCAACATACGCTAAAAACTCGGTGAAAGTTCGAAAAACCTCAGATTTAGAGCGAAGAAAATAGACCCAAGTAAATCTGCTATGATCATCAATGCAAGTCACATCATATTTAAATGCAATGAGAAGCTCTACTAGTATGCAAAGGAAAGGGAAGAGTTTTGCTTTTACCAAGTTTGCAAGAATCACACTTAAGAGATAAAGAAGAACGTTCTTTATTACCAAGAAAACCCGAGTGCAATACATGAGATAAGATATGAGTATTGGGATGGCCTAAAGGACGATGGCACACCATACTAAGATCTGGAACATTATTACAAGCAAAAGACTTAATAGAAGAAACTGGAGAAAGTGCTGGAATAGGCAAAAATAGTGGAAACAAGCGCCCCACTTTAGGTCCCTTCGTGATCGGCTTCCTCGTTACCTGGTCTTGCACAACACAACCATCACCAAAAAAATTAACAGCACAATTGTTATCAACTAATTGATTAACAGAAATAAGTTTCGTGGAAAGCTGATGAGCAAGAAATACATCAATGAACTTAGAAGAGGCATCTTCGATAGCAGCTATTGGCAAAGAATTGCCAATGGCAGTCTGAATAGCAGATTGACCAGCGTAGGGCCGAACATGACATAGAGCAGTGTGAGTATTCGTCATGTGATTAGAGGCCCCTGAGTCTATGTACCAGAGTTTAGTAGAATTGTTATCTTGAAACCCCATTGTTGATAATGCCGAAATTAGCATCTGTTGCACCATTTCTGGTGTGCAGTAATTCGTTGCAGGAGGTACAGGAACAAAGGAAGCACCTGAAGAAGAGCCATGTGCTACAAAAGTCGCTGTTGGAGGGGCAATAACAGAAGTCTGAAATGCTTGGGCCCGCGGATACAACATTCTTTGATAATGTGACCCTTCTTCTTGCAACAAGAGCATTATTTCTTAGGACAATTGGCAACAATATGCCCATATTCCTTACAGCAGAAACACGTTTTTAGAATTCATAGGTGGTCCTTGTCCTTGGGCAACATAAGCCACAATTGTCGTCCCTGAACTGCCATGAGATTGCTCCAGAATAGCTTGAGTACTAAGACGTTCTATCGCGAAGTAACTCACCAAAACAAATATCAAGAGAGGGAACAAGAGATCTGTTCAGTAGAGAGGAGCGAACATATTCATATTCCGGGCGTAGTTTCATAAGAAACTGATCACGCCGGCTAGTCTCGTGAAGATTTTGAATAGTCGAAAGAGCGGCAACAGGAACATCTACGGTAACCAAATCAGAATATTCATGCCAAAGAGTCAGAAATGCTGAGTAGTAGTCTTGGATGGAAAGACTACCACGTTGAAACATGTCAATCGCATGTTCTAATTGAAAGCGACGAGCATAATTATCTTGATGATAAACCTTCTTCAAGTAATTCCACATGGATTGAGCGGAGCGATGAGCCCGCCAGTTGGTGACAATATGTGGCTCCACCAAACCAAGAAGCCAAGACATGATCCGAGCATCAAGTGCAACCCATGAAGGAGAAGCCCCGAAATCTTTGGATTTTTCAGTATTGGATGTTTGTGCAACATCCGTGCCATCAATATGACCCCAAAGATATTATCCCTTGAGGAAAAGTTCAAACTGAAATGCCCAAGTAGAGTAATTTGTGCTTGTAAACTTGACACACACAGATGCAGAGTCCATCACAAATAAATGAATCCCAAGACAAAGCAAAAAAGAAACAACAACAGAAATCAATAGAGACCAAAAATTAAAATGAAAGTTTCGGAAGTCACGAACCACAGTTCAACATAGAACCCGAGAACCATACAATACACTGACCAAGCCGAAAATCCCACATGAGGGTTGTTGCGACAACAGAGCACCCAGACCAAGTCGAGAAACCCACGAGAAGCTGCTGTGACAACAGAAAAAAAAAACTTGAGAAAACCAGACGTGCCGAAAGTCACCAGAGGGCTGCGACAACAACTACGAACACACAGAGACGCCAGAAGCACCACCAGAGGGTTGCTCTGACAGTCACCCAACCACAGAAATTTCCGAAAGACCTAGAGAAGGCTGCGCTGACAGCCACCCAACTACAGAAATTGCCGAAAGCACCAGACCCAAAACGGGATTGCCGAAAGTCTCAAAAAAATTGAAGGCGGCAAGAAAACTAGAAGACTGCTCTTGATACCTTGTCAAGATAAGTCAAAATATTGTGTCTGGCCGAATCAATGGCTGAATGAGTGATCTCTATATTATATATGAACTTTACAAGATAGCTATACATGGAAAGAAACTAATTGCCGATTGATTCTAGCCCTATATGGAAACTATATTCTGTCAATATGCTAACTGTACAGGCCGAAGTAAATTATGGACAGAAGAATAGAAGGAAAGAAGAATGATGAATGGACAGAAAGCTGTCCATTGACAATTTGGAGTAGAGTCAACCAAGGTTACTGAGTTCTTACAGGGTGATTTTTTATATGCCACAGGAAAATTGGAATTCAGATCGTTGATCATATATTCATTTCACATATTCTAGTGCATTTTCCTTTAGTTCTTCAATGGATTTCTGATGACTTCTTATCCCTGGTCATTGTGCCTGTTAAATCAAGAGATTCTGATCTCATTTGCAAATGTTGCTATACTATATCTTTATTTTTCTCCATGTAGGCCTGAGCA
Source organism: Juglans microcarpa x Juglans regia (assembly GCF_004785595.1). NCBI lineage: Eukaryota > Viridiplantae > Streptophyta > Magnoliopsida > Fagales > Juglandaceae > Juglans > Juglans microcarpa x Juglans regia. The sequence continues at coordinate 6,237,798 of NC_054600.1, forward strand.
AGTTGACTATGCTCGACTTTTTATCTAGTCTAAGAGCACTGGCATTGGCTTAGCCATATGCCAATATTAGGTAAAATTTAGCTAATCAGACGTAAAAACCTCTGGCATTGGATTAGGTATAGTAATTTAACTTTGGTTATGAGCTACAGTACTTCAGCAAATTTGTCTGTGCACAATAACTTTTTTTTTATAAGTAAGAAGTAATTTTATTAGAAACGGATTTATAGGCAAAGCCCTTGTATACAAAAGGAAACACCTAGATACATTGTAAGAAACAGAAAGCGACAACAGAAAATTGTGAACAGAAGCTCCGTTAATCACTATAGCAGAAAACCTAAGCAATAAAGAGTGCACAAAAAAGTTCTGGATTTGCTCCAAAGTATGCTCCTTGTCGTTAAAACACCGCTCATTCCTTTCCATCGAAATGCACCACATAAGACAAAGGGAACCATCTTCCAAGCCTCATCCACTTGAGCACAACCATGAAGCCCGGTTCAACACGCAATAAGATCAACCACTCTCAAAGGCATCACCCAAGCCAAACTGATTCTACAAAAGATGCCATCCCACAAATTATGACAAAAATACTAGTAGATATGCAAAATACGATGAAAAGAAATTAGATAAAAATAATAATAAAGTCAAAAATAAATAAATATTTTATTATTAGATAGAGTTTAGATGAATAATCCAATGTGGAAATAGTTTTTGAATGAGATAGGCAAAATGCAAAAAATGTGATTATAGGCAAGTTTTGTCTAATGGGATAGCCAAACTGATGCCAGTGCTCTAAAGAGGTTGCTTGTGGTATGTTTGGCACAAGGTTTAGTAAGCCTGATATGGGACATGTCTACGAATTCTATTTTAATGTGTCTATCCCTCTCTGTTGATCGTTGTTACTGAATACAGTTTTACCTGAGCCTATATGCATTTCCTACCATGGAAAATATGTTAATATCAACTATATGTTTTTTACTAAATTAATATCTGAACTATACATGGAAGCAAAAAATACTACCTCTACTATTACCATGTCTACTATATTTTGTTCCGAGTGTAAGTTTGAATGGGTATATTCTGATGCCATTTTGCGGGGTTTATAATCAGCTTTTGCAACAAATGAGAGGTGATGTAGCCTTACTGACATTGGAAGATGGTGGTTCGCCTATCCAAAATCCTTCTACTGCAGCTGAAGATGCACGATTAGCATCTCTTATTTCCCTTGATGGCATAGTGAAGCAAATCAAGGTTTTTTACCTTTCTTGAAACTAGTTTGTTGCTTTATTGATGATTGGTTATGTGCTATGGAAATAAGCAAGTTCGTAAATGTATACTGACCAGGATATATTGAGGCAATCCTCTGTAAGCACCCTCAGCAAAAGTAAGAAGAAAGTATTGCTTGCATCTTTAGATGAACTTATGGAACGGATGCCTTCCCTTCTTGATATTGATCATCCATTTGCCCAGAGGCAAATTGCTGATGCTCGTCGTGTGGTTGAGGTATGTAAAACTTCTACATTTTCAAGAGAAAATTTGTATTCAATTCTTGTTTCCAGTTTGTTGGAAGAGAATAGCTTGATTGTTTATATTTTTCTATTAGTGTATGCTTTACTGGCAGGGCAGCCTTGGCTACAATAGGGTATAAGAAGTTTACAGAGAGTATGAAAAATATATCAGGGTTGTCGTGATTGAGAAACCAGGCATATTTCCAATACTCAATGTTCATATCTTTTTCCTTTTCATGCATCTCCGAGAAGATAAAGGGATTTGCCAGGTACAAGCGGTTTGGTGCACCAAATTGCGTACCAACACTCATATAACTTTTTTTATTATAAAAATAAATAAAAGAATCCCTTACATTTAATATTGGTAAACGGCTTGATACACAAAATTGCTAGCAAGAAGATTTTTCCATGTAATGGAAGAATGAGCTCATGTAGTTACATTTGCAATGATCTGAGTTGTATAGGTCCGAAACATAAATTCAATTGGTGGAAGAGAGAAAACGGACATGTCATAAATGCATCTGGAACAGTGATGCTCTTGACATATTTTTTTTTCTTTTTTGGTCAAATACTACGTGATAATAAGAGGATATGGATGTGTGGAACCCTTGTATACCCTTTCTACGTCCATTGCTTGTGACTTTTGGCCAAGACTGTACTTGATATATTTTCCTCTCTGGCTGGTCGATAATTTCAATTTTCCCTACACTGCTGCAGTCAATTCCTGAAGAAGATGACCACCTTCCAGAGTTATCAGACGCTCGTAAAGCATCTGCCGATTTGGCTTCTGGTACTGAAATTGATGTGGCGCAGTGGAACGTCTTGCAGTTTAACACTGGCTCAACAACCCCATTTATAATTAAGTGTGGGGCAAACTCAAATTCAGAACTTGTTATTAAAGCAGATGCCCGGGTTCAGGAACCTAAAGGTGATGAGATAGTGAGGGTCGTTCCGAGACCATCGGTTTTGGAAAATATGACCTTGGAAGAGATTAAACAAGTGTTCTCTCAACTCCCCGAGGCTCTGAGCCTGCTTTCCCTAGCAAGGACTGCCGATGGTACTCGAGCTCGTTATTCTAGACTTTACAGAACTTTGGCCATGAAAGTTCCCTCATTGAGGGATCTAGTTGGCGAGCTTGAAAAGGGGGGAGTACTGAAAGATGTGAGGTCATGAGTGCAAGATTGTGTTGTGAAGTTGTGTTAGATTCCACTTATGCGAGCTCTGTGTTTATATAATTTTGGGGGGTTTGTTGAAACAGTTTGTTATTGTGTAATTCATGGCATGCTCTGCCTGGCCAACATTATCTTTGTATTTGCAACTGCTCTTTCCAGAATGAACATGCATTGTCTACACCTTTTTTTAGGCAATTAGTATTTTTATTATATAGATATTTAAGGTCCAAAAGGAGCGGACTCAGATCACTATATTGCCAAAGAACTTCTAGAACAAAGCGTTGAAAGTTCAAAGAAACATAAAAACTCAAACAAACATGGAAGTTAGGACTTAGGAGTAATGGAGTGGTTTTGATCTCATGATCTCGTGCCAATAGACTCTTGTAGTACAATAAATAGGGTTGAACCTTTTTTTTATTTTTTTATTTTATCAGTAAGAGCTTTATTAGAAAATAGGCATAGCCAAATATGTAGGACATATACTAGTGCAGCACCTATGCATGAATTTCTAAAAATGTAAGGAAATCATGAATGTTCATACTATTAAAATCTATTACAATCGATCATGAAATCAGGTATTAAGAAAAAAATGTTCTAAGCACGTTCATTGTCTATGTACAATCCTTGAAATTTTGGCCATTCCTTTCCATCTATATATACCACCATAAACAGGTCGAGACCATTTTCCACATGGCTGCTATTTGAGTGTTACATTTGATATCTCTCCAGCCGGCAACTATCCTTTGTGGCGTCACTGAATGGAGCCCCACTCTAGCAAAGATATCATTGCACAAGCTCATGGCTACATCACAATGTAATAAAAGGTGGTCTACAAACTCCACTTTTCTTACACATAACATCAATCCAACATGATTCGGCATTTCTCTAGTTTATCTAAGGTGAGAATCTTTCATAATGAAATTGTCCATACAAACAAAGAAGCTTTTAAGGGGGTTTACCTCGTTAGGAGAATGAGATGAGAAGAGAAATTTGTGAATAGTTGTGAAATTATTTGAGTTAAGATGTTTTATTAGATTTTGAGAAATGCGAGAAAAAAAGGTTAAATAAAAATATTATAAAGTTCAAATATTGTTAGAATATAATTTTTTAGTATAATTTTATTTTGGAATTTGAAAAAATTGAATTATTTTTTGTGTTTTGTTTAGAAGTTTAAAAAAATTGTAATGATTAGATGAAAAAATTGAAGATTTGAAATTAGGGGTGTAAAAAAAAACTGATGAACTGGTAAACCGGACTGGACCGGATGGACCGAACCGGTGGGTTTGGTTTAGTACTGAGCATGGTTCGGTCTGGTATCGGTTTTATTTTTCTTAAAACTGGTCAAAATCAGTCCAATTCTGATTTTTTTTTTCTAAAATCGGACCGAACCAGATTGGTTCATATATATATTATGATTTTTTTTATATTGTATATAATTTTTATATATAATATATAATTATTTATAAAATAGTTTTGTATTATATGATAAATTACTAATTAATATAATATTAAATTTTAAAATCTTATATCACTATAATCTTTAATACAATTATAATATATATTATAATATACTACAATATATTATCACTATATTATTATATACTATAATATACTATTATATATATATATTATATAATATAGTATATAGTATATTAAAACTAGAAAACCGGACCGGATCTGGTAAAATCGGAAGTATTGGTTTAGGGGATAATTGATTTAGAATCGGTTCTTGAAAATGCAAAACCGGTGCATACCGGTTCAATCCCAAATTTGGTCCAAAACCGAACTGGTTATATCTCTATTTGAAATTGAAAAATGTTTGTATTTGAGTAATATTTAGGAAGGAGATGAGTTGAGATGAGATACGATGAAATGGGTTCTCAAACGAGGCCTTAGTCTTCTATATGTTCTTCCATTGGAATGGATTTGTATTTTGTGTCATAAGAGACTTGTAGAACAATTGTATTGTAAATCTCCCCTTCTCGGATGGAGACCACAAGATCTATTCACTCTACAAGTACACACAAGATTGAAGAAATATATAAATATTGTTGAGGCCTGTTTTGTAGCCGCCAGGCAACGACAACTCCCTGTACTTGCTAGAGCAGAAAAAAAGGGTGACTAAGGGTAGTAGTGTCACATCCGATGCCAAAGTCAGATACTTTCTCCAAGTTTAGGGCTAGTAGAAAGTTATAAGAGTTTAGAGAAATGTACCGAGTGTGTAATCCCCTTTCCGTTGTCACCCTTCCTCTATTTATAGTCGATTTCTTGTGAGATTCTTCTGTTGCGGTAATAATTGCCTTTGTCTCGAATGGCATGATATCGCATTTAATGCGGCCGCTCTTATCGGCTACAGGGGTTTGGCCTTGGGGGCTGTCCACTCCAATCGTATTTAATACAGCCGATCCTGCAGGGGATTGGATCCCGACCTGTCTGTTTCCCATTAATGTGTGGTGACTGGAGAAGTCACCGGCTGCCTTACCCCTTCATGGGCCCCTGGGTTCGCTTGGGCTTCCCCCTATTGCGGGTTGTGGGCCTTGGCACAAGGGGTCTGGGTCCAGCCCGATCGAGTACCAAAAATCCATTTTCCAATTACTCCATAAATTTTTGTCATGTAGGCGTGGCAGAAATTTAATTCTCTAGCACGCTCCCTCTTCCTCTTGAATTTGCTGCGCATTTCCTTGCCTCGCGCTCCCACATCCCATCACTCTTTCTGTTGGGGCTCCTGAATCGTTGCTCCCTCCCTATTTATTCCCCCTTCCCTGCTCTTGAGTACCCTCTGTTACTCTCCTCGCTCTTGCTTCCTTGGTCTTCTCATTCTGCCACTGCTCTCGCGTTTCTGCTTCTGACTCATTTCTAGATTTGACTACAATGGCTTTCAAGAGTACCTCCTGCTATGATTCTACCTCATACGATGGACAATGATGGTCCATGGTCATTGAATCTGCGACCCTCGATGTGCTTCAATGTATGTATGGGATTTCGGATTCGGTAGTCTTGGAGGTCCTGGGGCTAGGTAATGGGGCCGTCTTTCTGGGGCTACGCCGAGAGGGTGGCTTTGTACTGTAGGATGTTCAGGCAGGGTGTGAGGCTCCCCTTCTACAACACGATTTGCGACGTCCTGGACTTCTTGGGCATGGCCCCAGCCCAAGTGCACCCTAACGCTTGAAGGATCCCGACGCCATGCTTCGTGATGTGGCGTATGGTTCTGGAATCCATTGGAAAGGAGTACCCAGACCTGACTGCTTAGGAGTTCCTATTCACCCATGCGGTCTACGAGTTGGGGGGCAACATCTGCAGCTTTTGGTCCCCCCTAAATTTCAGCTTGAGACTCGCCACTCTAATGCCAAGCGGTGGTAGAACAAGTTCTTTTTCGTGGTGGGCGAAGGATGGGAGTTCCCGTCATGGGAAGCTGCTGCTTAGGAGTTCCCCATTCGATCCGATTGGGGGATCTTTCTAGATAACAAAAAGATCACATTCAACTTGTTTGATCGTGAGCGGGCCCGAATCCAATTGGTGTACTCATGGGTCCTATTGACTGAAGAGAACATCTCCGGTTCCTCGTCGTGCTCAACGAATCTCATGTGGCAGGCCATGGTTTCCTAGGGAGGCCTTTGACGTCGCGAGGGTTAAGCAGCCACATGAGGGCTCTTCAGGCAGCGCGACGAAGAGATTTCTTTCGGAGGGTGATATGGTCCATGCAGAATCGGAGGGAACCATAGGCAGCTCAGGGTGGTTCGGATCCCCTCCTCCTGAAATAACTCCTAGCTCGCCATTCTCCCAGGACGCTTCCACTACCTTGCTAGGGGACCAAGGTAGGGAGCCAGGTTGCGATCAGGAAGATGAAGAGTTGGAGGCTGCGTTCCTAGAGGCTCTACATCAGTCTAGCTTAGGTGCCTTTCGGGCGTTTGTCGTCGTTGAGTGTCCGAAGGCATTTGGACACAATTGTGCCTTTTCTGGGGTTGGTGATCAGGAGGCTATGTTGGTCCTAACGGATACTGCGTTGGCCTCGGCCAGAGGGGACCGCCTAGGATGATGGTGACGACATCTCGCATTTCTCCAATGCCAGCTTGGGTGTGGCTCCCATCGACATGACGCCACCTGAGCGGCCCGCTCCTGAGGGTCTCTCTCATGAGAACTCGATGTAGCTGAGCAAAGACGGGTCCTCGTCTTCGTTGTCCTTGATTGACGCTTTGGTCAAACATGACTTTTCCTCAGCTACCAACTTTGGCGGCGTCTTATGGTCAATTACCTCCTTGGGTGGTGACTCCTGACCCCGAGACAAAAGAACATGTTGCGGAGCGTGCTCTGGGCATTTTCAGTGCCTCCGCCCTTGGGCACTCGGGTGGGACGGGACGCAGAGTGAGGATGGTGCCTAGTCATCCCGCCCTGTTGATGAGGGGAGTGATAGGGCCAGGGTAAGAGGCGATACGGGGAATGACCGATCAACTCAACAACCTCCTTTCCCTGGTAAGAATCTCTTCCATCGGTTCAGTGTGTAATTTTGTTTTTGGATTCTGACAATCTAACTGTTTCTGCCTTGATTGATAGGGGTTTGAGTTCTTGGTGACCTGGATCGTGGATGGACGGGCCGAGATAGAAAGGGAGGCCGAGGTCCTGCGTAGTTGGGTGGGCGGGCCTACCGTGAGATGTTCAAGATCTGGGCTGCCCTAGAGTGAGCCAAGATGGCACATGAGGAGACTGAAGTCGAGAACGAGCATCTTCGGTAGATGATCAAGGACCTATGCAAAGAAGGTTCCGATCTTGGAGCGAGCACAAAGGTGCTGGGGCAAGAGGTGTCCCACCTCGAGATTGCTGCCAGCGATCTTGGAGCGAGCACAGAGGTGCTGGGGCAAGAGGTGTCCCACCTCGAGATTGCTGCCAGGGTCTTTGAGGAAAGAGCGAAGTCTGGAGGAGGTGTGGGTTCTCTAAATGGAGAAGGAGGTGAGGGAGGTCATACAACGTTGTCAGGATTACATCGTCACCCTTGTTGAAGTTGCGGCCATCCATCGCGACCTTAATGAGCGCCTCAGCAACCTCCAATCCGGGAGGGATGCATTTGCGGTGTGGAGTGCAACGCTTTAGAGGGACAAGGAAAAAGTCGAGGGCCTATACTTGAAGCTATCGAAGTGCCACTAGCAACTAAAAGAGGAGTCGAGGTCCTGCGAGGAGAAGGTGAGGAGATTGGAGGGTAAGGTTGCTGTAGCGACCGTGAAGCTTGCCCAAATTTCTCCCTAACTTGAGGCAGCTAAATGTCTCCGTAACAGGCCTAGAGCTGTGTATACTCCCTGGGGTTAGAGAGGATGAGATAACATTTGGTGGTGAACCCTCACGACGCCCTTGAGACTCTAGACTTGGCCCACTTCGCTCCTTCTCGAGAAGATCGTAGATCCTTTGACTCCCTGGGGCGTGACTGATGCTCGATGCCTTTCGCAATCCCGCTTCCCACCCATGACAATTTGGGATGAATTTCTTCTTGTTTTTATTTTTTTTCCTTTGTCTAGTCCAATGCTGGGGGGATACCTTGTATCGGTTCAAGTTCTTGTAGCTACATGAATACTTAATGAATATAACTTTTGGCATTCCTTTTATCCTGTGATTGTGAGTCTGTGTCTTCTTGGTTTGTTGTTGTCTTTCGATTTATTGGGGTCTGCCCTGCCATGACACACTAGCCCAAGGAACGGGTCTGGGTTAGAGGCCATGACTAGGCAGGATTTAAAATTGACCGCACTGGGTGGTGAGGGGGAACTGGGACACTTGGGCGAAGTGTTTCCCCTGCACCTATTGAGGTGCGAGTGCGTAACATCAACCTAAGTAACTAGGAATGATCTGAAATTGACCACATTGGGTGGCATTTTGACGTCGAGATGCGAGCGTGGAGCATCGACCAAAGCAACTAGATGAGATCTAAAATTGACGGCGATGGGTGGTGAAAGAGGACTGGGGCACTTGGGAGAGGTGTTCCCCCTTGCGCCCATCGAGGTTTAAGTGCGGAGTATCAACTTAAATAACCAGGTGGGATTTGAAATCGGTCGTGCTGGGTGGTGAGGGAGGATTGGGACACTTGTGATAGGTGTTCCCCTTGTGCCCGTCGAGATTCGAGTGCAAAGCATCGATCCGAGTGACCAAGTGAGATCTGAAATCAACCGCACTGGGTGGCGTTTGGACTCTGATGGAGGTCATCGAGCTATTCAATCCACATGAGGAGTCATCAGATGCAAAAGAAAGGAGGAAAAAATGGGGTTTTAGCTTGCATTGGAATGCCTCGGACCACTGGTTGGCGAGCAATGGCTCGGTCGACCTTGGGCGGTGTCAGGGAGCAAGAGGCTAGTTTCCGTCCATGCTATGTGGACTTGAGCCCGCTGGGTTCCTTACCCCACAGTTCTTGAATGTAGCACTCCCTAGTAACTACTTGCTCGTCGTGCACCACTCCCACACTGTTCTTTCCTGGAAACTTGATCTTCAGGTAGTAGGTCAGCATAACCAGATCCAAGTCATTTAACATTGATCGCCTGATGACAGTGTTGTATGAGGAGTGGGCCTTGACTACATGTTCTTGTCGTGCACCTTCCTGTCCCAATGGTGATGGAGAACTTAATAGACTCCAAACCGCCTCGCTGGAGAACCCCTTTCAGAGGCTTGGGGGATGGCCGCAGCCTGTCTTGCCCGAGTATCCTTCTAGGCGTCATCATGTGGATAGATGACTCCTTCACAGTCCTCGTTGTCAAAGGAGATAACGGGGGTCTTTTGAGTTTGGGCTTGTTTGAGCGGTCTCCCGACGCTGAAGACTTCTTCGTACCTCGACCTCCAAGCATAGACTAGGGGTGCTACCCGCACCATACGGTGTGGGGAACCCCTTCCCCTTCCCTTTCCTCACCACACCCCCCCGGCACGCCCTGACACCAGGGGCGAGGGCGGACTCCCAATCCGCCCCGCCCCCGTCCACTTTAATAATGAACTACAGTCCACTAGAAAAAATTATTTCTGGGTCTAAAAGTTATCAAAAATACATTTTTAGACTCAAATTGTAAATTTAAATTTGTAAATATGACTATAATTTAAAAACTATGTGCATATTTTGATAGTGCATATTTTGTGTAAGTTGTAATGTAATATAAGAGTCCCACGTTGTTTAAGTGTGAGACTTGTATTGTCAAGGCAATCTATAACAGGGTCACTCTATTAGAGCACCAGTTATGGGCTCAACAAAGCTAAATTATAGGCAAAGAATAACTAAAGTGCAAGATAATGTGCTACAATTGGCTCAACAAATCAGCAGTGATTTTAACTTCAAGTTAAATCACTAGCCAAATTTGTTTAGCCAAATGAGCTAGCCAAATAATTTTTTTAGACTAAAATATTCACTTGAGTTGAAGTGAATAAAATATTTGAGAAAATGTTATGTTTTATAGTGAAATAATATAGTCGTTGGAGAAATATAGTTATTGGAGAAATATATCTGTTGAAGAAATATAAGTTAAAAAAATATATCCGTTGAAGAAATATAGCCATTGGAATAATATGAACGTTAGAAAATTAATAGGTAGTTTTTTAATAATGAATAAATATTCAAATTACAATTATAACTAAAATAAATGAAAAGTTCAAAATCAATATTTTATTAGAATAGTGAAAGATTTGTTGAGCCTGTTATTTGATGATGTTGAAAAGTGGCTAGCTAAATTTGTAAAAGTGAATTTCTTAGTCAAATTTTAGCTAAAGTTTGATGAGTCCATAACTAGTGCTCTTACACTACAACTTATATAAAGTATTAAGTAAAAGGTCTATTTAATATATATTAATATATTTATATATGTTAAAAATAATAAATATTTATATATAAATATATATTTATGTAAAAAAAAATTTGGGTGAGGGGTGGGGCCTCGCTGGGGCCATACTGCCCCCGCCCCCGCTAGTGTCTTGCCCGTAGCGGGGTGTGGGGCCTCGCTGCCTACCCCTAGCGTAGACCTTCCTGCCTGATGCAAAGGCACCTCCACTGGTGGGTCCCTTAACGATGGTGTGGATTTCACCTAACGGGACGTTGTTCGGGTCCCACTCTAGTGGGCTTTGCCTCTCTTTTCCTCAGACTTTTGCTTCGCCGACCTTCCTGTCTCAGCTCTTGCCTGTATCTCCTTGCTCGCTCACCCAGGGGGTGACAGGCGGCTGGCGCCCACTCTTCTGCGCATCTCTCCCTGGACTTCCTCCCGGATCTCCTTCATGACCTTCATTCTTAAGAGCTGGCAGTCTTCGGTCCTATGGCCTTCCTCCTCATGGTAGGCGCAATATGAGTGGACCTTTCGGTCGTGGTCTCCGTCCTCTTGCAGACGTCCTTCCTCTAGTGTTTGCATGTGCATGCTCGTGTGTACCTCCCTCGAGGAGGTGCCACTATTGCTTTTCTTCTCGCCTAATCCCTTCCTTGCCCGCTTTGCGCCCGCGTACCTTGGGGCGGTTAGAGCTAGGAGGGTGTGCTTAGCATTGACGAAGTCGTCAGTTCAGGGTTTTTTGCTCAATTTCCGCCATGAAGGGGCTCAAGGGCAAAATGTAGTCTAGGAGTGCTGCCAAGGTGATCTTCTCATCCTGATCATCCGTAGTCATCCGCTCCTTGTTGAAGTAGTACAAGTACACCATTAATCTATCTTCCTCCATTTGCTTCCCAGTGAGGAGGTAAGCTGCTGTTCATCTTCTTTTCTTGTTGGCCATGAATCGTGTCAAGAATTGGCTGCCCAGCTCCTCAAAGCTACAAATGATGCCTGGTTGAAGGGTGTCGAACCATGGCCAGGTAGAACCTTTCAATGTCAGGAGGAAAGCCCAACACTCTATCTCCCTATGGAAGTCATGGAGCATCATGTGAGTCTTGAATATTTCTAGGTGCTTGGTCGGATCCTTCGACTCATCATACATCTCTATTTGTGGAGTCCTGAAGTTTGGGGGAAGTGGGACTGCCATCACCTCAACATTGTAGGATAAGTCTGCGCTGCTGAGTAGCTGGCCCACAGTGGATAACCCTCCTATCTTCTTTGCCATCTCCTCATACTTGCTCATGAGACTGCGCAATTTGTCGCCCATTCGCTTATGCTTTTCGTCTTCAGGCGATGTCCCGTCAGTGTTTTGCGACTCTCCTTCCATTTGCTTAGTCTTGCTTGGTCTGGCATCTCTCTCAAACTTGGCATTCCTTTGCTTTAACATTGCATTATCTCTTCAGAGGGCTTACGCATATGAGGTTAATCATTTCAAAAGTTCATCAATTTTTGTGACCCTTCCTTCCATGCTTGCCGATGTAGACTATTGCTCTAGGGTCGTACAGGAATGCATTGTGGCCGGCATACAAAAGGCATGCTAACACTGATTGGTTGAAATAATATCAAATCCCACAGACGGCGCCAATTGTTGACGCGTGTTGTGTAGCTGCTAGGCAACGACAACTCCCTGTACTTGGGAGGGAGGAAAAAAGGGGTGGCGAGAGTGGTGGTGTCACCTCCGATGTCAAAATTAGATCATTTCTCCAAGTTCCAGACTAGCAGAAAGGTATAAGATTTCTTGTGGGATCCTTATGTCGCGGTAATGATCGCCTTTGTCTCGAATGACATGATATCGCATTTAATGTGGCCGCTCATGTCAGCTATAGGGGTTTGGCCTTGGGCCTGTCCACTTCAAGCCACATTTAATACGGCCAATCCTGCAGGGAACACGATCCTGGCTTGTCTGTTCCCCATTAATGCGTGGTGACTGTAAGACCTATCGGCTGCCTTACACCTTCATGGGCCTTTGGGTTCGCCTGGGCTTCTCCTAATTAGGGGCTGTGAGCCTTGGCATGAGAGGTTTGGGCCTAGCCTGACTGGGTACCAAAAATCCCCTTTCCAGTATCAATTTCCTAACCTTTGGCAGTTCTGAGGAAGATGACATTCCATTGAGAACTACTAGATAGATCCATAAGGTTTGCAATTGAATTATCCTGTCTCCATGCAATATCGTAGATTGCTGGGTATGCTTCCTTTAGGATTCGATCACCATAACCTAAATCATTCTAGGATTTAATTTTGGAACCACCTTCAATTGCAAAACATATGTATCGACAGAAGATTGTCAATCCTTGTCTTATGTGTTTCCAAAGCTCTACTCCATGTGATCCGTTCACCTCATTCGGGCACTATCATTCTCACAATCCACCATATTTAGATCTATTATAACCCTCCACAAAGCACCCATCTCTTTATGGTATCTTTACAACTAGTTACCCAATAAGACCCTTATTGAAAGCTAACAAGTTTCGACTTTCCAACCCTCAATGTATCGGAGTGCAAACCGTAGCCTAATTTACCAAATGGAACTTGAATTCTTCATCCATTCCTCCCATAGGAAATCTTGTTAAAGTTTCTCTAACCGGTGAGCCATCTTTGAGTAGCTTCTCTAGCCAATTTGCTTCTTCATGGTTGAGCAATTGAAAATCCAATCTCGATCTCCCAGAAAATTGTTTTGAGTGTAGTTGTTTATAGTAGTTGGTGATGTGATCCGTGATCTCAAAAAGATTTGATGTAATCCTCCCATCTACTAACAATGACTCAATTACATTATGCCTTCTATACGAATTAGCCAAGTGATGGAAGGACTTGGTGCATTTGTCCCTTTCTTTTAACCATAAAGTCTTTGATTTTTGTCTCTAGGAAATCTCTTCTATTAAGGTCATCCTTTCAATATCTGAGGTCACAAGCTTTTTGTAAACTTTTTCTTTTCTTGAAAGACCCTTCTCTTCCTCCACACCCACCAAACCCTATAATTTGCTGAAGATGGACTTTTTTCGACGTTCCACATTTCCAAATATCTACTAATTCCACTTATGCGGATCTTTCTTTAAAGCCTTTAGCTTACAAGCTATCACGTAACTAAAATTGCCTTGTATGAGATAGGATGATTACCATTGTCGAACTCTCTCAATGAAATCTTCTGATTTTAGCTACATGATCTCAAGCTTGAAATATCTTTTACCTCATTGGATACCTACACAATCAATGCTATTAGGGGACTGATCTGAGCACAACCTTGGAAGTCATTTATGGATTAGATCCGGAAAATGTGCTTCCCATGGACTAGAGGGATGTCCAAAAGACCTTGCTCATATATGATGTTAGAAAAATCCATCATTGCAGAACTAGAGCTAGGACCTCCTAATCGTTTGCTTAGGAAGTAAGTGACATTAAAATTACACCCAATGCACCAAGAAATGTTCCATATGCTACACAGAGCAGCCAATTCATCCCACAAGCCTTTTCTTGTAATATGAATTAGGGCCATAAACACAGACAAAGGACCATTGATAACCATCTTCAACACTTGAAAGATATGGCCACCATAAATTCTCCTACGAACTCATCCATCTTTTCCACCACCCTGTTATACCATATTATCAAGATACCTCCTGATACAACCATCCCACTTAACAACAACTCTACAAACTCCATATGATGCCAAGGGAGATGAACTCCAATTTTGTCTTTTGTAAACATACAACATTTACTTTCCAACAACAAAGTTGATTTCTTACTTTGATGCGCTTCTATAACTCGTTCAAACCCCTTACATTCCTAGAGACAATTTTGAACTTCATAAAACCACTGATTTTGCCAAACCTTTCGTCCAATCACAACTCGCACCCCTTCATAATTCACTGACCCAGTAAGTCTCTTTAATTCCCTTTCCATTTTCTTGACTAAATGACACTCCATGACTGAATGAGAATGTCCAGTTTCAATGGTTACGAGTAAGGCCAAGAATTGATGTTCAAAATTAAAGTAGAGGAGTCATACACAGTTGAATCTCCTTGGCTTTAAGTGGTACCCAATCTAATGCTTGTATACAATCATTCAACGGATATTGTGAATTCAAAGGGGTAGGCTCATCCCGAGGATCGTCAACACAGTCCATACCATCTGCTACCTCTAGAACCTCGTCCACCGCTGATTTGAGCTCCTCCTCCTTTTTAATGTGTTTAGAGGCTTTGGGCATAAAGACTACTAAAGTACAAGCATCTGTTTTGACATCTCCTACACTCAACGTTTCAATATTATCCACCATCGGCATCTCAGTGCCAATTTATGGTACATCCCGTTCAAACATAGCAGCTGTAGGATTTCCAAATGTCTTAGAGGAGCTCACCAGCTCATTGTGGCCCTCTTTTGTTGCCTAAGAACCTATCTCACGATCCAACCTGCCATTCTCGACTTCTAACTTTGTCGACAACCTCAACTTCGATAACCCATTGACTGGGATCCCACCCTCCAGGTCACCTGCTTCAGGCAATGGGTTCTATGTGGTCACTGGGCTATGGTTAGATGACATCGGCATTTCTTCCACCCTTTCCCACCATTTCTTTAGGTATGGAAACAAAATTTCGTTTGCCACAACCTCTGTATTCCACGAATGTATCGACCTTGAGCATTGGAACATCTCAACGTGATACAACTTCTATTACCATCCCGTGAGGTTGCAAAGAACTCATTTTTCTTGCCAATCGAACATTCCTCAAGTGCTCTAATGAACCAGTTTACCATGAACATCTCTAGGATCATCTTTTTCATAACCTTCTAACTTCTCTCTACTATATGGATCCATCGAGTACCTTTCTATGATAATGAGAATACTTTAGACTAAATAAGAATCTATTTCGAGAATTCCATGATTAAAATATGAATTAAACTCAAAATTTCGTCGTTAAGCACCGACAACTATCACCATTGAAAAAAATGTACGAAGATCAAATCTTAAAGAGAGAGAAAAAAGCACATTGCACCATTTCCAAATGAGTTTTGTATAATAATGTACTAACAAATACTAATAAGAGTCAAATTTTGTTGATATGGTATATTAAAAAGTGATGATAGTTTACAAGAGTAATATTACTTTTTTTTGCCGATTTATCACATATAATCACAATAGTTGATGTGATATATTTTTGTAAAGCCTAATTGATGTGAAGTATATAACATCAATAAACATGTTTAAGAATTGAGGAGTGGAAATCAATGAATGAGAACCCGTTTGTAGTTATGAAAGAGGTAATGCATTGGGATTTGACTGAATATAGCTTGTTGAAGAGCATTAAAATTTTACAAGAAAAATTATTAAGAAAAGAGGGGAGAAATGTACTTCTAATAAATAAAAATATGTACACTTCAATAAATAAATAAAAATATGTACACTTCAATAAATAAATAAAAATATGTAATCGTGCCATATGGTTGGTTAGAGTATAACGTCGGTTTAGATAGTGAAATTGTTTTATTTTTTTATTATTATTTTTTTTTCTCCACACAAAACGTATACCGTGCGAATTCGGAAGAAAAAAAACAGAGAGAGAAGAAAAAAGAGTTGGGGCTTGAAGAAGTGAGAACAAGAAGGGAGTTCTACAGAGGAGACGGTGTCGTAGCTTAGGGTTTTCATTTTGATCCTTGTTTGCAGCCTGCAAATGTCTTCTTTAACGTGCGCGAAACTTACACTATTCTCCATAGCTGGAGTTGTTATCCAAATCATTGGCCTCTCGCTCTTCGTTTATGGCTTCTTTCCCGTCAAACCAGCCCTCTCTGGCATCAGGTCTAAATTCTGTATACCCCCCTCTCGCAAATAACTCGTCACATTTATATACAAACTCATTTTCTCATCACTGAAAGAATTGGTTTATCTTCTTTCTGTTTTTGAGACTTATATGCTTGTATACTTTTGGCTTTCCTTTTCTTTCTTTTGTGATTTCAGCGGTACCGAGAGTTTCCGTGTGCCTCGGTGTAACTCGGTTCACAATGAGAGCGAGGGAGATCTGCCTCCGGACCAGCTAAAAGCGCTCTATGAGGTACTTCATATTTGTTTAGGAGCCCTGCTCATTGATTTGTGCTCTATGGAACCTGTATTTAGTTCTGAATCACTTAACATATGCAGCAAACAATCTGTGGATTTGGAGTTGGGCCTGTTTTCAGTTCCAAGGCTGTAATTTCTTTTAGTGTACAGAGCTTATCCGTAATTGATTATTTCAGTTATGAATAAATGGGTTGTTTGATATCGAGTAATATATCATGAGCATTTTCTTTTCATGAGTGTTTTGACTGATGGTTTTAAATGGGCTCAACATTGTTGAAAATGTTGTTATGCAAGCCTACCAAGAAAATAATGGTTTCCTATTTTCAAATTCTGCCTGAAAATTGGGATAGTAGCAGATGCAGCTTCTGGCTGGAAATGATGGTAATACAAGAGTTCTACAATGTCAAATATTTTATAAAAGCTCTGTATACCTCACAGGAGTATGCTGGTTTCTGTTGACGTTGTTGCTGACTTAGTGCTGTATTAATTCAACTGAGGGTCTCAACTTGACAATTCTCATACTTCATAATGATCTCTTAGTTCCCTATGGTTGAATCACATGGTTCTTAATGGAGCATGCAAGAAAATTCAAATGATATCTTCTGTATAGCTTAAGTATTTCTTTTTATTTTTTAAAATTCCTTTTAATGCAATATTAGGGGGCAAAAAATGAGTGGAATTGCTACTTATCGTTTTGTTACTAACTAGGAAATTGGTTACACGTCTCAATGTAGGAACTATCAGGAATCCACCCGTTTGACCGACTAATTTTAATGGTACGTAAAGTTTGTTCTGTGAGCCAAATCTGTCAAAATGGCTGCTTTGGAAATGAATGCATGTTGGCTGTTAATATGATAAAATGAATAAGAATCAGTTTGTCATTTACAACCATGTTAGTTTAGGTTATTGATGGTCTTCCAGCAGAATTCGTCCTTGGCAAGGACCATCAGCCTCCACCCAAGGCTTTGATGGAAGCTATGCCGTATACTCAGTCATTGTTAGCAAATGGAGTGGCAATTGGGTACCATGCGAAGGCTGCACCTCCAACTGTAACAATGCCTCGTCTGAAAGTGGGTGTGTTTGCAACATTTTAAATATGAATAAACTGTTAAAACAAATTTTAATCCACCCTATTTTGGTGTAAAATTGCAGGCTATGGTTTCTGGGGCAATTGGGGGATTCTTGGACTTGGCTTTCAATTTTAATACACAGGCTCTGCTAGATGACAATCTTCTTGGTTAGTTGATACAATCATGTTATAATAGTTTTCACAAACCCGTCTAAGAATCCAATTGACATGTTCACTATCCTAATGTGAAGGCCAGTTTTTTAGTGTTGGTTGGAAGATGGTGATGCTTGGTGATGAAACGTGGCTTAAGTTGTTTCCAAGATTATTTATGAGGCATGATGGAGTTAGCAGTTTCTTTGTAAGTCCTGCATTTTTTGCATTCAGAGTACATCCTTTTGTTCGTGTGTGTGCTAAATACCTTTTTAGGTATTCATAAGTCCATTCCATGGGTTGCACCCATTGAAGTCATAAATTCATTGTGTGAATACTTTCAATGTCATTTTTTATAGCAAATTATATTAATAAGAATAGACATAGCCCAAGTACATGAGAGGTATACAAGAGTTTACACCTAGTTAAGATAAAGAAATAGAAACAAGAAAATTATGAAAATCTAGGCCATTACAATATACAACATTTGCCCATAGGAGCAAAGTTTTAACAAAGAACAATCTAATCTCTTCCAATGTTCGCTCCTTATCTTCAAAAGTCTGATCATTTCTTTCCTTCCATAGGCACCAAAGAATACATATAGGAACTATCTTCCACACAACTGGATTTGTGGAATTCCGCCCAAATTCTTCCAATTGGCCAGGAGCTCAACCACCGTTGCAGGCTTAACCTAGACTAACTCCAATCTTCTAAAGACATCAACCCATAGCGATCTAGTGACCTCACAATGCAGTAGGAGATGATCCACAATCTCACAATTCTTTTTGCACATACATAAAGACATCACCTAGCCTTTATGTAAGTTATCCATAGTCAAAATCTTACTCAGAGAAGTCGTCCAAGTGTAAAAGTTGCCTTATTTCTCCTATACTTTTCCCTAGAAAGCTATCGTGCTGCGGATTGATGAGGGTCTTGTAAAAGGAGTGGATAGAAAAAACACCTTTTCTAGCGGGTGTTTGACACAACTAATCAGTTCCCTGAGTGCTCAATTTCATGTGTACAAGGTTTTGAAAAATCGGCAAAGCTGCCAACTTCCCAATCATGGGCTGCCCTTAAGTTCACATTCCATTGGGTTGAGCCACCGGACATCTCCATGAGATCCGCCACTGATGCTTCTTGCTTACATGCAATCCTGAAAATTGTAGGGAATGTGTCCTTAAGGTCTTGATTTCCACACCATAAATCATTCCAGAATTTTATTCTTGATCCATCACCCATCACGATTCTAGTGTGTCGAGCAAACACCCCCCAACCACTTTGTATGTGCTTCCAAACTCCCACTCCATACACCCCTTGTACCTCCCTAGTACTCCACCCCTCTACATACACCCATACTTAAAATCAATCACCAACTTCCATAAAGCTTCCCTCTCCATGTTATGCCGCCACAACTATTTCCCAAGAAAAGCTCGATTGGATACCCTCAAGTTTCTAATTCCCAACCTACTTGTATAAATTGGAGAGCAAACCTTATCCCACTTGACCAGGTGGAACTTAAACTCGTTCCCCAACCCACTCCAAAGAAAATCACGCTGGAGTTTCTCAACTCGGATTGCCACACTTGCTGGAATTGGGAAAAAAGATAAGAAATGAGTTGGTAAATTGGACAACGTGCTCTTGATTAGGGTGGTCCTACCACCTTTTGACAAATACAATTTTTTTCAACCTGCCAATCCGCATTCAATCTTCTCTATTACTTCATCCTATATAGATTTAGCCCTGAAAGAGGCCCCAAAGGAAGGCTGAGGTATTTTATGGGAAATGAGGAGACCTTGCATCCAAGAATGTTGGCCAACCTCTGGTGATCATGAACATTTCCAACTGGAACCAACTCCGACTTGGATAGATTCACCTTTAATCTGGACACCGCTTCGAAGCAAAGTAAGAGTGCCCTTAATGAATGGATAAGCCTTACAAAATATCAAAGTGCCATATGCAAACCACAAATGAGAAATGTTTTTTTTTTTTTGATAAGTAAACAACAAGTGAGAAATGTTAAGAGTACCCCAATTGGTGTCACCAATCAAAAATCCAGACATAAAGCCATTGTAACCATAGCAGACATCATTCTACTAAGCGTCTCCATAACAATGACAAAGAGAAGTGGGGACAATGGATCACCTATTGTAGACTGCATGAACTGGTAAAGAAACCAACTGGCCTGCCATTCACTAAAACCCAGGACCTCGTAATCAAGAAGCAATATCTAATCCATTAGCACCATCTCTCCTCAAATCCATACCTCCCTAGCAAGTATAGTAGGAAGTCCCAAATAACATGATCATAAGCCTTCTCTATAACCACATCTGTAGCTGTTACCAGCTCTGTCGGCAATTCCTCATCTATTATTTTTTTCCATTTGATTCACCGACAACATTACATTGGCCTGTCGCGAATTAGTCTGAAGCTTTTTCGGCATGGGTGGCTAGTTCTCGGCGGCTGACGGTTCGCATTCTCCTTGGAACCACCACATTTTTTTTTTTTGATTGGTAATCAAAGTAGTTTATTCATAAAAGTAGGCAAAGTCCAAGTACACAGAGAGTATACATGAGAAATACCTAACTAGAGTTTACAATTGATAGTAAAAAGTCATGGACACTTAGACCTCGTTTGTTTTCGCAAATGAGATGAGTTGAGATTAAAGTTAAAAGTTGAATAAAATATTATTAGAATATATTTTTTTAATATTATTTTTGTTTTGAGATTTGAAAAAATTGAATTGTTTATTTTATTTTGTGTGGGAATTTGAAAAGGTTGTAATGATTAGATGAGATGAAATGAGATGAGTTGAGAAAAGTTGTGAAAACAAACGAGGCTTTAGTCCGTTACAAACAATGGCCCCCACCCAGGAGAACAAAATTTTAAAGAAAAAGACTTTCAGCTTCTCCATTATCTTCTCGTAGTTTTCGAAGCTTCTATCATTTCGTTCCCACCGTATACACCAACACATGCAAATAGGGACCATTTTCCATATTGTTGCGACTTGTGAATTCCCTCGGAGACCTCTCCAGCTAGCTAGAAAATCCACCAATCTAAAATGCATGACCCACGATATGCCAAGTCCTGTAAAAAATAATCCCACAAGGTCCTCGCCACCTCGCAGTGTAGAAACAGATGGTTTGCTGATTCACTCTCTTTCCTACACATGTAACACCAGTCCAACCCCATTATCCGATGTTTCCTTAAGTTATCTATGGTGAGAATTTTCCTCAGTGCTACTGTCCAAACGAAAAAGGTAGCTTTGGAAGGAGCTTTCGTCTGCCAAATGCTCTTCCATGGAAATGTGTGCATGCATGGACTCGTTAAAACTCTATGGAGTGATCTAATAGTGATAGTGAATTTACCTTTCGTGGAAGGGCTCCAAATCATTGGATCCATGGTACCCTTGGTCATACGTACGGAATACAATGCCGCATAGAACTCTGTGATCTCCTCCAACTCCCAATCTTGAGCTACCCTAATGAAATCAACATTCCATTGAGGGGAGCCACTAGAAAAAAGCAAGTGGTCTGCTATCGCTGCATCCTTCACTCGTGCAAGCCCAAATATGGCAGGGAAAGTGTCTTAGAGACTTTGTTCACCACACCAGTTGTCATACCAAAATCTGACACGAGAGCCGTCACCCACTACAACGTGTGTATGTCTCCGAAAGAACTCCCAACCCTTCCTTATGTATTTCCATAGACCCACCTCATATAGGCCACGTACCTCATTCGAACACCAACCACCCCATGCCTCCCCAACCTATGCATCTATAACAGTCTTCCACAAGGCCTCGCTTTCTTGTTGATACTGCCACAACCATTTATCCAATAGAGCTTGGTTGAACTTCATCAAGTTACGAACCCGCAGTCCACCTCTAGAAATTGGACTACAAACCATTGATTAGTTAACCAAATGGAACTTGAACTCATCTCCCAAACCACTCCACAAAAAGTCGTGTTGTAGCTTCTCAATACGATTGGCCACCTTTGCTATAGCGGGAGCAAGGACAAAAAATAGGTGGGTAAGTTGGAAATAGTACTTTTAATCAAGGTGAGCCTACCACCTTTAGACAAATACAACCTTTTCCAAGATGCCAGTCTGTGTTCCACTTTCTCAATCACTAGATTCCAAATCTGCTTTGATTTAAAGGGAGCACCCAAAGGTAAGCCAAAATACTTCAGGAGTAGGGAAGATACCTTACATCCCAAGAGGGAGGCTAGAGTTGCTGCTTCGGCAACAGTCCCCACTGGTACCAGTTTGGACTTTGAGAGGTTAACTTTCAAACCTGAGACAGCTTCGAAGCAGAGAAGTAGAGCCCTCATAGATTGGATATGCCCAAGATTTGCTCCGCAGAAAATGAGAGTATCATCCGCAAACAAGAGATGAGAAACATCAATAGAGCCATAATTACCATTCCCCACCGAAAAACCATAGAGAAACCCACCTTCCACAAGGCCCACAATCATCTTACTGAGAGCTTCCATGACAAATAAAAAGAGTAAGGGAGAGAGTGGATCCCCTTGTCACAAGCCACGCTAGGAGTCAAAAGAGCCCACTGGCGAACCATTCACCAATATAGAAAAGCAAATTGTTGAGATGCAAAATTCTATCCAATTCAGCCATTTCTCACCAAAAGCACATATTGTAAGTAGATAAAGTAAGAACTTCCAATTTACATGATCGTGGACTTTTTCCATATCTAGTTTGCAAAGTAACCTTGGATCTCGAGATTTGAGTCGTCCATCCAACACTTCATTAGTAATTAAGACTAAATCCAAAATTTTTGTGCCTTTGACAAATGCATTTTGCGGCTTCGAGATTAACTTTTCCATCACTGTGCTCAATCGGTTCGCTAGCACCTTGGATAGAATCTTGTATACCTCATTCATGAACATCCACTGATCCTGCCTTTTTGGGAATAAGTGCTAAAAATGTAGCATTCATACTTTTTTCAAAACTAGCCTTACTATGGAATTCTTGAAATACCTGCATAAGGTCGCCCTTTAACACTTCCCAATAGGTTTGGAAAAAGCCCATTGTGAAACCATTAGGGCCTGCGGCTTTGTCACTAGGCATACCTCGAACGATTTTGCATACTACTTCTTTTTCAAAGGGCCTCTCAAGCCACCCTGCACATTGTGGATCTAGTACAGAAAAAATCAAACCACCTACTGCCGGTCTTCATGGTTGTTGTTCTGCTAGTAGATGTTCATAATATTGTGCAATGTGGTTCTTGATGATTGATTGATCCAAAGATATTGCTCCATCTATCGTCAACATATTAATAGCGTTGTTCCTCCAGTGCGAATTAGCCATCCTATGGAAGAACTTTGTGCATTTGTCTCCCTCCTTGAGCCATAGTACCCTTGATTTCTGTCTCCAAGAGATCTCTTCCATCAATATGACTCTTTCATGTTTTGTAACTATCTGACTTTTGCGAGTTGTTTCGGATTCAGAAAGAGTTCTAGCCTCCTCCTCACCCTCCAAACCCTGTAGCTCCTCTAGAAGGGAATGTTGCTGCAGAAATACAATGCCAAAGACTTGTTCATTCCATTGCTTCAAATATTGTTTTAGCGCTTTTAGCTTTTCTGCCATTATGAGGCTTGGAGAGCCTTGGAAATCATAAGAAGACCACCATTGTTGTACTCTCATCTCTCATCTCTCACTCAAGAAACGAGAGACATTGAAGTCACCCCTATGCAACTTGGTAACTCTCACCAACTAAGAAGTCCCGCTAGTTCTTTCCACAAAGGCCTTCTTTCCGCATTAGTATTAGGGCTGTAGACTCCTGCGAAAGCCTACTGGAAACCATCCTATACATCCTCAAAGGAGCATGCCACAGCGAATTCTCCCACACAGTCCTCTAACCTTTCCACCACCCTTTTATCGAACATAATAAGAACACCCCCGGATGCTTCTTTAGAAGGCAGATACGACCGTCCAACATGATGTCCCCTCCACAAACTTTGAACTATTTTCCTTGTAATAAATTCTCCTGTAAGCAAATGATATCACCTTGCCATTGACGAAGTAAATTTTAGACTTAGAGCCATTTGTTTTGCTCATTCAGCCCCCTTACGTTCCGAGATATTATTTTTGGCTTCATATAGGATTCGTAGTTACCAGTCCTTTGAGATGCCCCCGACTAGAGCTCCTTTCCCCTCCATCATCATTCATAGCCCACGTTAGCCTTTTGAGTTATCTTTCTCTTTTTTTGTCCAAATTAAGAGAAGAATCCGCTGTAGATTGCGCACCTCCAGCTTCAATAACTGTAAGTAACGCCAAAAATTCTTCTTCAAAACCCTCACTTGTTATCCCCACACAATGCTTGATCTCTTTGACTTTCAAAATTACCCAATTTGACACCCTCGGATGAAACAAATTCAATGGAGTAGGTTCCGCCCCCTCAACAAAGGACCTGCCCCTTCCAGCATCCACCCACCTTTCAACCATCATTATTACCTCTCCCCTTGTAGCCTAAAAAACAACCAGAGCCTCGTCTAGTGCACCCTCCTCTGAGTTACCCAGGCCTCCCCACACTGTGTGAGTCGACATAATGGGATTTCTCGGCAACCAGACCACTTTCCGACGCCGATATGCCTTCTTGCACGGCGTGAAGGTCAGACGATTGCCCAAAGGTCGCCGAGTGGAGTTTCTCTGGCTTCCTGCCGTGCTCCAGCCCTACCAGCAAATCTCCTGTCGTCTCCTCTATAGGGATTTGAGATATCTCCTCCATCGGCACCAAGGACGGCACTGGAACTACCACATAGATCAGGCTATATCAAGGCCCATTTCCATTTTGTTTTTCCCTTTGTCTCGGCCCCTTGCTTGAGGCCCATTGGAGTGGCTCACTATATTAACCCTGGGCTTCATGGTTTGTTTCCCCTTCGCCCTATCAAAGCTTGAGATTCCATCCACTGGATTGTAGCGCTAGGCCATTGGGTGGACTAGGCCCTTTGGATGGTTTCATCATTTGTTTCCCCTGAGCCACTGTTTGAGGAGCCCAAGCCAAACCCGTTTTCGTTCCTTTCTCTGCACTTCGAATTAAACTATTCACTCTCTTTCAAATCCGTCAACTGCATCTTCATCTCCTGTAGCGTAGGACAGACACCCCCCTCTGCCAAATTTCCATCATGCCTGACACCACCACTTCCTTTCAACTGATCATCGGGTGGGCCTGCAGTACGTTATGCCTAACACTCCATTGGCCGGCAAATCCCTATAACCTTTCTCCTTCTCCCCTGGGCCCAATACTATCGGTTGCTTCAACGCCTCCTTGCAGGATTCCCGTGATGAGCCTCCATCGTTGGCACCAGAGCCAACTTCCTTCCTTCATTAATTTCCTCCATTCGACCAGAGCCCAACCTTCCTTTGCTGTGCCCCACGTTACCTCCAACCTCCAAATTGTCTCAAATTTCTCGCAGAGTAACAACTAGTTTCTTCCATCCCCTACCGTCCATTTCTTCTAGTATGGATAAAAAGCTTCGTCTGCCATCACCTCCATACTCCACTAGTGCCATGAAACGCTTGCGGACATTAGAACATCTTTGAGCTGTAAAGCTTCTATTGCTGTCCGTCCCTTAAAGAAGCATACAATTCCTTTTTATTGCCTGGCGCACAGTCCTCCAACATGTTGATGAACCATTTCACCGTATGTTGGAGTAACAGCTCCTTCATGACTTTCCAACTCTCCTCAATGATATGAATGGAGTTGCCTTCCGCCGTGATTGTAAAACCTTTAGACTCTAATGAAAGCTGTTTCGAGGCACCCATACTATCAACATCATGATTGACAGTATCTTGATATTTATCCCTCACAAGAATGTTGCATGCTTGCTTGTAATTATTTGAATTGCTTCTATTCAGTTTTTAGAAAATGTTTCATACCTGAATAAAGTGGAGATATTGTCTTATGTTGTGCACACGTGTGGGCTTGGTTATATTACCATGATATCCAGTTAGGTCAGTATTCTTCCCTGGCAGGTCATTTCTGGTAGGCTGCCTTTTGTCCAGAAGTTATTGAGCAACCTGTTTTTTGCGGTTTACTTATGATGTTTTTTGAACGCTTGGTTCAGATATGAAAGTCTTAGCATAAGCTAATTGCAATAGTACTCAAGTTTCTTCTTGCTGCAGGTAAAAGATACTGTACAGGTAGATCATAATGTTTCTCGACATTTGGGTGATGAGTTAAGCAGAGATGACTGGCATCTTCTGGTTAGTACTTGTTACTTACCAATAAGTAGTAAATGGTCAATAGTTTTGTCTAGAACAATAATATCTTTTTCGTACTTCCCTGGGGATGATCGTATGATGTCTTTAAATTAGCATGTCTGCTGACAACATGGGTTGCCTCTGTGCTTTTAGTATGATTAGCTTACATATATAAAAAAAAAGGCATTTCTACTGACTGCTGCATGAACCATAATATATATTTTCCTGTCTTTAATTTAGTCATCTGCTTATTTTCTTCGGTTTAGTGCTTATTATTTTTCTCCATTTTTACTTTTTTGCTGTCTTAATGGAGTGGTCTGTATCATCTAGATCTATTATTTGGCTTACTTCTGTGAGTTCAGGACTTGAATGTCATCTTCTATGTTGTCAAGCAATTTTGGTAGCTTGTGGCATATAATGATTCCATGCTGATACTTGAGAATTTCTCAACTCTTCCCTAATTTGCTCATATGGTACGATTGGAGTATGTAAATATATCTTTTGAGCCAAGCGTCAGGAAGATGAGACTATTATAACAAAGAAGCCAATGAAAAAAATCATAATTTGTAGTAAATGGAAGGTCCGTTCTTGTGTTGTTAGGACTGTGATGTTTCCAGGCGATATGCAGCGTTCACTGGGCAGAATCATGAAAAGATTTGTGTTGGCATTCAAATTTTGTTCAGATGAGGCTTTTTTGTGTTTAGTTTGGCCTTCTTTTTAGGTTTGACTGTCTTGTTCCCCCTACCCTTACTAGTTACCAAGCATATTTATAATATCCAAAATCTCCAGACTCTCCTATACTTGCACTTTCTGTGTTGCAAAAGCATCCAATGTACTGTATTCAGGTTGATGTTTGTGTTTCATAATTCTTCATATTTAGATAAAATTGAAAATTTGGATGAGGAATTTAATTTCCATTTGGAGTCATACTTCATTTTCTTGAATTTAACTGAAGCCGTTGTTTCAGATTCTACATTATCTAGGCTTGGATCATGTTGGACATATTGGTGGGCGTAACAGGTATTGCGCTATGAATCTTATCCAAATGTTTTTGTGATATCATTTTTTGAGCTCATTTTGAATTTTGTGAAACCATTTCAGCATCTTAATGGCCCCAAAACTTTTAGAGATGGACGAAGTGGTGAAGATGATTCATACAAGTATTATTGCAAATCAAGATAATGGCCAAAGACGGACACTTTTGGTTTGTGATACCTCTTTCCTTTTTTGAGTTTGCTTGGTTGATATGTAATCCAGATTGCTTTGATGTATATCACTTAATGAATTTGCAAATTCTTTATTACTAATGTCAGCGTAGTTTGTGAGCTTGATAAATATTCTTTGGTCACATTTTAAGAGCTTAGGCTTTTGGGATTACATATCTCTAATCTTTTTATTTAAAAATTGTTGTCTTTTTGAGTGTCGGCCACAATTTTCTAAGAGTGCCCCTTTAGTATATTGAAGGTGATGAATTAAAGGCCCTATGGGGAGTGTTTTCTAGCCATACTAGACTTCGGTGATAGCTTTAGGACTAGATTCTGGCATGACTGTGGTGGCAGGGCCCTCATGAAAGCTGTTCCAGAGCTGTATACTACAACGCGTGCACATGAGGCTTTAGGGGCTGATCTATTTGAGTTCTCCAGTGGCTCCCCTCTGTGGAATGTTAGTTTTTCCCGAGCACTGAGCTGCCCATAATTGAGAGTTCAAGGAGTCGTTCAATCTCATCTATTCTATAGATTGTCCTCGAGGTACAGATAAGATTCTTTGGGCCCTACCAAAAAAGAGTTCACTGTCCCATATTTATAAAGGTCCTTGTACATCTGGATAATAACCCTTTTCTTTGGAGGAATATTGGTGGATTACGATGCATTTGGGAGAATTTTTTTCTTTTTTCCTAGACAACCTTGGTAGGGAAGATCCTCACTATAGACAACCTAAGGAAATATCATACATTTACAAAAAGAGTGGTGCATTTGTAGATCACCTTCTACTCCATTGTGATATTACCAGTACTTTGTGGAATGATCTTTTCAGTCCAGTTGGGTTGGCTTGGGTTATGTCTAAAGATTTGTAAATCTCTTCGCCAAATTGGAGAGGATGATGTAGTATCCCACAAATTATAACCAAGACTCAAAAAAACAATTGGATTCAAGATGATTCAAATTGAATCGGTTGTAAACCAAACCGATTTTAGTGAGTTTTTTGAATCGTTCACTGAATTGCTTCAATAGGTGGATATAGACCGATTCTAGCCAATTTCAGACCGATTTGAGCAGATTCCAACCGATTTAAAACAGTATTAATTTTTTAAGTGTCTGATAACTGATTTTTTTTTTTTAAAAAAATTCTTGTACAAAAATATGATAGAACTAAACCTAGATTAATTTTTTCATCATTGTGTTCAATAAGAATGGTAGAAAAATTGAAATATAAAACATGTAGTTCTTTATTTTCTTTAGTTGAACAGAAACAATTGGGAGATAAATGAGTATTTTGTATTAAATTTGTGGTTGTGCATAAAATACTTATAACTTAATGTTCTCCATCTTTTTCGTATATGAGGCAAAAAAGAAAGTGGACTGAAACTAGTCAATTAATTTATATTATATGCTCTTTTATATATGAGATTAAATGCTTGAATTGCATTATATGTGATTTTTACTGATCTTATCACACTGAAATAACTGATTCAAAATTGTCATGAATCGCCCAATTTAGTTTGTTGAATCGCTCAATTCATTGAATCAGTTCTTACCTGATTCTGATTTTTTGAGCCTTGATTGTAACAATGTAAAAGATGATCCTTATATGTCTAGTGTGGTGTATTTGGACGGAAAGGAATGATACAAATTTTGAGGATTGAGAGTGGAATATGAAGGAGCTTAGAACTTTCTTTTTCAATACTTTGTTCCTATGGGTAGCTTCTCTAGATTTTACATGAGCAGAGCTTCTATGATTTTCTTATTTCTTGTCCTAATTCTATTTTGGTATTCCTCTTGTAAACTTCCCGTGGACTGTTCTTTAATAAAATCTTCAGTTGCTTATACATAAAGAAGACGTTAAATTTCTTATACACCTGCCTCTTTATTGAATTTTGCATATAGGTGGTAGTAAGTGACCATGGCATGACAGACAACGGTAATCATGGTGGTTCTTCATATGATGAGACCGACTCCCTTGCTCTTTTTATTGGCCTAAAAAATCACGACTCTGAGCATGCTTCATACGCCGTCAACACTGTTTACCAGGTAGCTCACATTTCATGTTTCTTTTAAGCTGTTTTCTTTCTTTATTTCAATGGAGCAGATGTTCAGTTGTAATAGATAACTGCAATTCAAGACATTAATATCATTACTTGCCTCTAATTCTTGTGATCCAGGTTGACATCGCACCCACATTAGCTCTTATATTTGGTGTGCCAATTCCTAAAAACAATGTAGGTGTCCTTATCTCGGGAACTTTCGATTCGTTTACAGGTCATCTCTCCCTCTTTCTTAGGGTTGCTTGCAAGAAGAAAAGAAAGTTTGACAAAAAGAGTATAAAGAAAGAATATAGATGAAATGAATATGAAAGGAAAAAGCTACTTGAATTCTTTTTTTTTTTGATAAGTGTACCGAAAAAAGCTACTTGAATTATGAAAAATTCATTACTCATCATCCTTGGGAAAATTAGATTTCGTGCTCTACTTTCATAAATGCTGTCTAATGTAACTCTTTGTTTCCTTCTAATATGTGATTAAATGTTTATATCAGGAGGCATTTTATGTTGCATGGATAATGTGACACCATTCATCATTCTTGGGAATGGATCAATGTCTAAATTGTTTATGAACATCTGAAACTTTTCCTGGAGATCATTGACAGATCAATGTTTTTAGGAGCTTGGCTTGATGCTTTTTATGCCTTTTGTGGTTTCTTGTGCGTTCTTATAAAGTGTAGTTATTTTTGGTTTTTTTAATTAATTGAAGTCCATGCTGATTTGTTTTCAATTGATTTGTCATTCTAATGAATCAAATGTTTATTAAATGTAAACTCAGTTCCTTAATAATCATATGCACATCTGAAAATGATAGATTTTTTTTTTTTTTTTTTAAGAGCATCTGAAAATGATAGATAATGCTTGCATGTTTAGTGTACCAGAATGAAGAATGGACTCTTAATAATTTCTGTAGTATCAAATCTTGTCTTAGATTAGTCAGATTAAAGGCCAATGTGGAAAATTACTACATTTTATGTTCATATAATTGTGAACTTGTGGATGCAAATTTAATGGGATTATGGCTTGGTTGATGTGTTCATAAATATATGAACTTTTTTCTTAACATTGTTTCCTTGTTTGTGATGAATACAGATGAACAAAATCTGAAAGCATTGGAGTTGAATTCCTGGCAGTTATTCAGATTACTCCAAGCACAGTTACCTGGTTTATCATGTGAAAATTCCCCATGCGAGAGCTTTATTCATGATCAAGGGCCTAGGAAAAGTAAGTGCAATGGGAATCTGGAGAATATGATTTGTTGTTTATACTTGAATGCCACAGTTCTTCACAGTTCATGGAAGTCTAAGAATGTCTCCAGGTGGGTTCATACAGTATATTTCATATTATCCATGAAAACAAAATTCATTGCAAACATGGCTGATGCCCAGTGCTGCTTCATCTGTTATGATTGTAGGTCTTATAGTAGGGCAGATTACAGTAGCATAGTTGCAGCATATTATGAGTTTCTGAAAACTGCAAGTGAATGGTTATCACGCAGAGTCACTGATGTATGTTTTTTCCTTTTTAAGAGTTTCTGAGTTGATTGAAAGCCTTTTTCCAATGTGAAGATAATTTGTTTTTTTTTTTCCCTTCCCGTGTGAGGGGATGCATGCAAATTGCTGACTTTTTCATCCTGATTGTATTGCTTTCCTATTTTATCCCGTATACTGAAAAGTTCAACTGTTTTGCAGAAACCTGTTAACCTACTTGCTTTTGGAGTTACAGCAATGCTACTATCATGTCTGATACTGTTGTGCCTTATATTTCATGTCTGCAAAGAATTTTGCATTAGACAGAAGAAAAACTTTGACTTAGTTGATGGTATGTGCAATTGGAATTTAGATGAGGCTTTTATTTTGGGTGTCATCTTGATTGTTATTATAAGTATGGGTTCAAGTTCTATGGTAGAGGAAGAGCAATATATTTGGCATTTTTTGACTTCCACATTGGACCTGTTATTACTCCGTAAAACGATGCAGTCACTCCCAGTGAAAAAATTGGTCAGATTGTATGAGGGAACGAAGAAAATTGGTTTCCAAGTGTTTTCCATCTTTGTGCTTATTATTTCTGGAAGAACTTTGAGAGGCTGGCATCAAGGAGGTGTGAATTGGACCCATCTTCCCGATATTTCTAAGTGGCTCGAGCAGGCTGGGAGCAATAATGTAAAACTCGTTCAGCTAGTCTCCTGCCTCCTGATCATCGGCTTGTGTTTTTTCACTCTATCTGTACTGGGATCAAGGAGGAAATTTGTTTTGGTGGTTGGGTTTAGCTTTTTGGTGTTTGGGCTGTTGGTGTTGCAACATATCATGATATATCAGGAGAACACTATTGTGCAATCAAGTTCTACTACTACCTTAATGGTACAAATCATCTTTGCAGTTCTGGGCATTACTGCAATTGGAACTTTCATCGCCTTGCCATTGGTTATGCCTATTAGCATATCTAAGACGCACTCAAGTCATGATAGCTACACGTCAACTTCTGATCCTATTAAAATTCAAAACAAGTATCCACTAGTGGAATTAAAAGCTTCTTTATATGTGATTGGATGGACATACATTTGCTACTGGTGTCTTCTGCAGCTACTGCTCCAACAACCAGTTAATGCAGTGCCTATATTATTAATTCTAGTGCAAATTCTGGCAAGCATGACTTATTCTTCTTATAGTGGTCTACATCAGAAGCAATGGGTTGAGGTCAGTTATGTTATCATCTGGTTAATGAGTACATATTGGTTTCCTCTCTTGTATATGTTGAAATCAAATTTTTATTGTTGGTGCTGATAGACCGTTCAATCAATAAAGGTATTAAGGGGAGAATATGAAGGAGCAGGCTTAAGGATGACATATTCAAATTTTGAGTTTCTTAAGGTTTAATTCAGAGAATTTAGAGTTGTATGGTATTCAAAACAGCTATGTTGATGGGTCTTATCTCAGAACAAGGACTAAGAATCCTGGCTCAGATGTTGATGGGGTTTATCAGTATGAAATACGTTATTACTAGCATTTATATTGATTCAATTCATACCGCCAAGTGAATGCCTGCATCTTTGACTAGTAGTGACACCATAAAATGCAAGTAATTTTAGTATTCAATCAGAGTGTTGAAACTCAAACCTAGCGATCAAGATGAGTTCAATGTGTTAAAGCATTTTCACCAAAAATTCAATTTCTTGAGAGCTGATAATCTTGCTTTATTTGGGATGGGGGCCCCTGCCAGTTTAATGGAATTGATAGGCAGGGATGATGGTGCTAATTGTGAGGATTTTTGTTTTTGTTTTTGTTTTTTTCCTGATCAAGAAGGCTTTCAACTTGATAAATTGGCCCTCTTTCCTTGAAAGCACTTTGTAGGTTACATATATGATATCATTTCTTTAATGTGAATTCTAGTTTCCAGAAAAGTTGGAATTATAAAGAGAGATTAGGGCCAATTTAGAGAAGTTTTATATGTCATCATGTTTCTCCTAATATCAATATATGATTGAATGTTAAATTTGCATTCTAGGGTGTACAATTTAGCTTGTATATAGGTTTCATAATGTATACACACAAAAAATATAGGTTTCATATGTGTCCTTCTTTTTAGATGAATTGGGTAAATATATTTGAAATTCAGAAGTTGGGAGGGGCATGAATATAAATTAAGGTGACAAAAGTTGGAATATTTGGTATGCGTAAGTATTATTATCTGAAGTTGTGTGCTTGTGTTGATACCTTGCTCTTGCTAGGTTTCAATGGAGGAATTGTAGCATTGTCACTTTCTTGTATCTCATATTTTTATTATATACGAGGGTTGGCTTTGAGATTGATGCCATAATTGAACTTGTACCAATCTTGCAAAATAGCTTAGATGCAGTATTGCATTGTATCTAGTTGCAAACTTGCGTGATGTGCAAGAATCACTAAATTTATTAAATTTAGAATGCTATATGTTACCAAACTTGTGTGATGTGCAAGGATAGCTGAATTTATCAAATTAGAATACTATATGTTACCAAGTTAGCATAGCTTGGAGCACCATAAATAGGTATAATTTTTGAAAGAGCTTCAATGCTAGTGATTTTCAAAATTTGGTTGAGCACCTTGATCTTCTCTCCCATTTGTATCACAAACTTTGCATGAGTGGAGACACTAGAGAGAGAAAAGATCTATTTACCTGACTATCAAGAGTCATAACTCACTGTCTCCATAGAAGTTTAACCTTTATGAATCTCTTGCTTAAAAAACTTAGAAGACATGAGGTTTGAGACCAAAAAGACATGGATAAGGAAAACTAAATGACTATTAACATGGCATGAAGATTAGTAACTTGATATATTATTTTACATTTAAGAACTTTAATTTAATTACATGTTTTATTTAATTTTCATTTAATCACATAATGGGGTAATTGATTATGAACCTGAAAAAAAAGCAATGCGTCTGGTTTCCAAAAGTATATATCATGGTAAAATGTATACACCATCTTGTTTATGTTAAATAAATACAATTCAAGTACTAATGCTGTGCTATTTTACTTTCTCCTTCTAGATTGCTGCATTGTACTATTTGGGAATGGCGGGCCATTTTGCCTTAGGGAACAGCAATACTTTGGCTACTATTGATGTTGCTGGAGCTTTCATTGTACGCCACCTTCTTGTCTAATGCAGTTTACTGAAAGGAGAAACTAGTACTTTGTAGTGTACAAACATTATTGTCTGCACTGTGTTTGTGATCCAAGAAGCAATGAACATTTAATTTTAATTGAATTTTCCATTGCCAGGGCATGTCAAGTCATTCGACACTACTATCTGGCATTTTGATGTTCATCATAACCTATGCGTCCCCCATCTTGTTTCTTATTAGCATGGTGATGTACATCTCAGTGAAGGACACAACCTATCTCCTAATTTCCCAGAGTGCAGATTCAGGATATCTTCTCAAGATCATGCTTGCATTGCCTTGTCTGGTTCCACTGGGCGTGAATTCCATTCTCTTGACTGCATACACCATCGTACTGCTGTTGATGAGGAATCACCTATTTGTTTGGAGCGTCTTTTCTCCAAAGTAAGTTTTCATTGGATCCGACCTGATCGTGAATAAATAATTGAAATGTGAATATGAACTTTGGCATGTAGTAGTAAGCATATGGGCCAAGGGATTGGTTTTATTCAATTATCCTAACTGAAATTCATCATTCCTTTTTTGCCTTCTGGTTTTTTTCACTTTGAAAGGATGAAATTTTAGCATATTATCCCTCACTTAAGTTTACATCAATATTAGTCTGTTATGTTCTACTACCTCTGCGCCTCCTGTCCTTTTTATTTGGCATAAAAGTTAAGATACTGATTTGCTTGTTTAATGTTCTACATTTAGCTGTTTCCATTCTATTTTGTTTTTTAAAGTGCCTTGATGAAACTTATTGCGTGCATCTTTCCTGCAGGTATCTCTATGTCTGCGCTACAACTGTATGCGTCTATATAGGTGTATCTTCTGTGGCTCTAACTGTGATCTATTCATATTTGGTGCTGGCCTTCCGGAAACGCATGCTGTGCTCATCTAATACTGACGCAAGATAGCACTTGGCCCCCAAGAAACCCAGTTTTGATGCTTAAAAAACCAATTTACAATTTGTTCCCATTGCTTTCATTACACTTCAAAACTATGGAATCAACATTGAAGTCAAGGAATTAGTTTTGAGGTTTTTTGAGAAATATAAGTTTTAGGGCAAGGACAGTGTCTATATCTCTTTGAATTATATAAATACTAGTGTCACAGAGATCCTACAAAAGTAAATTCATATATTAATATAGATCTACTTTATAATAAAAATAATTTTATAATTTAATATAGTATATCAAAACACATCAGTTTGTAATTTATTTTTGTGAATCTAAAACATTTTTCACATTTTTCAAAGAGTTTGGGTTAGAAAACTTTAAAGAATTGTATCCGTTCTTATTTGTGGCCAGAGACTGCCTATCTTTTTTTTTCCTACTCACCAGCTGCTTGGTTATTTGAGCCAGAGAAACACCAAGACACGATGGTCGTTCGAATCTTTAAATTTAGACTAATCTTGATTTTTATGATTAATTCCCACTGTGCACAAGAGTCGTTAAACAAGTTGTAGCTTTACTACGAAATACAACTTCAAGTTTTGGTGGGAAACCTCTGGCCAGCTTCTTCTATATTCTTTTTTATAAATGATGCAATTGGACTGATAACTGGTGATTAAAAAAGACAAAAAAAGCGATTCGGTTTCACTTGGGTTGAAGTTGAATTTAGTCAAACCAACGCCCACGTATCAAGGTTTTATTATAATAACTGAATTAGCCCAATAATAAAAGATCCATCGACGGAAAATGAGCACACCACTAAATTAGCATATGATAAATTAACTACCCATTGAATATGCAGGAGGCAATTGGCTACATTAGTGCTGTAATATCAACATAAATTCATTACATTACCTTACATTTATATCATAATTTTCTTAGAACAACAGCAAAAGTGATGGGTCTGATTTCTTCTACAGCCATTTCTTCATCCACCATTCTTCCGTAAATCTCAAACAGATTGTCCAAAATCCCTTCTCCGAAATGGTGGCAAATCATTGATTCTTGGATGGCTCTTACTGTCATGGCGATTGCTGTTCCATAGCTCCGACCATCCTTGTC
Source organism: Juglans microcarpa x Juglans regia (assembly GCF_004785595.1). Classification (NCBI taxonomy): domain Eukaryota; kingdom Viridiplantae; phylum Streptophyta; class Magnoliopsida; order Fagales; family Juglandaceae; genus Juglans; species Juglans microcarpa x Juglans regia. Next base: position 6,273,669 of record NC_054600.1, read on the forward strand.
ATGATCCCTCTCTATTTCAAACATTTCAATTCGGTCTACTTTAAAAGAACCTTCCTTTCTGACTTCATCTTCTATTTCATTCTTTGATGGTGCATAGAAATGCACCTCATAAGAATCGAGCTTCTCTTTGTCAACTTCTCCCTTAAAAAATTAGCCCAAAAAAGGAAACATTATTGTCACAACGTCCTTTAATACTCCGAATGATAACATTTATAAATTTGGAATTTAATGGAGCTAGCGTACCTTTGAGACCAATTCAGCTAAGGACCTTGAGAGAAGTTCCCAGAAGAAAGAGTTGCCTCTGTCCACATGATCCTGACTTTCCCTACCCAGCAGGATTAGCACCATTCGTCCTCCAACAACTAGCTCCTGAGACCGTGAGCAAAGGAAATCATTGAAGTCATCCTGAAATTGCTTAAAATATGCCTCGGAAACCAGTGGAGGGCTGGATTCAGATATGTAAATGTTGCCTTTGTTTATGGACCTGTTTTGTTCATCGTAAAGGGCTGGGGGAACCTGCATGAAATAGTAGTTAGTTTTCTAGCTCATGAATCATGATGAGCATGCCCACATTAGTGAAGTACTAGTAGAGATATATATGACAGGAAAAAGAAAAAGGGAAAGGAAAAAATAAAACAAAATCCCACCCTTGAGAGCCAGTGCAAACTGTATGATGAATAGACAAAGTGCAAGCAATTGTTGGGGAAAAGTCTTCTATAAAAAGAGCCAGCGTAGCCACCTATGAAAATAGAAGGACCCCCACCATTTTTTTCTCCTTCAAACCCCTTATAGAATTCCGGCAAGGCCTTAAATATTGAGTTGAAGTCATTTGTTGGAAGATCATTAAGGTAAACTCGAAACTCTGGCGTTGGGTGCAACATGTTGCTGCTTGTCCCTTGAACAGCTTCCACGATGTCTTTGATAATGGTCAAGGAATTGTGTCCAGAAGAGCAACCCAAATCAGCTATCCCCAAGCTCTTTGGAGTGGTGGAAAGAAAAATTTCTAGTACTGTTCCTGTGGTTAGGTGCTTCACCATATCAGATCCTCTCTTCTGTCAACAAAGAAAGGAAACGAAGATAAGGAAATAATGGTACAAATCAAAGGAATAACCATGACAGAAAAAACGAAATGAAAAAGAAAGGTAGACCTGGAGGGAGGAATTTTCTGCATAGCTAGTGACACCAATTCCTCCATTCATGTGGAAGACTTTCTCCACATTCATGTGTACTATCAAAGGTTTGGCTCTCCGTGTCTTGGAATTGGTGCGAATTGGCGTCCTTTTAAAACAAACTCCATTGATGTTGGGACGTTGGAAAATAAAGATAAACTCATTTAAATATAATTTTAAATTAAATTTAACCTTCAAATATTCAATTTTTAAATTATTAAACATCATTCAACTCAAAATTTATTTATAAATAAAATTTATAAACTTTTTAACTTAAACATCTCTTTACCAGCGACATCCATAATCTTTTTTATTTTTTCATAAATACATTTAGATTACAATTAGATATTGAGCTGAACTCAATTTTTTATGAATATTAATGAATTGAGTAGTTGAGAGAGTTATGTGGAGCCATCTAAACCGAGTTTAAAGTGTGTTTGAATGTTAAAATGAGTTTAATACTTTTTATGAAAAGTTGGAAAAAGTTGTGGGTCTCACAAGATGTGTTAAGTTGAAAAAAAGTTATGTATTCCATGTGTAAGAAAGTTTTGAGTTGAGATAAGTTTGGTAATTTGAGAGTTAGGTATTTGAATATTAGACTCATGAACTTAAAATTAAACTGAACTCAACTGAGCTCAGTTGAATCTTGCAACCAAACACAACTTTAAACTCATCTTAATATCTAAACATATCTAAACTCATTTTAGATATGTCTTATAAAATTCACTTTATCATATTAATTTACTACTATTCATAAAAAATTTAACACATCTCAATTCAATTCAATATCCGGTACGTTAATTTGAGTGTCATAATATTTACTGTACTGTCGTGGCCGGGTATGAGCCATATAAATATTGAATTTGGATTGCTAATTTGGATATCCACTGCCTGGTTGACGTTAAGTGCAAAGCTCACACCCTAGCTAGTTTGAGTTTTGGCTTGTCTAAAGCGTGGCCATCGATGCAAACTAGCTAGCATGGAAGCTGAACTTCTTGTGTACGTTCTTATTTGTATTCCAGGCACAAACAATATATTTTCTTTTCTTTTGCTCATATTTATTTACTTATTGTGCTCGCTCTGAGGTATTCCAAACCATCTGAGTTAAGATTAATCCCTCATGAATTGGCATAAAATTTTCCACTCAAAGCGTTTCACCCCTGCAAATTGTGTCACACGCTGAAGTTCTAAAGTCATGAAGTTTGTTGTCGGCCATTTTTGGGGTCTGACTCGAACTCATTGGTGGAGAAAGCTTGCGTTGGGCTTAGGGTCTCATAATGTGGCCTCTTGGGTGCTCTCTGACGAGTTGAATAGATTGATCACTCTCACGAGTTTCATTATTTAATAGAACCGATTATGGTGGTGTGCAAAGAGACGTATAAAAATGAACAAAACTCCAGTAGAAACTGTAGTGAATGGGGGGTGCCCACTGCCCACAGGGTTATAACCCGCCTTGTATATTTTGGCCAGACGATACACCTTACATTGAAGTACTATCCAATATTGCAAATTAAAGACAATGGCTGGTCATAAGGTTAGCCATGGTTTGGGTCACTTTTGAGTATAACATTTTAGATGTCGAGTACTTGGGCGTTGCTCAATCTGACTTTTATATGGTACTAGTAGATTCCGCTGGTGTGGAAAACAAAACTACATGAAAAAAAGGTTATTATAGATGTAGCTAGTCTGCATACAATCTTTAAATGAGGACTATTTATATAATTATATTTAAAAAAATTTAAAATTACAATATTATTATTTTTATTTTATTTTCTTTTCATCTCATTCATCAATACGACTATATAAACAATCTTCTATTCAGGACTGTATCATATTAGGTGTTTATCTTTTCAATTAAGACCTTTTAACTTTGTACGTACTGCCTAAAGAGATAATCCAAGCTAGCTTATCCTTTTGAAATGGTCATTTCTTATCCGAACGGACCTTTCTTTGAAAAAAACAAAAATCTAGAAAACATTTTCACACCCAAACAGTACTGCTTTTGTCTCGATTTCCCTGCTAGCTAGTGATATAGTAAAGCATTCAACTTTGAGTTGATCAAATCAAGTCTAGCTTGTGTTGGAAAAATGAGATTCTTGTAATCTATCAGCTTTTGTCTCCATTTCTCCCCAGCTTTTGAAAGCAACTTTGAGTATATCATATCAGTCTGGTTTGGGTCGGATAAAAGAAAAAAAAAAAGATTCTTCTTGTCTATTGTCTTGCATTAGCATAGAAGAGGTGCAGTGCCCATCCACGTACCTACATGTCAAATTAGGGAATATGAGTCTGAAGGACCACTTAGTGGATTTGTGGGCACCATAATTTGGACATTTCCACTTTCTACATGCATGAACTTATCTCATATTCCTAGATAGAAAATAATTTTTACAGTTTTATGTACTTATTTTAAATAAAAATATCTAAAATCTACATAAAAACTTATTTTTATTAAATTAAGACAGTGTTTGGATATTGAGTTGAGTTAAATTTTTTATGAATAATAGTAAGTTGAAATGATAGAGTAAGTTTTGTGAAAGTCACGTAAGATAAGTTTAAATGTATTTAGATGTTAAGATGATTTTATATGTATTTATGATAAGTTAAAAAAGCTGATGAATTTTACGTATAAAGAAGTATTAAATTGAAAAAAATTATTAATTTCACGTATAAAGAAATTTGAAATTGAGATGGATTTAATAATTTAAAAATTAAATATTTAAATATTAACTTAAATTAAGTTAGAATTCAGATAAATTTAAGAACTAAACGGTACCTCAGTGAGAATTGTATACCCAACTCAGATTGAACTGGATCAAATTTGGTCTTTTTTTATTGAAGATATTCACAGCACTACACAAGTCAAGCAATCAAACACTGTAGATGCTAAAAAAATAATAATCAAACACTGTAGATGAACACGTGTCAAAGTTGTTAGCTAAAAGTTGGACTAGCAGCCGGGGTCCGAGCTGAAGTACAAATGCATCATTTCACTTTCTCTGCCACAAGTGACCTGATAAATGTCCCTATATAGCAGCTACTTACCCTGCCTACGTATTTCCATCAAGTACTATAGTTTTTCGAATTTCCATGTTCGTTTTTCTATTAGAAAATATTACTTTGCCTCTCAAAGTTACTCTTTATTTTTTATTTTTAACTTATTGATTAAAGAAAAAATTTTAGATATATTAATGTATTTTTTTATTTTTTTAAAAATATTTAAAAATATTAAAATAATATTAAAAAAAAAAAAAAAAAACCTTTACGGTAAACCCAACTATAAAAGTGGAGTTTTGTATAGGATAAAAGAGTGAGTTTGTGGACGAGAACGTAGGAACTCAAGTGATGATCTGGATCAAAATACTCCTCCACATATTCATATTGGATTGAAATATCCTCTTATATATATTAACCACTATGCCCTTGTTATAATACTCGAATTAGACTAAAATCTCTATGCTACATATTTGAACGGATTAAATTATCTCTACAACAGATCAAATTAGACAAAACACCCTTAGTGATATTGTCCGTATTAGAACCATAAGACCAAACACAAAGTGGTGTTGTTGGTACGAGAACAAGTGATCAGTGCATTGTGTCAGCTCAATCAAACCAGACCAACGACAGCATTATGGTCATTGGTGCGGAATAATGGTAGAGCTCCCGCTGCGAGTTTCCGTTAGGTTCTGATATGTATTTTTATGTATTTTTTAATTCTTTTTTTATTAAATTTTTTAAATAATTTTTAATTATTTTAAAAAAATAAAAAAAACTTATAATATTATTAAAAAATACTTTCTTAATCACCAAGTAAAATAAAAAATATTTTTTATGATTTTTTATTTTACTTCATGATTAATGAAGTATTTTTTAATATTTTTTTTACTTTTTAATTAAGGAAATGTTTTTAATAATGTTCTAAATTTATTTTATTTTTTAAAAATATTTAAAGTGTTAAAAAAATCTACATAAAAATTAACTTAAAAATAAAATACATGAAAATACATGTTAGAGCTCCAGCAGAAGCTCCCAGCGGGAGCTGTAGCATTGTCCCTTTGGTGCGTGGTCCCTTGTAGCACCTTGGTCTCTGGTGCGGAGTCCCATGACAACACAGCGCCATGTGTCCACATCGACCTACGGATAGGCCCACGACACCTCTATAGGTCTAGATAGACCATGGTGTGAGCCATGACAAAGATGGGCGACAGTGCCAACGTGGCCGGATTTGGACTAGATTGAATACTAGGACGCCCATGTAATCTGAGCAATTGATCGGGCACGATTCTCGAGCTAGGTTCCATATAATTTGAGCAAGTGATCGAGCAATTGATCAGGCCTGAGCTCCCATATAATTCGAGCAATTTGGTTGGGCACGACTCTCGAGCAAGTAATGTGAGCAAAGTGTTGTTGGATGGGTACGAGATGTTGTTGCTTGCCTTGGTCGCTTGGACAAGCACTACCATCTTCATGGTGTTGTCCAAGCACTACTATCTTCATGGTGTTGCTATAACAGGAGTTCAAGCACTCCATGCTCACATGAAGTGCTATCTCCCCAAGGTGGGTATGTTGTTGCTCGCCCTGGGTTCGTGCTTGCCTTTGCGTGAGTAGTGTTGCTCGCCCCTTTGTGGGGGCACTCTATCCTCGCTCGTGGTGTGAGTTGTTATTGCTTGCTTGGATTTTGAGCACTGCTTCCCTGGGGTGCGATCGGATACTGTTACGCCCATGTAATCCGAGCAATTTGATTGGGTACGATTTTCGAGAGCTGAGCTTCCATGTAAAAATGCTCGGGAGCCGAGCTCCTATATAACTCGAGCAATTTGATTGGGCATGATTCCTAAACAAATAATGCAAGTAAAGTGCTTGCCCCAAGGGTTCGAGATGCTGTTGCTCAATCTTGTCGATTAGGCGAGCATTGTTATCTTCATAGTGTTGCTATAACTGGAGTCTGAGCACCCCATGCTTGCATGGGGTGCGAGCTATCTCCCCTAGGTGGGTATGTTGTTGCTCACCTATTTGGTGTGAGCTGTTATTACTCGCCCGGGGTCTGAGCACTGCTTCCTCGAGGTGCGAGCACTTGCCTCCCTGGGGTATGAGCAAAGCCTTCGGTTGAGAACTCTATTGCTTGCCCTGGGCTAAGAACATTCATTGCTTGACCCTAGAACGAAGAGCGCGCTTGCTTCCTTGGGGTACGAGCTTGCTCGCCAAGGGGCATGTGGTTGAAACTCGCCCCAAGGTTAGAGCACATTGATGAGTGTGAGATTTTGTTGGTTGCCTTTCAGGGTTTGCAATCTTTCCTCGCTCCATTTCGCGCACCCATTGAGGTACAAGCACTATTGTTTGCTTCCGTGGCCTCGAATGAGAGCATTATGCTCAGTTTGACCGAGAAATCTTTGCTCGCCATCTCAAGCAACAAAGGAGGGTCGTGGGTGCTTCTGATCAACATTGCCTTTGTTTGACCCTAACACTCAGCCCCTGGTCAATCAGGCGAGCACTATTTTCTTCATGGCAAGCATTGTTTTCTTTTTTCATCTGAGCTTCATTTTTCTATCCTACCTTTATTTTCTGTTCTCCCATCATTTTTTTGTGCAAGCATTGTTTGCTCGCCCTCGGGTTCGAGCACTGTCCCTTACTATATCTTTATTAAATTTGTGCAGAGATTTGATAACCTTTGTTTTCTGGTAAAAGGGAGCAAAGAGAAATAAAATCAAAAGACTAGAAGATATTATTAAGGACGTATTTCACACGCCAGAAATTGCGTCTGCGTCGATTGGAATTATTCACTTATTCCTGTAATAAAAAAGGTGAACTTGGCCTTCTTGGTTAGGGGATGCCTAAGTTAACTGCCGCCAAAGGTATTTTTTGTTGATTACTCGAAAGGAGATAGCATAGGAGATTATGAGCGTACCTTTAGGTTTCTCTATTTTTTTTATTTGTACCCTTCTTTCGGTGGGAACTTCACATGCTGCTTCCAACATTTTGGTCGTTTTACTTCCTAGAGAGAGCATACCATCACATATATTGTGGTTACCCTTTTGGGCCTCAAGGCTATGCCTGCCTATCCTAGACTTGCCCTCTCGAGGGGGTGTATTAGTGGATTTAATGCGGCGTGCTTTCTGAGGATGTTGGCGAGTCCTTCCTGACAGGTGCAGGTTCATTTTGCATGCCAGCCAATGTGTTCCTCATGACTGGTTTCTGTGAGGAGGTGAGCTATCTCTTTTCCTTGGTAATCTTGCCCTCTTCTCTAAGTGACAGACCCTTAGGCTGCTCGCCCAACCTTTCCACCATTCATGTAGAGTTTAGTTCGATGTGCTCGTTTAATGGGCCTGCTTAGGCTCTTATCTTTTGTAGACCATGGCAAATGGGGTTTCCCCCTATTGGGGTTTTTGAATTTGTCTTGTATGCCCACAAGACTCCTGGGAGTTCCCCGGCCCGTGCTACTCTTTTAATTTTTAGCCTTTTCCTTAGAATACTAAGCACAATCTTGTTAGTGGCCTTGACTTACCCATTAGCTTGGGGGATGACCCAAAGAGGAGTACCGACCTTGATTTTGAGTTCTACGTACCAGTCATGATAATGGTTGGAATCAAACTCCCGTCTGTTGTTGGAGATTATGTTTCGAGATATTCCAAATTGGTACACAATAGCTTTCCAGAGGGATCAATTGATGTTGTTTGATGTGATTGTAGACAAAGCTTCCCATCCACTTCGTGAAATAGTCTATGACAATGATAGCGAACATTACTCCTCCTTTTCTTGGGACATGGGTCCCACGATACCGATCCCCCACTGTGCAAAAGGCTAGAGTGCGGTAATCGACGTCAACTCTTTCGGTGGGCAATAGGGTACATGTGTGTGCAGCTGACACTTTGCGCATTTCCTAACAACTTCTTTTGCATTCTTAAGGGTGTGTGGCCAATAATAGCCTAACCTTAGGACCTTTCCCGCCATATCCTTTCTGCTAGGGTGGTTTGTGCATACCCCTTTGTATATCTTTGCTATCACCTACTGTGATTCTTCTAATGAGATGCACCTTAAAAGAGGTAGCTTCATTGGTATAATATCCCATCCACGAGAGTGAATTGAGCTACTTTGTTATTTGTTTTTCTCAACTCCCACTTCTCGTCAGGGAGGTTGTTGCTATTCAGATACTTCATGAGACTGAGGGCCCATTCGAGGGTTCCCAAACTTATTCCTGACCTTGCGCCCAACTTAAGGGGTTTCCAGCATTTGGGTTGTCACTTCCCACAGTAAGGTTGACTCATCCATGCCTGAGACCACTCGCGCAAATTTATCTGCCTTCCAGTTATCTTCTCACGTTATTTGCTTCATGTCGAAATACTGGAAGTGGTCGCGCCTTGCCTATACTCGTTGCAAGTACATCTTTAGCTTTTCTCTTTTTACCAGATATTGTTCTGTTACCTAGTTGACTACAACTTGGGAATCTGCCCCCACGTCGACTTCTTTTGCCCTTAATGCTTTCGAGCAACACCTCATACTTTGCCTCATTGTTGTTAACCTTAAATACGAGCATCACATAATGGATTTCCTTTCAAACATCGATTATGATATGTACGCCTACGCTCCCTTCCCCTTGGTCGGTGTGGCAGGAGGAGCCATTGACGGAAACTTGCCAAGGCTTACTTGTAGGCGATGCTCATATTTTCCTCGTGAAAGTTAGTAATTCCTGCCATGAAATCCCCACTTATCCTTTCTTGGCATTTGGGAGAAGATACTCGATAAATAATTCGCTCAACTCAATCAACCAGTTCATGAGGTGCCTAGATGTATCGGACCTCTGCAACACCTTCCTCAAGGGTGCTTATGCTAGTACCTTGATCGGGTGGACCTGAAAGTAAGGCCTCAATTGGCAGGTTATCGTTTTTAATGCAAATGCAACATATTCATGTGCGAGTAGTGGGCTTCGAGTCCCTTCAAGGCTCGGCTAGTGTAGTACATCAATTTTTGGGCTATTTCTTCTTCTTTTATTAAGGTCTCGTTTGTTTTTAGAAAACATCTAATCTCATCTCACCTAATCATTACAATTTTCCCAACTTCCAATACAAAATAAAATAAACAATTCAACTTTTTAAAATTCCAAAACATAAATAATATTAAAACATATATTCCAACAATATTTTATTCAATTTTTAACTTTAATCTCAACTCAACTCATCTCATCTCATCTCCGAAAACAAACGAGCCCTAAAATGGTCAAGACTGCGTATGGGGAGACCGACATATACAAGTATAAGGCTTCCCCTTTCCTTGCTTGACTTAGTAGGGGCATATTGGACATGTACTCTTTCTATCACAAGAACGCTTTGTCGCATTCGCTATTCTAGGAGTGGGCCTCTCGCAACACTTCATAGAAGCGAAATCATCTATTTGTTGACCTAGATACAAACCTATTGAGAGGTGCTATCATGCCGGTTAGTTTTTGTACTTCGTCGAGATTTCTAGGCATCTTCATGTCGATTATTGCCTTTATTTTTTTGGGTTTGGCTTCAACCCCTCTTTTCTAGACCATGAAACCTAAGAATCTGCTCGAATCCACACCGAAGGCGCATTTGGCTAGATTTAGCTTCATCTTGTATTGTCTCAGAATGACGAAAGCTTCGCACATGTTTGCTATGTAGTGTTTGGGTTCTTTGTTTTTGACAAGCAGATCGTCTACGTAGACTTCCATATTATGCCCAATTTGATATTTGAACATGCTATTTACCAGCCCTTGGTACGTGGCTCTGATGTTCTTCTACTCAAAAGGCATTACATGGTAGTAGTATAGTCCCCTATCCGTGATGAATGAGGTATTTCTCTGATCTTCCTGGTTTATTCGGATTTGGTTATAGCTGGAATAGGCGTCCATAAAGCTTAACATCCGTTAGCCTGCCATGGAGTCATCTATCAGGTTGATGTAAGGCAGAGGGAAGCTATCATTTGGGCACGCTTTGTTCAACTCATGAATTCGATGCACATCCTCCTTTTGCTATTCGACTTTTTCACTAGGACCATATTGGAGAACCATTCTGGATAATGAGCTTCCTTGATGAACCCCACAACCAGGAAGCGGTCAACTTCCTCCTCTATGGTTGCGTACTTCTCTGTGCTAAAACTCCTTCGCTTCTGGTGGATTTTCTTGGCTTTTGGTTCAACACAGAGACGATGCTAGATGACCTTAATGTTGATTCCCATCATATCCTCATGGTTCCAGGTGTCTAGGTGAACACATAAATGTGTTCGATTAAGAGTCGCTTTAGTTGGCACCTGACTAAGGCCTTCATTCTGATTCCAATCCTCTCTGCTGCTTTCAAGAGGTCTAAATCCAAGCTTAAGGCTCTAAGAGTTTGTTGGATTTTCCTTACTTCAACTCTTTCTAGTCTTGCATCTCAATCTCGTGCTCGATGAGTTCGATGGGGTGGCGGCGGCAATGCTTCTTCAACGCTTGCCCTCTTCGCCGCCTTCGTTACACACACATCTCTTCCTCTGTTCCTAAGTTTTTGTACATAGATTCACGTACCAGTACTTGCTCGCCATGGACCTTGACCGCTTTCAAACTATTTAGAATTGGGTGCCGATGATCGCATTGTAGTAGGAATGAGCCTTAAATACTAAGAAGTTTGCCATGGTGGTAGTTGTGTACAACCTTGCTCCTATAGAGATTGGTAGTGTGATGGCGCCTATGGGTTGAACCATATCTCTTGAGAAACCTTTTAACGGCGTTGGCAGTGGCTGCAAACGGTTCGGGTTGATTCCCATTTTTGTGAAAGTATCCTGGAAGAAGACGTCAGCTGAACTCCCATTATTAATCAGGATTCTACGGGTGTTTTAGTTGGCAGCTAATATTGTCACCACTAAAGCATTGTTGTGTGGATATTGTATTCCCTCACACTCTTCGTCATTGAAGGAGTTGGTGATGGGTTTTTGGGCCTTTATATTTTTCAGTGGTTTTTCCATAGTGAAAATTTTTCCGTATCTCGCCTTTCGCACATACGCTTTCCTACTAGAAGAGGTTGACCCTAGTGAATCCTCCAGCTATTGTTCAGATATTGCAGTAGGGGGGTCGTTTAGGATAGGGCTTTGGTGAGAATTCCCTTTGGCGCTCCCCCACATCATCTTCCTTTACTTTGGACTCTCACTTCTTTGGGATTCCTGGGTCGTCTTGGCCACCTAACCACCGGTTGCCCTTGGGGTGACACATGCCTGGCGACCAACCACTCTAAGTCCCCACTCTTTCGCATTGCCTCTATCCTCCGCTTGTGGCAGATGCAATCTTCTATCCTGTGCCCTTCGCGGGTGCTCCCCACTTCCCGCTTGTACATTCAGGTTTGCATGTGTTGTCCTAGAGTTTCGTCCACTGGAGGGTGCTTTGCCATCTCTCTTGCTTTCGTATGAATACTTCCTCACCTTTTGCTCATTCTTGTGACCTTTGTTGCCATTGGCTTCTTTCGATATTTTTTCTGCTTGCTCCAGCTCAAATTTCCTTGGCACCGTCAAGGCTCTTAGGGTATCCTCTGCGTTGACAAAGTTGTTTGCTCTGTCCATGAACTCCCGCAATATCGTAGGAGTTCTTCTTGCTAACTTCGCCATGAATAGGCTTCTGGGCCAGATGCCGCCTAGGAATGCTGCTAGTGTAATTTTCTCTTCCTGATCATCCATTGTCATGCACTCCTTATTAAACCTTGTAAGGTATGTTTTTAGATTTTTGTCTTCCAGCCGCTTCATTGTGAGGAGGTACGTGGCCGGTTATCTCCTATGCTTGCTTACCATGAATTGAGTTAAGAATTACCTATCCAGCTCTTTAAAGCTATCAATGGAACCCGATAGTAAAGCTCCAAACCATGCCCTTTGGCCTTTCCACCCCCTTGGGTGTTAAGGGAAAAGTCCAATAAGTAACTTCTCCACGGAAGTCATGAAGTGTCATGTGGGTCTTAAACATCTCCAGGTGCTCAACTGGGTCCCTGGATCCGTAATATGGCTCAATCTGGGAGACATTGAACTTAGGTGGGAGTGGTACCATCATGATCTCTACGTTGTAGGGTAGATCCATGGTCGATCGAAGAGGATGAGCCTATCTTTATGGCCATTTGCTTGTATTTATCCATGAGGTTACGTAAGTCATGCATCTTCCTCTTTTCTTAGTCATCCAAAGTCGACCTCCCCTACCTTGGGACTCGACTTCGTTTTGCTTATTGTGGCTCGGCGCAACATCTTCCTTGGACCCTTCATCTCTTCGTTTCAAAGCTTGGTTCTCCTTCCGGAGGTTCTTCATCTCTAAGGCCATTTTTTTAGTCTCTCCTTCATTTATGCAAATCTCCTATCCATGATGTCGTTTGTTTGCTCGCTTGTAGCAATAGCTTCTTGATCGCGGGTTGTTTGAGAACGCGTTGCTGCAGGCATGCGAAAAGCATGTTGAATTCGTCAATTTTATAGACGACGCCAATTATTAAAGACGTGTTTCGCACACCAATAACTACGTTTTGCGTCGATTGGAACAATCCAATTGTACCTGAACTTAAAAAAACAAAGGTGAACTTGGCCTCTTTGGCCTAGGGATGCCTAAGTTAGATGCCATCAAAAGTATTTTTCTTGATTACTCAAAAGGAGAGAACATGGAAGATTATGAGGGTAGCTTTAGGTTTCTCTCTTTTAATTTCTTATTTGTACCCTTCAGTCAATCATTCGGTGGGAACTTCACTTGCTGCTTCAACAGTTTGGTAATTGTATTTTTAAGGGAGAGCATGCCGCGTATTACAATAAAATAATATTTTTTTAATTTAAACATACCAAAATAAAAGAAATAATTAACAAAATTTTAAAGAAACTAATATTTATTATGTGATTGTGCCAAAGTCGTGTACGTTCCAGTAGTGTCCTTACCATTTTTATTTTTATTTTTTGTAAATCTTTTGAAGAGTTAGTATGGAGGGCACATAACAAAAGGAAAAAATTTAATTATAAGCAATTCTACGTACTAATACGTGTATCTATTTAATATGATTGATCAAAAAATAAATTTTATTGAAAATAGTATTAATTTAAATTTAAAATATAAAAAAATAATATTAATACATAGATTAATACATAAATTTACTTATACATAATAAAATTCAAATAAAAAAGTGAGCTGTTTCCTTTTAGGTTTCTCAATTCCAATATTATAAAACCAGTACGCGGGCATATGCACCGCACAAAGAGGAGCACCAAAGATGAAGAGAAAGCCACATCTTTTGGAAGAGACAGATGTTATGGCTGACAAATAAGGCCCTACCAATTTTCTTTTGCTTGCTTTTTTAGCCTTTTGCTTATAAGAAACGATTGGGATCCGAGCATTTTTATCAGAGACTTTTTATTTAGTAATTAAGTAAGTTTAATGATATTGTGATGTTTTTTTTTTTAAATATTTAAGGATATAAAAAATTATGAAAAAAAAGGCATTTAGCCTTATCAGTATCCATCTCTATGGGTGTAGTACGATTCTTTTCTTATTTCCAGACATTGGCATTTGACTTCTCTATTTTAGAGTTTATTAAAGTTTTGTTATTTGTTATCACCGCACATTATATATTTTATTTATTTTTATTTTTTAATTTTATTCTTTCTAAATTAATTAAATTTTTTTACTCATCATTTATATATTACATATTTGTTAAAGGAAAAAAATAAAAAAAATAAAAAATTATGTATAATGTGTAGTCTATAAAAATGATGAGTAGATTTTTATTTTATTTTATTATAATCTTTTCTTTTTCTTATAACGATCATTTGTTAAGATTCATAATTCGTGAAGAGAGAAATCTATAAACCTTTACATTAGATTAATTATTACAAATCATTGAAGAAATTAATTAATCAGAAAGTCATGATCTTGAATCACATATATATATATATGATGAATCTTCAAGAAATCTAAAAAATGGGCCATATGTTAAAAAGAAAATTAAAATCCGTCATGTCACGTCGATGGAAGCGTGCATTTTGTACTTCTATTTTCCCATTGTCTCATCAAATCCAATGACATCTTATTGTGTTTTGTTTTGGTGTGCTTCAATGGAAAGAAGGGGAACATTCGGGTTTGATGATGGGATTTGATAGATTTTATAATGGCTTTGAATTATTTTGAGAAGACATATCAGTGCAAAAATGACAATAATTAACGGTGAAAATTACTCTCTATGTATTTTATATATGATTTTAACTACGGGTATTAGAATTATACATATAATTCTACCATTTTTAAAATCTTTTTTTAATGTGTACATCGTGATCACCACGCTATACCTAATTATCTATGTTTCGATTCCAAAATCAGCCACTTTCCTATTCAAATTGTCAATTTAAATTATTTTTTTTTGCCTTTTTTAAAAATGTTTCGATGATTTTGAAATTTGATTTGAGCGAGTATTTTGAAAAATTCTTATTTAATTATGTATTTTATTTAACATAATAATTGAGATTTTGTGTTTTGAACAAAATTATCGTAATTTCGTATTACCATAATTAGTTATTTAAGCTTGATTTGTGAATTTTAGAACTAGTATTCGAATTTTATCAATCAACTTTACTCTACTCCTAGTCCCTAATTCTTTTAATTGATGAGCTGTCAAGATAATCGTAATTTTGTCAGCGTAAAGACCTTGTCATTAGTAATATAAAACGTGCAATCTAGTGAGAGCATGAACGAAGAAGATCGGAAGGAAGAGGACGCGGAGAAAGGACTAGAGGAGTGCTGATCAAGAGGTGAAGATAAATTGACTCGAGATTTTAATGGTGGGGCGTTTGTCGAAAGAATAGACTTGGGCATAAGTTGTCGTTTTTTTTTTATAAATAATATGAGATTAGTTGAAATTGAAATTAAAATTAAAAGTTAAATAAAATATTATTAGAATATATTTTTTTAATATTATTTTTATTTTAAGATTTAAAAAAATTGAATTGTTTATTTTATTTTATATAAAATTTAAAAAATTTATTATAATTAAATAAGATGAATTAAAAGAAGTTATAAAAATAAACGAGGCAGAGCTAAAATTCAGAGAACAGATTCTCCCTGAAATATTTTTCTGAATTTAGTAAAACATGAGTTCTCTAAGTCTTAAAGTTCACATATTTTAAATGACTGATCATCCAATGCCAGCATCTAATTATAATTAATGCGTTCAAAACTTACGTTGTTCGCGGTCGTGTACGTACTTAGTACTACTGTTGGCTATAAAGTTTAGAGCTATCGTGAAAATACACGAAGTTATAAAACAAATCTCCTACTCACTGCTCATTTAATAGTTATCTTTATAATTAGCTTCTTGTCTGAGCCCTAAGACTATTAGCAAAACTGACTCAACACTGAAGCATTTCAACAACGAGCATGCACCGCACATCAGCCACACCAGAGAGGCAGAGTGGTGGTTTACGCCATATACAGCAGACATAATAATCCTACTAGAATAGCACAGTAGACAATTATGTTATTATTCACTCAAGTTATTCTAACCGTATTATTCCTTTATTCTTCTCCTATTTTGTGTATAAATACCACAAATGCTCAATGAGAAATCAAAGAAGTTTTTCTCCTTTTCTTCTTTTGTTGACATGGTATCAGAGCGATTTGACTAATCGTCTCTCTGATCCATGGCTGCATCATCTTCCTCTCTCACCTTCATGTCATTCTCCCATCTAGTCACTACCAAACTATCAAACGAAAATTACCTTCTGTGGAAGGTACATATTTCTACGTACTTACGCGGCCAAGAACTCTACTCCTACATAGATGGGTCTCTTCCCTCACCTCCTGCTCTTCTACCAGCTTCTTCAGATACTATTCCAAAAACTAATCCTGCCTTTTCCTCATGGAAATGAACTGAACAAGTCGTTTTGAGCATCCTCTTTTCTTCTCTCAGTGAATCCATTCTCGGTCATGTCCTCTTAGCTACAACGGCTCATGAACTTTGGACATCCTTGGCCTCCATGTTCACATCCCACTCTCAAGCAAAAGAGTTTCAGGTTCGCTTCCAGCTCACAAATCTCTCAAAAGGAGACCAATCCATCTCCGATTATTTTGAGAAGGTACGCTCCCTCATGGACTCACTGTCTGCCATTTGTAATTCTATCCCTGACAAAGAGGTAGTCACCTATCTCCTAAATGGTTTAGGCAACTCATATGAGTCTTTTATCACTTCTATCACAACTCGGGCAGAGCCTCTCTCTTCCCATGAATTGCTTCAACTCTTGCTTATTCATGAGAGTTGTTTATCTCACCAAACCAGGAGTGTTATCTCCTCAGTTGAGCCTTCTATAAATTTTAGTACCTTTGGTTCTCGAGATCATCGTGGTTGTGGCACTTTTCGCTCTGGTCCCTAGGGTCGTGGAAGGGGTCGTCATTTCAACAATAGTAGTTGTGGAGGACGTAACTTCTCTTCCAACCCCTTTTCACAGCAGACGCCTGCCTCCAACAGACCCACATGCTAAGTTTGCAACAAGTTGGGACATGTTGCTCTCTAGTGTCACTATAGGTTTGATCATTCGTATTAGTACGATGCACCAAAGTCGTTCTCTGCTCATTATACTACCCCTGATTCTGTAACTGACTCTGCTTGTATCTAGACTCAGCCGCTACTCACCATATTACTAATGACTTGTCTAATTTGAATGTTTCATTTGAACAATACTCTGGTAGTGATTCTATACAAGTTGGCAATGGTTCTGGAATTCCTATTCAACACTTTTGTGATTCTTGCTTCTCTGCTAATTCTTCCATTTTTACTCTTTGCAATTTATTTCATGTTCCAGCTATCACAAAGAATCTTGTCTCAGTTTTACAATTTTGCATTGATAATTCGTGCTACTTTGAATTTCACTCTTCTCATCGCTCTGTGAAGGACAACAAAACCAGGAAAGTGCTCTTCACAGGGCCACGCATAATGGGCTTTATGTTTTTCCATCTCACTCATTCAACTCTTTTAGCCCATCCGTCCATCTTGGTGAACGTACAAGTTTGGCCCAGTGGCATCGCAAGCTCGAGCATCCATCCTTGGACCTTGTCTCTCGTGTTTTGCACTCCTAGTGTCTTCCAGTTTCTTCAAATAACTTTGCTTTTTATGGTCCTGAATGCCCACTTGCTAAAAGTCATCAACTAGCTTATTGTAATAGTCGGCCCACTTCAACTAGGCATTTACATTTGCTTTGTGATGATGTTTGGGGTCCAGCCCCTATGTTTCTAGACTTGGTTATAAATATTATCTTTTTTTTGTAGACCAATTCACACGTTATACTTGGTTTTTCCCCTTTTTTTTGTAGACCAATTCACACGTTATACTTGGTTTTTCCCACTCAAACTCAAAAATGATGTTGCAAATATATTCATTACCTTTTTACCTTATATTGAAAGATTATTCAATACTAAATTAATTACCCTTTAAACTGATGGTGGATGAGAGTTTAAGCTTCTCACTTCCATTTGTCAAAAATTTGGCATTATACACCGTTTTTCCTGTTCTCACACGCATTAATAAAATGGACTCATCGAAAGAAAATATCGACATATTGTTGAAACCAGGCTTGCCCTTTTGGCCCATTCCTCTTTACCTTTTAAAGTTTGGGCAGATGCTTTTGAGACTTCGGTCTACTTACCTTCTTCCTTCACCAGTCATTAAAAATAAATCTCCTCATTTTCTTGTGCATCACTCTGAGCCTGATTATAAATTTTTAAAAGTGTTTGGGTGTGAATATTGGCCCAATCTTAGGCCCTATCTCTCACATAAACTCACTTTTCGATTTGCTTCTTGTGTTTTCCTGGATTATAGTCATTCTCATAAAGGCTATAAGTGTTTAGATGTGAGTAAAAATCGGATGTATATTTCTAGGGATATGGTTTTTAATGAGACTTCTTTTCCCTTTTCAAAATCTCGGCCCATTACACTTGAACATCTCCCCTGCTTCCGAAATGGCCACCTTACCAAATCTACCTTCATCCATACTTGGACCAGGCCCAAGCCCAAGCCCAATTACTCCTCTTCATGTTTCAACTCCTCCATCGTCTCCAACCTCTCATCCCATTCTTCTGTCTGTGATTAATTCTTCTCACACTCTATCTCCACCAGCTCTTATACCCCCACGTTCCCCCATCATCACATGTGCACAAACCAACTCTTCCAGATCCAGAACCTTCACTGACTCATCTCGTTACTGTTTTACTACCACTGTTTTAGTTCTTGATGATCCATCAAGTTATTCAACTGCATCTAAATTTGCTGACTGGCGAGCTGCTATGCATCAGAAATTTTTGGCACTAAAGCAGAACAATAATTGGAGCCTAGTTCCTCCTTCTCCCACAGCTAATGTGCTCGGTTGTCAATGGGTTTTCCATACTAAAACCAAAGCCGATGGCTTGCTTGACAGAAGAAAAGCACTTTTGGTCGCTAAGGGATTTCACCAGTAGCACGGTTTAGATTATCACAAGACCTTCAGCTTAGTGGTCAAGCCATCCACAATCAGATTAATACTCTCTATTGCAGTTACTCGTGCAGCCATTAAGACAGCTTGATATAGAAAATGCATTCCTACATGGTTCCTTAACTGATGACGTATATATGCAGCAACCTTAGGGATTTGTGGACCAAGCTCATCCAAACTACATTTGTAATTTGCACAAGGCCATCTATGGCCTCAAACAGGCCCCAAGAGCATGGTTTGCTCAACTAAGCAGTTGGTTGCTCGACTATGGCTTCAGTTCCTCTATGGCAGATCCCTCTCTTTTTCATATTCAACCACAATGAAGTTCAGCTTTATTTTCTAGTCTATGTCGATGACATAGTGCTCACTTCATCTCATTAGTCAGCTATTGAGACTCTCATTCAAGACTTAAGTTGTGCCTTCCCAGTTAAAGATCTCGGCACTCTCTCTTACTTTCTTGATCTTGAGGTTGATCATCTGTCAAATGGATTGCTATTATCTCAGAGGAAGTACATTAAGTCCCTACTTACTCGGAGCAAGATGCTTCTTGCCAAACCCATTTCCTTTCCTATGGCAGCCTCACTAAAGCTATCCAAACATGATTCACCACATTTTGATGATCCCACACTATATAGAAGCATCGTTGGAGGGCTTCAGTACTTGTCTTTCACTCGGCCAGAAATTTCTTTTTTAGTGAATAAGGTATGCCAATTTATGCATAACCCAAAGGCCTCACATTGGATTGCCGTCAAATGCATTCTAAGGTACCTCAAGGCTACAATCAATTTTGGCATGCTCTTCAAACCACAAACCAGCTTTCAACTTCATACATATTCAGATGCGGATTGGGGGTTGCCCCGATGACCGTAGATCAACTGGAGGCTATTGCATCTACTTGGGTCATCATCTCTTCTTGTGGAGTTCAAAAAAACCAAAGCACTGTGGTTCGCTCATCAACTGAGGCAGAGTATAAATCCCTTGCCTCCTTTGTCGCTGAAACACTATGGTTACAGACTGTCTTTTGTGACTTAGGCATACCTCTGTCCAAAGCTCCAAATTTATGGTGCGATAACATAGGCGCCATGTATCTCTCAATGAATCCAGTATATCACGTTAAGACTAAGCATATGGACATCGACTTCTACTTCGTAAGAGATCGGGTCGCTGCCAAAGCCTTACATGTTAATTAATTTTGCAGCTCCAAGGATCAAATAGCAGACGTGTTTATTAAACCAGTTGTTGCAGATCAATTTTATCATATTTGAAAGAGTCTCAATGTGGTTAACACCCCATTAGACTCCAAAGGGTGTATTAACATAACTGACTCAACATTAGAACATTTCAACAAACAGCAGACAAGCATACACTGCACATCAGCTACACCAGAGAGGCAGAGTGGTGGTTCACGCCATATACAACAGACACATAATATTCCTTCTAGAATAGCACAATAGACAATTCTATTATTATTCTCTCACGTTATTGTTACTGTATTATTCCTCTATTCTTGTCTTATTTTGTGTATAAATGCCATAAATGCTCAACGAAAAATCAGGGAAGTTTTTCACCTTTTCTTCTTTCGTTTACAAAGACATTATTAACCTTTCTTCTAGTTCTTAGCAGGTCGAGTTATCTCAACGACAGGACATGATTCCAAAGGCAAGCGACAAACACGTACAAATGTCAACATGTGACATAATTGAAATGACAAGACTTGAGAAAAAGGAGTTATCATATCAGTACGTACATATATTAATGACATATATGGATGATTCCGTCTGCAAAAGCAAAAGTCTGACCCGAATTCTTTTCATCTAAACGGAAAATGAAGTTGTTCACGTAATCTCACAAACATCTGGAAGTCACGTACCTGCAGACTATTAATTAATGAATACATTAGTGGTCGGTAGGGCTGTAACTGATCAGGAGAAACAGAATATTTAATTAATTTGATATCCAACCAAAGAAGTGATTTGCTTGAGAATTTTTATTAGGTTGCTAATTAATTAAAGAAGATAATGCTAATAAATAACGTGTAATTATAAAAAAATTAGATTTATTATTAAAAAATTATTTTTATTTTTATTTTTTATATAAATTTTGTATTTACTTACTTTTACAAAAAATTTATACGACACACTTACATACTCTACAATTATAAATATCATTTCTCAATAAAAAAAATCCTAACTATGGCATGCAATAGGGAACCTATAGAATAAACAAAATAATATCAGATCAACACAACTTCAAAAGGTTCCATTATCACTTATAAAAACAAGTCACACAAAACAATAAATTGTTTTCATTAATCCTTTTTGTTAGTAAATGGGGATCCCATGATTTATGTAGTGTCCACATGGATAAAAAATTTATAAGCAGTTAATTAATTTCTTACCACCGATAATTAATTTAACTTTTAGGTAAGTTAACTAACCATCCCATCACGAGACTCTTTAAATAAGAGTCTTACATACGTCAGTTCTATGTGAAAAAAATGAGTGAACTTACAAAAAAGGTATCTTCTCTCTACAATTTTTTAGAACAACTATTTTAAGCTCTTGATTTTGAAGTGGGATCATTTTGAGAGACTTTAGTAACCTCCTAAGTAGCGTAGAGGTGCAATTACAATAGTTTGACGTGAGTGGTAAGATGAGCAAAGATACGAGCTTGTGAGAATTCTGTTCTACTTGAGTCAATTCGAATTAACCTTATTTAATATTGATATTAGAGTCATTGCTATTTGTTTTCACCCTTATGAATACGATTGCACGTTGTTTGATACTTTAAAATAGATTTAAAAGCATATAATTGATGATATGCTATGTTTGTTTGAGTTTTTGATTTTTCATTAGAGGCTATATATGCTATGACATGTTTAAGATCAAATTCTCTAAGTGAAAATATTCTTTATAATGTCAGAAAAATGGCCAAATTTTGTTACATGTAGAGGGATAAATCCGACTAGAAAAATGGCCAAAGAAGAAGACGAAGACCAATACTAAAACCTCACTTTCGGTCTTGGAGAGTGTAGTTCACTCTTAAACTTTTGGTCCATTTTTCTCATAGTATGTACAAACATACATAGTAGGATAAAAAAACATAGTGTTTTGACATTAAAAGAACCAGAAATGGCAGAGGTGATATACACTCTATGGTGCGAGTGTAAAAGGAACAATGCTATTTCTTAGTGAAAAGCAAAGCCCACACACACTGGGCAAGTGCAGGAGCGTGTAGTAGTTTACGTTACCATTTTTTTGACACCTTTGGTAAGTGTAAGCTTGGGTTTGTTTGCTAAGCTAATACATATGATTGTTTGTTTACTTTGAGTCTTGAAAATATTTTTTATAAATTATTATTTAGGTAAAAGTCTTAAAAAATGATGGTAATAAAAATTATTTTTGGAACACTTGTTATACTTTCTGAAGTCCAATTTTTATGAGTTACATGAATATTTATACAGATTATATGATTTTTGTTAAATATGTGGATGCATATTTTGAATTGTTATAGTTAAATGCATGTACATAATGAATATGCATCCCAAGATTATATGACCTATTAAACTCCTTCGTGTTAAGCGAGAATGTGGGTCCTCTAGCCATTGAATCATCATGCTACCATTATGATTAAATGTTCGAGTTAATTTTTTATTATTTTTTTAATCAAAATTGATATATTATCATTGATAATTTGTTGTGCACATGTGTAATGCATGTATTTATTTCTATGGGATGGATAAGGTGTGTAAGAGGATTTCTCCCCCCCTCCCCTATTAGACCTAGTGGGCCTGTGAATGAAAGCTAAGGGAATTAAGACCAAAGGCCCAGCCCAGAATGAACAAAGTCTCCAACCCGGCCCATGGGTACAGTCCTCTGGACACAACCTGTAGGAGGGAGTGTGCTGCAAGGGATGAGACTTGTCGATCTGAAGGCCCTTCGAGTAGTGTCCAACTCTCGAGTGCTCGTCCGCATCGTGTGCGTAATGTGCGGGGAACCCTCGATTTTCTGATAGAATGGATATCGACAGACCACCAAGGATGCTGTCTGGGAGAAGGAAATCGAAAAACCACGTCGTATTAATGGCACCACTACCTTGGTTACACACCACATGAATGATGCCGTCGTAGAGACACGCTGCATTAAAGGACTCTGACGTAGGGAACAATATGAAGGGTGTGGACTTCATGGAGGCAGACACGATCTGTCCCCGCAGGCTTATAGTATAAATAGGAAGTCCCAGAAACGAGAAACTCTCTCAGATCCCTAAACTCTCTCACTTATTTATAAACTTCCAAGAATATTTACTAACTTTGGCATCAGAGACTCCCTGGCCCCAAGACCACCCTCTTCTAGTTACATTCTCTCCTATCTTTTGCAGGCACGTTTCGGAAGACCTGAGTTGTCGAAACCTGACCAAAGGTGTGCGAAACATAATGTTAACAATGGCGCCGTTTGTGGAATTCTTGTAAATCTTACGTGTCTTTCTCATGACTGCGACAACCCGTTCTGGACAATTCAGAAGAGACATGGGAGACGCTATGGAAGTAAGATTGAAAAACATGGAGGAATGGGTGACGATGTTAATCGATGAGGTGTAAACACTTTGTAAAGAAAATGAGGAACTCAGAAAACCTCAGCAGGAGTGGGACGACGGAGTAGAGTCCAATGATAGTGAGCATGTGGGGTCCTGGAACACGCAAGCTAGACCGAATAGGGAAGAGGAGCAGAAGAACATGTAGGACGAGTTCCATAATCTTAAAGGAAAATATAAGGAGATAGCAAGGAATGTGGGTACGTCGTCAAAGGTGGACCAGCTGCTCACAAGCACTGGTCTACCCTACATGGAGGAGGTGATGGCGGTGCCTTTACCACCAAAGTTTTGGGTCCCAACTATGGAAATATATGACGGAGGAATGGACCCTCTTGAGCACCTGGAAACCTTCAAGGCTTACATGATGATGCATGGCTTCCTGGGTGAAGTAATGTGCAGAGCGTTTCTGCTATCCCTGAAGGAGTCGACACCCGTATGGTTCGGTGGATAGTTTTGGAGAGCTAGCCAGATTTTTTCTGACTCAGTTCATGTCGAGTCGAAGGAGGCCGCGTCCAGCGGCGTACCTCCTCACTATCAAATAGGCGGAAGATGAAAGCCTAAAGTTCTACCTAGCCTGGTTCAACAAGGAGCTCATGACCACCGACGACCAAGACAGGACCTCGGCTCGACTGGCCCAGGATTCACCATCCACGAGGCCGACACCTCCGCTGCCTGAAGAGAGGACGACCGGGCTATAGCACGCCGCTACTACACATACCGTAGGTCTACCTCACATAATACCGATGATTGCTTCTCCCAGCAAATGAGGAGGGAATATGCAAAGCAGGAAAGACAATGTAACAGTCCGCTAAAAATTTAATGGTGAAATTTCTATTGGATTTAGGAACCTTGTGAAAATCCCATAAGTTTTCACGAATCGACCAATCGCATAAGTTTTAATCTGTCAACATAGTCAGTGTTATAACTTATTATGGTGCCAGAAGTGCGATTCTAATTGTTTGAGGTAGTTATAAGTGTCACAATGTATTATGTTCTGCGCCGTTAGACTCGGTTGATTATTTAGTACTTTATGGCGTAATAAATCTATTTTCATGTTTTCGGACGAAACACCTATTTGAAACTATGAAATTATTTTTAGGAACACTTCAGGGTTGAAATTCGGCAAACGATTTTCACTACAGGTAAATATAAATATTTATGATTTTTTAGTACTAAGTTTATATTTCACTTTTTTGGAGTGAATAGTAACCTCGGTAAGTACACCAAGTGCAGTGCTTTCAAAATCACAGTGTGGAATGTCCAAACTAAATTAGAGAAGTTTCATTTGGACACTTGACAAGATCTTACCACATATAGTGAATATTACTAGACACTTGGCACCATGATGAACATTTGATGGATTTGAAGGAATCAAGGTGTGAGATCATGCCACCTAAGCAAAAACTCTAATCCATCCGACCAATCAAATTATGCCAAACCAAAGAGGATTTCCAACCAAAGTAATTTAATCAACTGAGAACCCAAAAGCATGGTTGAAATCGAAATCCTAAACGGTTTTATCCAAACCATAAAGTTGACCTCCAAAATCTAAATGAATAAGTTTCTTGCATTATGCTTAATCGCTTGATTAAATTACTTCTACATGCTATTAATCGTTCAAATTGTATTAGAACATCATTATTCAATTAGCTTAATCTTGAAAGATTGATTGGGCCAAGAGATATTGGATTTGGGCTTGATAGCAACCCAAACCCTCTTAAAACCCCAAAATTTAGGCCCATTCGGTTTAGGCCTATTAAAGGCCTATGAATTGGACCACATTAACATTGCTTCTTGGCTAAGTTTGCACCTCCACTTGGCTGGCCAGATCTTAGCAAAAGAAGGGCCTAGAAGGTTCTTGAAGTAAAAGGCTAAAGGGCCACCTCACTCTTTCAATTTTACACTCAACCTAGAGAAAATATCTTGGGCTGATTTTTGTATATTGTATTGGGTAGAAAAGACCAACATTCAAGTTTTATTTCAGCCTTATAATCTTCTATAGTTGTGTAAGAAGCCCTCCAGCCCACTTCACACGAAAATAATCTCTCATTTACACTTTTCTTTGATAAAACACAAAAGACACTCTCGGGCCACTTTTCTTAACTCTTTTGCATGCCTAATTCGAAGCTTTTGTATGTCCTTTCTTGGAATGTTTCATGAAATTTGTTCCTTTTTTAGTTTAGTTTACGTGGATATCTTATTGGTTCTATTTGGAGATCATTTGTTTGGTAAAAAGTTGTTTAAACCCCAGAAAGGTTATTTTGGGCGATAAACTGGAGAGTGCGTTATATTTTGAAGTTTTTGACCAAGTTAATGAATGATCTTGATCCAAAATTCTTATGGAGTTAACATGTGTATATGATTATTGGTCAAGGATTTGTTGCATGATTAAAAGTTTTGGTAAAAGATTTTCTTAGATCTTGAAACTTAGAAACTGGAAGAGGAAAAACAGTTTCTGTTTTGAGAAATTTAATCTTTTATGGTTTAATCTTTTTCCAATGACTTTGATATTCTTATTTAAAAATCCTAAACCTCTTATATACATGTTAGAATATTTTTTTGAAGATATGATGTTAGTTTTAAAGATATGAAATTATATGCAAGGAGATATTCGAATAGGCCAAAATGTTGATGTTCTTGGCTAAATTCATGTTTTGATTGATTTTAACCATGTGATCTTGAGTTTAAAGCTTGGATCTATTTTACGACACCTTTTTAAATCATGTGATATTTTGGTTTGAAAATCACATCTTTATAAGTCATGGATCAAGAGGTTGATAAAAGCAAGTTAGAAACAAAAATATGTTTTTGGACTTCAAAAGAAACCAAAAAGTTCAAGTATGGTTTTAGTAATTTTAATGACTTTTTTCATGACTCAAAAGATGATTATTCTTAGCAATATGTTATGAGTATATTAGAAGAAAAATTTTAGTTTAATCATGAGTTTTGAAATTTGAAAGAATTGCAACAAAAATAAAGGGAAATAGCCTATGTAAGTTTTAATGGTTGTATTTAGTTTTAAATTTTTTTGAATTGATTTTTGAGCTTAGGAAAAAATTTATATGAGGTATGTAAATTTTGGTATTTTTGGAGTTAGGATGCAAAATCCTTTAGTTAGGGGGTAAAATGGTAATTTTACCCTAAGTTGATATTTTTCCATATTCCTAATTGTTAGTGATTAATTTCTAAATTTTAGAAATAACTACTTTGAGTTTCTCATGATCGCACTTGAGTTTTGTCTAGAAACGCGAAGATGGAGGTAAATTAGCTTTTAACTTACTAGCAGTTTAATGTGTATGAGTAATAAGTAAGGGAACTAAAGTGTATATATGTATGTTATCATATGTGCCATGCCAAGTCATTACATATTTATCTGTTACACATAATTTATTCTGTCATGAGTTATTCATCTAGTACACAAGATATTCTGTCACGTATTGCTATACATTGTAAGTATGTCATGTTAAGTTAAGTATGCCATCAGTTACATGTATGTCATGTTATGTAATATTCACTGTTGTAAGTATGCCATGTTAAGTATGTTGTCTGTTACGTGTTATGCTATATAACGAATTGTTTATCTATTTCATGTTACGTCAAGCCATGCATTTCACGTATATGTCACGTTACGTATATCATATCATCTATCATTTCGCTTCAAGTAACGTCATGTCTCAAGTATAGAGTGCGTCTCTAAAACAGTATTTTCTCAATCAGTCATGTCTGGGATACTCGTGATGTAATCACTATGATTTTTTGAGCATCTCTATTTATAATTCACGCGAGGTACTTTCGGAGTAATCATTTTGATTGTTAGAATACCTTTAGTCAAATGCTCCTGGCGTAATCGTTCTGATTGCTAGGGTATCTCTTTTAAAATACTTATGGTATAATCATTCTGATTGTCTGAGTATCTCTGACAGAATATGTTAGGTGGAATTATTCTGATTGTTCACTATTCTTGAGGAATCAACTGGCAAAATAATTTTGAGTGTCAAAGTTCAAGTTCACATCTAGTCATGTTCCATGTTCATGTTTAGTCATATTCAAGTTCACGTTCAGTCCATGTTTCAGTTCAAGTTCATTTTATTTAGATTAAGTTCATATGTCACGTCAAGTTTCAAGTTCACATGCTCGAGCGGTGTGTCTGCTATCTTAATTTACAAACAATGACCAGAATACCCTTTCATCTTAATCGTGCTATGCTAGGTTTTGTTTGACTGTGTGCTGTATGGCGGCCGCCGGGGCTCTTCCTGGGCCATTGGCGACGGCTGGCCGACAGTGTATGTTTGCTGAGTTGGTGGCTTATTCACTGTAACCGTTACCTGAGACTGAAGTTCCATTTCGTCCAGCTAAAGTCATAGATGGTGAAGTCTATGGTGTTTTGTTCTCCAAGGAGGAAATTGAAAAATTTGCTGCTCCATTTCGATTTTCCATGGTCCCTAAATTTCTTAGGCAACGTCCGTCCCCTGATGCAATCAGAATGTTCATCCAAAATTGCTGGGGTCTGAGTTCGCAGTCGATGGTTTCAGCAATGAGGAAGCCTAGGAATGTGTTCGTGTGTTTGAGCAACGAGGCTGATTTTCTGAAGGCCTTGTTGAGGGAGGCTTCTTATGTAGATGGGGTCCCATTTCGAAGGTTCCATTGGCATACGAGATTTGATGAGGATACAAAGCCCTCTTTAGTACCGGTGTGGGTATTCCTCCCTGGTTTACCACCTAACTTCTACTATGAATCGTTCTTGATGAATGTCACAGCCCCGTTGGGTTGGTTTTTGCGTTGAGATAATGCCACCAAATGTGCGATGAGAACCGATGGGGCACGAGTTTGCTTGGAATTAGATGCGGCTAAGGAACCGGTTAGGAAAATTTGGATTGGAAATCCTCATCATGCCTCAAGTTTCTATATTGAGGTTGAGTGTGAGACGCTCCCGGCATTTTGTTCTAAATGTTCTATCCAGGAGCATTACTTAAAGACATGCAAATGGATGGGTGGTGGCACTAAGGTTGCTGATAGGAAAAAAAAGGGGATTGAAAAGGAAACGAAGAAGATGGTGAATATTTGGAAGCCTAAGACAACTGTGGAAGATACGCCGAATGACGTAATGAAACTTACTGTTGCGCCGAATGATAAGTTGGTATCCTTGCCAACAATAGATGATTCGCGGCCTGAATTGCCTGCAAATGTTGCTATTGTTAATGTGGGAGGGAATGGATGCAATGGTGGATAGGGACCTGGCTGGTCCTAGTTACGCTAATTTGTAGGTTCTAATGAAGATTGTGCTGCTAAAGAATTACTTGTGATTGGTAGTTAGGACACGATGGAAGAGGATCAAGCACTCGTTAGTGTAAGTGACGTGCGGGATGTTGAATTACATGCTGATTTATCTGTTTTGAATGTTTTGGTGGTTGAAAATGTGGATATCACTGTGGACGTTCCTAGTTCTTCGGAAGTGCAGATTTGTGGTGGAGTTCGTGAATATATAGAAACAGAGTTGGTAGAGTCGGGTATTGTGGCTGCAAGTCATGATGTGCATTCAAGGTGTTCTCCGATGGTAATGGTGCCATGTGGTATGATGATGCATGAAGTGTTAGTTGAGATGGTGGCAGAGGATGGGGCGATACATGGTCCTATAGAAGAGATGGGGTCCTTGGCGGTTATGATTCTAGTTGATGAGTTACCACCGGATGGAGTGGTTGAAGATTATGTCTCGGAGCCAGATGAAGAAAGGGCTAAGCATGTGTACAAAAAAAAGACTATCCCTCTGATGGGGGGTGCTATAACGGCTAAGAATGTTGTTAAAGGTGGAAGATTTCTCAGAAGCTCATCTCGGGTTCCTAGCAAGCCCGTTCAGATGAATTTATGATTTGTCAATCACTTTTTTGGAATATCCATGGGATTCAATTGTCACGGAGAAGACTTTGTAAGTTGGTGAGGAAATTCCAGGTAAATTTTCTTTTGTTAGCTGAGCCTTTTGTTGATGAAAGTAACCTAGAAGGTTTGAAAAATTGTTTGAAGTTTGAATATGGGTTTTCTAATCAAAGCTTTGGTGGGAAATTATGGTTACTATGGAAGGATGGGTTAGAGGTTTCGGTTAGTCAATTTAGTGATCAACATGTGTCTGTCTTGCTTAAGGTTGACTCATGCGATATTGTGGTTTCTGTGGTCTATGCAAAATGTAATCATTTGGAGAGGCGAGAGCTGTGGAGGTAGTTAAAGTTGGATGTAGTGCAAGATACCCCTTGTCTATGTCTTGGTGATTTCAATATTATTCGTGGGGATGATGAACGTAGTGGTCGTAGACCCAGGTCAAGAATTGCAATAGATGAGTTCAATGATTTTATTGAGGCTTGTGGGTTAACGGAAATGAAATCAATGGGGCCGAGGTTTTCTTGGTGTGATGGGCAGAGTGGCTTGGCTAGAAACTGGTTGAAACTGGATAGATGCCTACTAAATCCTTTGTCTGTGCACTTGTTACCTAATGCTTTGTGTAAGTATTTGCCTCACTCGACGTCGGATCACTCCAATGTCCTTTGTCTTAAAGAGGCAGGCATGTAGATATGGGCCTTCTTCATTTAAATTCCAACAAATGTAGGCATCTTATGAGAATTTTAGAGAGGTTGTGCAAGGCTCTTGGCAGGTTCAAGTTGCTGATGTGGGGTTCTTTTGGCTTGCTGCTAAATTTAAAAAGTTGAAAGTGGTTTTAAAGGATCGGAATCGTAGAGTTTTTGGGCACACTGAGACTAATATTAATGATTTGGAGAAGCAACTTGAACGACTTGAAAGTCAGTTGCAAGCTAATTTTTATGAGGAAGTTGAGTTTGAATTATTAATTGCCAAGGAAGAGCTTGAGATTTGGTTTCTCAGAGAAGAGACCCGGCTATCACAAAAGGCTAAGATTGGTTTCTATGAATAAGCTGATTGTTCAGGAAATGCGACTCCTAGATGGTTCCTGTTTAAATTCTTTGGAGGCTATCCATGATGGGGCTGTGGATTTTTGGAGTGACTTCCTTAAGGCAAGACCAATGAGGGATCCCCTAGATTTATCTCTGTTTGTGCAAAATGTTGTTTTGGAGGAGGAAAATAATCTTCTCCTTCAGCTCCCTTCAATCCAAGAGGTGAAAGAGGCTATGTTTTCTATTCCGACTGATAGTAGTCCAGGTCCAAATGGATTTGGTTTTGGGTTCTACTGTTCGTGTTGGGATATTGTGGAGGCTGATGTGGTGGTAGCAGTTAGGGAATTGTTTTAGAGGATCCCCATTACCCAGATTCTATTCAACTTCTTATATTGTGCTACTTCCGAAAGTGTAAAACCCAACTGGGTTTGACAAATTTAGGCCCATCAGTTTGTGTTCTGTGATCTATAAGGTCTTTTCCAAAATTCTGGCTCGTAGATTGTTGCCTATTTTAAATAGGATCATTTCACCAGAACAGAGAGTTTTCTTACCTAGAAGAAGTATATTTGAGAATATTATTCTGGCGCTAGAGATGATTCAATTGTTGAATAAGCAGGTTATGTCTAAAGTGGATATGGCTAAAGTGTATGACAGTGTTGACTGGGGTTTCTTATTACAGGTTATGTCTTTGTTTGGTTTTGGCTCTCGAGTTTGCGAGTTGATCAGGCAATGTATTTCCACACCATGGTTCTCTGTGGTTATGAATGGCACTATGAAAGGCTTCTTCCCCAGTGGGCATGGTTTGAGGCAGGGGGACCCTTTGTCTCCCTATTTGTTTATTCTTGTGGAAGAAATGTTATCTAGATTGTTAAAGTATATGTTTGGAAATGGGATGATTATTCCATTTTCCCATCCTCGGGGTGCTCCTCTTATATCGCATTTGTTTTATGTGGATGACATTGTTGTGTTTGTTAAAGGTGGGAAGTCCTTGCTTCGTGTTATCAGGGATGTTTTTGCTAAGTATGAAGATTGGTCTGGTCAAGTTGTGAGTAGAGAGAAGTACTTTGAGAATTACTTCGTTCTCCGAGGGCTCTTTTCCGGTTAAGTACTTAGGCGCGCCTTTGGTTTCAGGTACGCTAAAAGTGACTCATTTTGATGATTTAATGCACCAGATCCGTGGCCTAGTTGAAGGTTGGCAGAAGAAGTTTGTATCTTCTGGGGCTCGCATCTTGTTGTTAAGGCATATTGTGGCAAGTATCCCCATTTACATTTTTCTGTTTTGTATGCTCCCAAGACTGTGGTGGCTAGCCTCAATCGGCTCATGAGTAATTTTTTCTAGGGTTCGTTTAATGGTAAGCCAAAAAGGAAGTGGGTTTCTTGGGTCAAGGTGTGCAACCCGACTCTTGAAGGGGGCATAGGACTAAGGAAATTTGAAGATGTGTAGGTATATCTTTTCATGAAGTTTGCCTGGAATTTATTAACTCAAAACTTAGTTTGGGTCAATTTCTTCAAGGCAAAATATGTCAAGGATAGTCATGTCTTCTTGATTGATGCCAGTAAAGGCTCTTTATTCTGGAAGAGAATAGTAGCAGTGTTACCTAAGGTGTTGGATAACTCTTTGTGGAAGTTAAGGGATGGTCAGGTTTCCTTCTGGAGGGATAACTGGATAAAATTCGGTCCTCTTATTGATTCTTGTGAGATCTCGGAGCTCCATTTCCTCACAATAAGGGAGTGTCAAATTTAGAATGGGTGGGATGTGGAACTTCTTCGAAGATTGGTGGGGGATTCTAAGCTTGAGGAAATTTTGGTATCTTTAGGTGAGCATAAGGATGGGCTGATATTCTAATTTGGAAACCGTCATTGAATGGTAATTTTTCTTCGAAATCGGCTTGGGATTGTATTCGTGTTAGGGCCCCAAAATCTGAATGGGCTCTTTGGATTTGGCACTCAGTACTTCCAAAGAAATACTCGGTTACATTGTGGAAGGCTTTAAATTTTTGCCTCAGTGTGGATGCGCGTATTAAAGATGTGGGCATTCCCGTGGTTTCTAAATGTGAGTGCTGTGAACGGTGTTGTATAGAAGATCAAGATCATGTATTGGCCACTGGCTCGCTAGCAGCAGAAGTTTGGTGCAGGGCGTCTCTGAGTTTGGGGATGCCTTATGATTCCTCTAGGCCTTGGAAAGCTACTATAGAGCTTTGGTTTAGATGGGCCTCACACTTTTCCCAAAAAGGTACGTTGCTTGCTTTGATTCCAATTATTTTAACTTGGTCCGTTTGGGTGTGGCGGTGCAAGGCTCATATGGAAGAGAAAAAAGTTTCTGTGCAGTCAATGTGGTGTGCAATTAAGGCAGCAATTGCATGGATGGGATTGTGCTTGAGGGCGAGTAAAAAAGTAAAAAGATGGCGATGATCAAATATTGGCTGCCTTTTCTATTCCGGTTAAAGCTCCTTTATGCAAATAGGTCTACTTGGTAAAATGGAATAGACCGAATAGGGGATGGTTCAAATTGAATGTGGATGGGAGTTCGTTGGGAAATTCAGGTTGCATGGGGGCGGGTGGCCTTATTCGAGATGATTAGGGTCGTTTGAGGTTGGCTTTTGCTAAAGAGTTGTCTCATGGCTCTAATAATGAAGTAGAATTATTAGCTTTTATTATGGGCTGCAACATTGTAAGGAGTTGGAGCTGCATAGAATTGAGATTGAGCTGGATTCTTTACTTGTGGTAAAATGGTTGCAAGTCAAGATAAGCCATGTTTATAGAGAAGGAAATTTAGGAGCTAATTTTCTTGCTCGGCTGGGCTCGAGTCAACAATCTGGTACATGGAATACTTTTGGTGATATTCCGTGAAAGCTTAAAGGTATTTTAAATGTGGATAACATTGGTCTCCCCTCTTTGAGGTCTTAATTTGGTATGTTGTTGGTTGAATCAAAGGGAATCTCAAAGTTGATAATTGGTCTGCAGGATAGAATATGAGCGTCAGATACTTTTATTTAGGTTGGTTGGTTGGTTTTTTTTTTTTTTTTTTTTTTTATTTTTTTTTTATTTTTTTTATTTTAAGGCTTGTTAGTTGCTGGTTGTTTTTACCCGGTTTTTATTGGCTTCTTTTGTTACTTGGTTTTTGGGTTACGTTGTAGCGTTTTTCTTGTAATCCCCAAGGGTAATGATGTTATCACGATATTCCTCTATCACAAGTGAGGGTTAATAAATATGCTTTTACTGCCATGCATGTATCATTAACCTATGTGGAGGTTTTTTTGTTAACTTGCTGAGATTTGTAATCAAATCTCACTGTGGTAGTCCTAACTGCCATTCCCCCCCCGAATGGTAGATCTTGTTACAAGATCTGAAAGAGAGCTGAGAATTGACCAATTGGAAACGATCGACTAAGCGACAGTGCGATGTCAATGATAGTATAGTAGTTAACTTAAATTACTACTTGTACTCACGGAGTTGAATCTCTAGTACTCTTTTGATTGCAACCATTTTAGATTAGCGTTGTGATCTCAGTTGTTTAGTATGTCATTATGTATGAAGTATGTTTTAAGTATTTGAAATATTTTCAGTTTGGTGCATAGTATTGCTAAAGAAAAAAATTATCTGCTACAATATTGCATAATGCTAGATGCATGTTAGAAACATTACATCATATATGTCATGAACGGGGGCAGGTAACCTTGCGTTGCATGTCTCGATGCTTCAAATGTCTTTCCAATCCCAAGTGGAATTTGGGGACATCACATGCAACACCACCCCCCAACTTGGAGACTGGAGCAGGGAGGAAGGGGAAGGTCGAGAGAAAGGAGCAGGGACCGAGGCAACCGACACAGGAGGGTAGATAGCCCCCAGCGGCGACCACCGACGCTGGAACCACAACAAGATCATCCTCATTCCCAACCACATAGGGACCTCCACTCGGAGAAATCCAAACCATAGCAAAAAGATTTGAGGGTGGGGGTGTTTCCTCGAGTAGAAAAGCACACGCCTGGCGGGCTTGGTACCACGAGGTGTACTCGGTTGAATACCATCCCGCCAAGCATTGAAGGGGTGAGCCTACCCCTGTCATCTCCTTTATGGAGGCCGACTAGGAAGGGGGTTCCTATACCTCCACGACGACGCATTGGTGGTTACTATGCTCATCGCCAACTTCACCACTCGCAAAATCCTTATTGACAACGGGAGTTCTGCCGACATCCTATTCTGGGGAGCTTTCACCATAATGGGAATAGATGCTGCTCAGCTGCAACTGGCCCCCATGCCATTGAAAGGTTTCTCCAGAAGTGTGGTTCAGCCTGTGGAAACCATCACGTTGTCAGTACTCGCCGGTAGCAGCCCTTGCACGACCCCTGTCATGGTCAACTTCCTGGTAGTAAGAACCCCATCGTCATACAACGCCATTATTGGAAGTCCCATCCTTAACAACTTGCAGGCCGTCACATCGACCTACCACCTCAAGATGAAGTTCCCAACTTCCCAAGGAGTGGGAGAAGTCTGAGGCGAACATGTCTTGACAAGAGAATGCTACGTCTAAGAACTAAAGCAGAAGGATGGTGGGCTTACCTCGGACTGCACTGCCTGGAAAGATTAGGCCATGCACCACTAGAAGAGCCCTAGTAGGCCTTTGTCTGCGACTCGCCCTATCGGGCTCGAGGGAGAGTAAGGGGATGCATGGCCCCAGAAGGAAGAATGAACAACAACCTCCCCAGCCGAAAACTCCGTTTCCCTTTATCTTGTAATATCTTTTTCTCAAACGTGTAATTTACTGATATTTAATGAAAAACGTGATTTTTCAAGACAGTGCAAAACGCCTACATCGAACTTTCATATTATCAGTAAAGCGCCAACCAAATAATTTGTGACTAAGTCTACAACGACAAAGCCATCAATGAATTAATATTTGCCTTCCCTACGATGTCTTTGGGTGGGAGCGGGTCCAGTCCCAAACTGCCCGAACAACATACCTCCTGCGGGGTCAAAGGGAAGGGCTAGGCCAAGGCCGCTCTATCCCACCCGCGATGGAGAGTGAGACTTGGTCCCCCTCGGCGGCCTAAATAGCTTACCTTGACCCTTATCGCAGTGAAGAGAGGATCAACCACATCGCTGTTTGAATAACTTACCTCTCCCGTGGGATACTAAAGGGAAAGGTAGTCCAAAGGGTTACCTTATCCCTCTTGCGACGGAGTGCTGGCCGCCCGAAGACAAAGGCTTACCTTCCTTGCGAGCGTCAACAGGCGGGTGCGGGCCTAGTCACAAACTGGCCGAACAACATACCTCTCACTGGATCAAAGTGGAGAATTAGGCCGAAGGCTATTCTATCCCTCTCGTGATGGAGAGTGGGTCATGCCCACCCCCCCTGGCGGCCATAATAACTTACCACGACCTCTGCTGCAACGAAGAGTGGGATCAGCACCAGTCTGACCCAACACTTACCTTCCGTGCGATATCAACGAGCATGTGCGGGTCAAGTCTCAAACTGCCCGAACAACTTACCTCCTGTGGGACTAAAGAGGAGAACTAGGCCGAAGGTTGTTCTACCCCTCCCGCAATGGAGAATGGGTCATGCCTCCCCAACGATCCGAACAGCTTTTCCTGACTCCTATCGAGGCGAAGAGCGGACCAGCTATATCGCTGTTTGAAGTTATCTCCCCGTGGAATACCACAGGGAAAGGTAGGCCTAAAGGTTTCCTTATATCTTCCGCGATGGACTGCCTCAGCTACCCAAAATAAAAAAACTTTACCTTCCTTGTAAGTGTCAACAGGTGGGAGTGGGTCCGGTTGCAGACTGCCTGAAAAACTACCTGCTCGTAGGGTAACAGGGACGAGTCAAGCCAAAGGCCACTCAGACCCTCCTGCGGAGGAGAGTGAATCTAGCCTTTGGGTGGCCCGAACACTTACCCCGACCTCTGTTGCGTACGAAAAGTGGGTTCAACCCTAGCTTGGCCCAAATCCTTACCTTTCCCTATGATGTCAACGAATGGGAGCGAGTTCAATCTCAAACTGCTTGAAAAAATTAACTCATCGCCTGATAACAGGGGCAAGTTGAGCCAAAGGTTGCTCGGATCCTCCCGCAACGGAGAATGGGTTTGACCTTTAGGCTATCCAAATACTTACCTCGACTCCAATCACGGTGAAAGAGTGGACTGGGCCCATGGCCGTCTGAAGATATTACCTCCTTGGGAAACGAAAAGGGGCGGGTTGACTTGAGGCATTCTGATCTCTCCTCAATGGAGTGCAGGCTTAGTCTTTTGGCTACCCAACATAAAAAGAATCTCCGAAGGCATTACACAGGAAGCTACATAGTGTCAACGAGAAGAAGTGGGCTCAGTCATAGAATGTCCAAATACTCACCTAAAGAAATTACCTCCTGGGGGGTTCAAGAGGCAGGTTAGCCTAAGGCTTTTTGACCTCTCCTCAACGGAGAGTGGGCCGAGTCTATGAATCGCCCAAATACTGGAGTAAAAGGTACGGACATCAATTGTACGGACAACATCAGCATGGCAAAAAAAACAAGTATGACGCGATACAGGCCAAAAGACTCAGGTTTGTGACGTTAACTACTGTCCCCAAAAGAATTTATTTGGCAAGCAGGATGGATACATAATGCTAAATGAAGGAAGATTGGTATAGTTCCAAATTTCCCGGGTAGCCCACATCGCCGCAGATGAAGGAGGCAAGTCAAGCCTGAGGCTATCTTGTCTCCCTATGGTGGGTCATGGGATCAACCTCGATGGAAGACAGCACGAAAGGAAGGATAAAGTGGAAGAATAAAAGAACCAGGCGGGGTAAAACGTGGCTGGAAGAGGAATAGAGAAATAAAGAAAACTAGCATAAGGAGAATATAGAGAATGCTAGCTACATGACAAAGGCCAATGAAAGCAGCACGAATAGGAAAGTCGTCGGCTAGCAGGATTTTAGGTATAGGCCGGGTACGGGCGGGGTGGGCCATAAAGCCTTGTATGAGAGATCCTTGTGGCCAGTCCCCCAGGCCGGCCACAAAAAAAAAGGGGAATGGAATGGCGGAAAAGGGAATATAGAAAAGACATACCCGGATACGGCCAACTGGTAAGACAGAAAATTGGGAAGACATTGTCGAGAAAGATCGCAGGGAGGTCCTAGGAGGACAACTATCTAATAAAGGCAAACGAGTACAACGCAGACGAATGAACGGCCGGCTAGGGGGGTTGGTAGGAACCCTACAAACTCCTATGCCAAAATTCCCCTAGGCTGGCCACCAAAAAAAAAAAAAAAATGTAAGAGAATGCACAAAAAGAAAACATAATGGGCAACTTGATACGATGAAAGAGTAAGATATTTTCATTAATTAACTTTATATACAAGTCGCTGGGCGACAAAATGCAGGTACATACATTCAGCCAAAAAGGCAAGGAAAGGAAGAACAAAACAATGGAGACGCAACATGTCGGGAAGCTAAGGTATGGAACTATCAAGTCTCAGCGCTAGGAGCACCAATCTCGAGAGCATCAGGATCACTCGGCCCTGGAGAGGTTGGTGCAAGAACAACCGGACTAGGGAAAGCGTCAGACATCTCTTTCTACCCTAGGTTGCCACCTTGTTGGTAGGAATGTCGGCAAGATTAAGGCCTCGCAGATATTTCATGAAGGACCGCGAAAGCAGCTCCAGACTCCCCAAGTGGTGGTCCCGCATCGACCTACGGCCCTCGGCAAGCCCGTGTCCCCACATCTGGTCGCCAACTTCCAGGAACAACTTCAACTGCCTATCCTAGCGGAGGGCGACCTCCTCTACTTGGGATAAGTCATCCTGAAGACTCTGGTGAAGCTGCTCTAATTGTTCCCTCTCTTCCCTCGCCTTCCTCTTGAGCTTCTTCTGGTGGGGCTCTAGCTTCCTAACCCTCATGCGCTCATCCGTTAGGTCAAGCCGCACCCTCTCCAGCTCACGCTCCAGTAGCTCCTTCACTTCCCTTTCACCGCGAGCATATCGAAGGGAAGTGTTGGTCGTCCATAATAAAAGCCGTTAGCTAAGAGGTACCTTGACAACAAAAAGGGCCGGCATACAACAAGTAGTAAGGGAAGACTAAAAAGCAAGAAGAAGGAAAAAGATACAAAGGAACGACCGACCCTCGTGGAAAAAGCCGGACAAGCACTTGACGACCTATCTGATGGCCTCCACATGGCTCCTCCCCTTTCCAGCCAGGATAAAGGAGGAATGACTTCTGCTGAGCCCTCAGCATCAGACGATTGCGCGGCTAGCTCAAGAGGAGCGGTTGGGCCTTTACAAGAACCTCCTAGACCGGAGCTGATGACAACATTCAGAAGGGCATCACCCTCCGTTGGGCGCTTCACCTAGGAAGGCGATTCGTTGTACGAACCCCCTACACCCGCGCTGACTATAATATCCGGAAGGGAATCATCCCTCCTTTGGTGCTCTGCTTGGATGGGTGGCTCATCGATCAGACTCCTTGAACTTGAGCGAACTACAATATCCAAAAGGGATTTGCGTCCTGTGCGGCCCTCCATCTCTGCATGGTTGCTGGAAGTAGTAGTTGTTGCCCCCTCGTTAGCGGCCTCGTCTCTAAAGGAGTGGCTACCAACGACAGAGTGAGATGAAGAAGGTGGAGAAATCCATGAAGAAGAATGTGGCTCCTCGTCAGTTCGCCCAGGAACCTCAGCTGCAAAGATGTCCTGGATTAGGGCATCCATCTCAACCTTGTCCGTGGATACCTTAGTAGTAGTAGACAACAGTGACGTCGCGAGGGGATCGTCGGCTAGTCCCTAGTCGGCACCTTCACCAGAGTTAAAAGGCAGCAGGGCGGCAGACCTCTAGGGTAGCTGACTCCCGCTGTGGAGGAATCAAAGCTCCAAAGGGGGGCCTGTTGTGAACTAGGGTGCCCTCTGGGAGAGGCTTCTTCCAGTAGGAAGAACTCGACGGAGAAGGGTCTAAAGGGCATTTCCAAGTAGGAAGAACCTGAGGTCGGGCCACGGTCACCCTATTGTCAGAAGGAAGGGGCCAAGGGGAGGCAGAGAATCTTTTAAGATTTCTTTGGAAAGAATGACTTTAAAGAAGACACCAACAGGATTCTTCTGCACCCATTCTCGGACAGCTGCAATCGTCGCGCCTTGTTGAAAGTAGCTAACGGACACACAACCTTGTCCTCTGGGACCCTCCCTCAGTTCATCCAGATCAAAAACTCATGGTGACTCACTTCACCTTGCGAGACCTCGGCTCATGGTTAACCATGTCGTGTATCGCCCTGAAACTACAGATGTTTCCCTTTTACTGTAGCACCTTATCAGTAAAGAGGAACTCACGATCGGTAAGGTCTGCATCGTCTGGGTCCAATTCCAACAGAGCACGCCGTTAGATAATGCTGCAACAAATCAAAAGCCTCTAGGCATTCAGATGCAGTTGGGGAGGGGGCCAAACCAAGACGGTCAAGAAGGTCGCGAACAGGGCAGGGCAAAGGCAACCTCAGGCCGCATGAAGACATGGAAGGGAATAGGGCCACTCGTGTGGAATGGCCGCAGCATCAACGGTACCCTTATTGGGATCAGGAACTTTGAAAAATACTAAGTCCGATACCTGGTAAGTGAATGCCAGTGAAGCCAGCATCGACAGGCATTTGAATGCCAATAACTGCCCCCAAACGACGGCCCAACATCGGCGTCACATCCACTAGAAACATTAGGTTGAGTGGATTTTTCAGAGGCCATCGCCACCGACGTGTAAGATAGTGAAGGATGGAAAGAAGATTGAGCAGAGGAAATAAAAGTTTGAAAAAACGAGAATGGCGAAAAGGTTACATCCTAATGAAAATAAATGAAACTCCAACTCCGACTTTATATAGGGGAAAGGCGAGGGTTGGTCTCCCACACCCCATGGCAAAAGGGAGAAGTATGAACTGCTTTGAATTCTAGAAATGCAATCCACGAAGCGACGCGAATGTGAAGAGCCGCCTGACATCCTCAACATTAATGAGCTTGAAAAGACGTCATTAGAATCATCAAAAGGATAGCCAATCAAGAGCAATGGGGGAAGCATTATCAGGATGACCAAATGACGGGAGTTTCCCTGAACTTTGGAGTCGTGCACACGTCAACGAAAGGATCTCGGCTTTAGTAGCAAGGTGGGTTCGAATAATGATAAATTCCCGCCGTACTCGTCCGGTGAGAATTAACAGGGTGACTGTAAGGGGATTTCCCCTTGTCCCCCTTTTTAGACCTAGCGTGCCTGTCAATGAAAGCTAAGGGAATTAAGACCAAAGGCCCAGCACAAAACCAACTTGGCCTATGGGTAGGGTCCTCTGGACGCAATCTGCAGGAGGGAGTATGCTGCAGGGGATGTGACTTGTCGATCTGAAGGCCCCTCGAGTAGTGTCCAGCTCTCGAGTGCTTGTCCGCATCGTGGGCGTAATGTGCAAGGAACCCTCGATCTTCTGACAGAAAGGATATCGATAGACCACCAAGGGTACTGTCTGGGAGAAGGAAATCGGAAAACCAAGCCACATTATTGGCACCACTACCCAGGCTACATGCCACACTAATGATGTCATTGTAGAGCCACGCTTCATTAAAGGACTTTGACACAGGAAACAGTACGAAGGACGCGAACTTCATGGGGGTAGACACGAATATTACTAACTTTGGCATCGGAGACTCCTCGACCCTAAGGCCGCCTTCTCATAGTTACCTTCTCTCCTATATTTTGCAGGCCCATTATGGAAGAACTAAGTTGTCGGAGCCTGGCCCAAAAGTGTGAGAAACACGGCACTAACAAGTTGTAATGAAAACACTATCCTTATTTATATTGGTAAGGTGCTTATAGGAATATCGGTAACACGACACCCCTATATATTTATTATTTTTCTAGAAGATTTGTAGTAGGATTTTGTTTGGAAATGTACTATTGGGAATGCCATTTTTATTGTTGAGGACATGTAAATAAATGTGTTTCACGTCTCTTGATATACTTTAAGGTCACCTTAACATGATGCACCAAATTACCAACGAGGCTTTGGGTGGAGCCTATGCACAATGTGTTTAGCGCAAACAATTATGGATTTTTCATACTAGATGAATGAACTAAATGTGCATGAGTTATGAGTTTTTAAGACTTCTCTATA
Organism: Juglans microcarpa x Juglans regia; assembly: GCF_004785595.1. Classification (NCBI taxonomy): domain Eukaryota; kingdom Viridiplantae; phylum Streptophyta; class Magnoliopsida; order Fagales; family Juglandaceae; genus Juglans; species Juglans microcarpa x Juglans regia. The sequence continues at coordinate 6,314,870 of NC_054600.1, forward strand.
AATTTTATTCAAAATAAACTAGATGTGGTAAAAATTAACTAGTGGGAGATGATTAGTAGTTTTTTGTAAAATTTTTGATTTCACTATGAAGGAAGGGATTTCATGATCTACTTAGATTTTGGAATAAAATTAAATGTGTGCTAACTTCAATCTCAAGCAATGAATGTCATGATAATGACCACTAATAACATAGTTACAAACCTTACTAAAGGAGAGAAACTGGATGAGACCAATTTTGACATATGGCATAGAAAAATATAATATATGCTTAATGATCAAGAGGTTCTAAAAAATGTCACGTCTTATGATATAACCTGAGAAAGGGAATTCTTCTAACATCGTCATGATATGGAAGCCTATTATGCTTGGGCAAATAAAGATCGGCGCATGCTTTACTATGCTTAGTAGCATGCACAATGATCTTATTAGGAAGTTTGAGAACTGCCCATCTACCTAGGATATGTGAAGCGAGCTGAAAATTGCCTATGGGAGACATCAACTACTAGGCTTTGTACTCTTATTTTGAGGTTTGAGTAATATGCTATGGACTGAGCATTCAAGGTCGATGTCTGTTTTGATTCATGATCTAAATATTGTTGGCAATAATCTCACTGATGAACAACAAATTATCGCTATCATATGATCTTTGTCCAAGTCAACAGAGGGCAAATGAAACTAGTTTTGACACTTGGTAAAAATATTAAGACTTTTATTGATATATTTCACCACTTGGAGCTAGAGGCAGAGAACATGAATGTGCATCATAATACTCTTCTTGTTGTCCAAGTTGGGAAGCACAAGACATTCAAGTCTAAACACAAGTAAATTGGGAGATATGCTAGAGAGGCAAATATTCTTTGTTGCACTGAGGCAAAAAAAGTATCCACTAAACACAACCCTTTCATTACTTGTGGTTTGTTCATATATTTTTGTTGTTCACTCAATCCCTAAAGGGGTTGTAGACACAGGAGGAACCAAATATGTACTTCAAGATTGAGTTGGGTTTATAGACTATAGAAGAATAACAGCTGTCAGATAGTACAATATCTTGGGTAATGAAATTCGAGAGGAAGTGCTTGGAGTTGACACTTACTAACTCAAGATGCATCTAGGGTGCTTGTTACTTCTTCATGATATATTTTATGTATCTGATGTTCAATGTAACCAATTTTCAGTTACTTTTATGTTAGAACTTGATTTTACTTTTCACTGTGATGATCCTCAACTGGACTTTTATTTGGATAGGGTTTTGTATGGACATGGTTTTCTTTTGAATGAGTTGTTTATGTTGGATTTAGATTCCTTATTTTTTTTATGGCTTCAAATGATGAGAATGTTGTTTCTAATTCATTGAAATGATATGTTAGACTAGGTCACATGGAAAATGACAGAATGACTGGACTAGCAAGAGAATGCCTATTGGGGTATCTTGCTAATATAAGCCTAGCTATGTATTAGCCCTGTTTAGCTGGAAAAGCTTGTCTGAAGCCTTTTGGAAAGGCTTCTAGGGCATCTTATCTTTTAGAGCTAGTCCGTTCTGACATTTGCGGAGTTATGAATGTGAAGGCTCACTATGATGCCTCTTAATTTCTCACCTTTACAGGCAACTACTTATGTTTTAGTTATGTCTATATGATCTTCTATCATTTTGAAGCATTGGACTACTTCAAGAATTTGTAGCTAAGGTTGAGAGTAAAAAAGAAAGGAATTTAAAATTTTTACGTACTAATTGGGGTAACAAATACTTGTTGAAAGAGTTTTTTGAACTATGTGAGGAAAATGAGATACGTAGGCAATTGACAATTCGTAGCACACCACAACAAAATGGTGTAGAAGAAATGAGGAATCGTGCCTTATTGGAAATTGTTAGATAAATGATAGTGCAAGCTAACCTGCTAATATCATTTTAGAGGGATGCTCTTTTAGTTACTGCCTAAATTTTGAACATTGTGCAATCTAAGTCTATTCCGCCAACCCTATATAACTTACGGAATGACATAAAAAAAAAAATTGGAACATTTATGGCTTTGGGGTTTTGCTGGTTATGTTCACACCACTTTCCATAAATATGAGAAATTTGGCCATAGAGGAAACATATCTTTATAAGATATTCAAAGAGTTCAAAGGGCTACATAATTTATGGTGAACATCCTAACGGATGAATGACGAAAATAGAATCGTGTGATGTCACATTTATTGAGAATTATTTTCTTAATATTGGTGAAGCAAAGACAGATCTTGGACTTTTTGAGTTGCAAGAACTCGAGGGAGTTACATCATCTTTTGGAGAGAATGAAAAATTATCACATCCTACAGCCGCAAAAGATAGTAAAAGTAACTTGCCACCTAGTAAGAGTTTCCCACTAGAAAGTGACTCGCAAGAATATCGGTTACGTAGAAGCAAACATGGAATCATTCCTTAATGTTGTTTTGAGATTGAAAGGGAATCTTTATGTGTGCTTTGTATGACCTTGATGAGCCTGCTTCTTAAGAGGAAGCACTAAGTGCACCTGCTTCAGATAAATGACTGGCTGGTATGAGAGATGAGATGAGTTATATTGCAAGACCCAAGTTTGAGAGTTATTTGATCTTCCACCTGGGCACAAATTTACTAGATACAAATAGGTTTTAAAATTTAAATCTCAGGTAAACGGACCAATTGACAAGTATATGGCCCATCTTACGGTAGAAGGCTATACCCAAGGAAAAGGTATAGATTGTGAAGAAGCATTCTCCGTGTGGTGAGACTTTTTTCCATTCACCTCATTCTAGCTACACATTTAGATTTGGAACTTTTCCAAATGGATGTGACAATTACATTTCTCACTGGAGAACTAGATGAAGAGATTTATATAGATCAACTTGTTAGTTTTGAGGTTAAGGGACAAGAGTGCAAAGTCTGCCAGCTGAAACGTTCCATTTATGGTCTTAAACAATCGTCTAGACAATAGAACTTAACATTTTATGAGGCCATCAATTCAATTGACTTTGAGATATTGGAAAAAAACCATTGTGTATATGTCAAACGTATAAGGAAGTATTTTTATTTTATGTTTTTACGTGAATGACAACTTATTAGCTAGAAATAATACGAAGATAATTATCGCTATAAAAGAATGGTTGTCCTGTACTTTTGAGATGAATGACATTGGTAAAACAAATTATGTGCTTGGAGTCGAAATTCCAAGGGATTGGTCTACGAAACTTCTTAGTTTGTCTTAAGAGATTTATATTAAGCAAATTCTAGAACGATTTCATATGCACAACTCAAAACTTATAAGCACTCCAATTGAGAAGGGTTATATATTATGCCTAGAACATTGCTCCAAGAGTGATGAGGAAAAGAAAGAGATAAACAGAGTTCCTTATGCAAGTGCAATTGAAAATCTGACGTACGCTATATTGTGTGGACGACCTAACATCTGCTTTGCATTTGGATTGGTTAGTCGTTATTAGAGTAGCCTAATACCTTTTCATTGGCAAGTAGTTAAGACGATTTTTTGATACTTTCGTGGAGAACAAATCTAGTTTTTACCATCAGGGTGGAGACATGAAACTGAAGACATATAGAGATACATTGTGCTAGTGATAAAGATGAGTATAAATCGATGATGGGTTATGCATTTAAGCTTAGTAGGGGAGTTGTTTCTTGATGTAGAACAAAAAATCATGTATTACTTTGTCCACGATAGAGTCATAGTACGTTGCTTGTTCAATAGTTGTACAAGAGGCTATTTGGTTAAAAAGATTTTTTCAACGCTTAGAGGTTACGACTCTTGCAGTTGAAGGCGTTAAGATATATAGTGATAGTATGATAGCTTTAGCATATGCCAAGAATTCCAAATACTATGGTAGAATCAAATACTATTTGATTTAACTACATTAGGGATGTCGTTGCACATGGTGAGCTGATCCTATAAACATATCTCTACAAGCAAGATGAAAGTTGATCCTCTTACGAAAGCTACTAGTAGCAATGTTTTTCAAACTTATGTTAGGAGTTTGGAGCTTCATCGGATTTGATATATGCTATATTAAGGATATCTTAGACTTTATTATAGATTTGAAAGTGTTAATGTCTATTGCATATGTGAGATTATTGTTTTTATCTCATATTATAAGTTAATTGATACTACGTGAAAATCACACATTATAATAATGTCACTAGGAAAATATCAGTCTACTCACATGGATGATCACCTTGGTGCTTGAATAACAAGCAAGATGATACAAATTGCTTACTTTGGCACTTGAAAAACGTGCAATTAAACATCTTGATGCTTCAGGAGCATTCAATATAAACTTAAAAAATGTTGCCTTAACTTGGTTAAAATGAGACTTACAAGAATCATACATAAAGTATTTGTACAACTTTATGAAGTTTGATTAAAGCGGAATGTGAAATATTAGACAAGTGCTACATGAGTGACTATGGTAAGAAACTCAAGTTAGAGCGCCTTTATGATGACTAGACTAAGATTCTTAAGGCTTTTGAATGTGACAAGCCCAAATGACTGGGAGTTCTGCCGTAACATACATTTCATATTGTATGTACTATAGATGACCATATGAGGAAGTAACTGGATGGGTCCCTGCTTCGTCACTATGTGCGCCCTAATGGATCAATAGATGATCTATTTCTATGCCCTTGAACTTGAAACTATTTCACGAGATGAAAACTTGATGTCGCTAATTTAGCATGTTATCTCAGGGCCACAAATAATACAATCTCGGGTTACATGTCTAGGAAGTCAAGTCTAATTGAGTTGACATGTGTGTCTAGGGAAGAACATTTGGATTCTTGTTATTTTATGACATAGCTTGGGGCGATTATATCATCTTGACTCGATATAATCATGTGTATATTATATAATGTGAGGTCAATGATTGCTTTGAATCATAAACTCGTGAGGGATTAAGGACCCTTTACCTAGTGAGATCAAATAGTTTAGGGCATAGACGAGACGTTATGAGTGATGTACTATGTTAGTAAGATGGTGACTTAATATAGTACTCCTACCCATTGCATTTTCGTCAGGTCGAATACTTCATTTTCCATATGAGGGATAATTAATTGAGAAATTAGGTGGAGATTGTTTTTCACGCCCCGTACATGGGGGTGAACCCTTTAACCTAAAATCTACAATAATAAGAACTTTAATACAAAATGTCCTCTAAAAATCAAATGTCTCAAAAGTTCTTCCATGTAAAATAAACTAAACATTGGCAAATTTTCTCTTAACTCATACAAATCTATTTATGCCACCTGACACTTATCTCACATTTATTTTATAATCCTATCATGTGCCATCAATTCCAATTGTCACCACCATCAATAATCTTAAAAAATGGTGGATAAAAGGGTGAGTCCATTGACTCTGTAAACATCAGACCTATACTATTGTGTACATATGAGCTAGTTACAAAATGCAGAAATAGACAGTTGTAAAAATTATGATAGTTGTATTTTCAGAAACAATTTATTACACTAATAATATATATAAAAGACCTTAGGCATAAGCATAATTGAAACAATATCAGAAACAAAAACAGATGCCATGTTTACCCTTATTGTAGGGTTATACATGTTTACGGTTAGTCAAGCATAACATAAATCATTGTTTTGTCATTGAAGTGATGCACTCAAAACAAAGGCCATATTTATCCCTATGGCAGGGTTGTGCATTCTGCAGATAGCTAATTAGAACATAAGTCACTTACTCACCAAAGTGATTGCACTCAGAATAGAGGCCACTATTATACCTATGGCAAAGCTGGAGGCCATTATTATAACCCGTGGCAAGGTCAAAGGCCATTATTATAATCCGTGCCAGGCCTGTAACTAATGTAGAATAGAATCCTATGTCTTAGAGTTTTCATATGCAATATCATATCATAACATAGTACTGAGCAAATAAATACCATATAATCAAATAAGAATTTCAGACTTCACATTTTATGCAGCAGAGGAACATAGTACAAAAATTGTTCATGTCTACACTTGTCATGATAAAATGTTAGATTTCAAAGGTAAGATACAAAGACTAGTGCATAAAATAACCGAGTACCGCATAGGAGTACCGCATACCTAGACATTTTAGTTTTCCTGAATTTCCTCACAATAGTGCCAAGTGAATATCAATTGTCACCTATAAATAAGAACGTAACTTGGGCCAATTTCCAATCATACACAAGTTTATACTTAAGCACGTACTTGTAATTAAAACTTGAAATACTAATGACCTATTTTTCATTAAAACCTAAAACTATCATAACCCTAAATTCACATTAGCTCTGAAATATCAACACTAAAATTGTACACCTTGTGTTCTTGAATCCAACTTCAGTTTCTCGACTTTCTGACAAGTACCCTCACAATAGTCTAACCTTTCATGGGCCAAACTCTCACAAATCTAGTCAAGATGCACATCAAACTTTTTCCTTAGCATAAACTCGTAACATGTTAATGCAGCCCATGATCACATGCTTATAAACACCACATATTTTCTTCTAAACCCAAAACACATGATGATGGTAACTTAGGCTTAACCCGTGACCCACTGATAAGCTACGTTGGAGAGGGTATCAAGCAAGGAGGGAGAGGTTAAACAGAGAGAGAGAGAGAGAGAGAGAGAGAGAGAGAGAGAGAGAGAAGGCTATACCAACAGTGGAGGGAAGGCAGGTGGTTGGAGGTGCACGGGGTTGGCATGGGCAACTCATGGTTGAACATGTTGGGTGGCCCTCTTCCATGTAGAGCTGTGTACGACTGTGTATGGCTGAGCTGCTGTGACTTGAGAGGCCTTTGTGGAGCTGGGGTTGGCGGTTCTCGACAATGGAGCTTAGAGGAGGATGAATTACGGGGATTTGGTGATTGTGCTTGTGTGTAGGGTTGTAACACCCCGACCCAATATTATAATGAAGCAATAATGGATGATTTTATTGGGCCTAAATTAGGTTTAATGTGTCACATTGGATATGCCCATGAATAATTATTTATTGAGGTTGGCTAGAGATTTTAGTTAGGCTCATACACCCAAAAGTATATTCTAAGTCCTATTAACATTTAGTGGATAATTTTGGAATGATATTAATGGGCTAATTTGTTTAGAAGCCAAATTGAGGTTTATTGGATGATTTTGAATAGGCCACGGCCCCAAAATTTGTTATGGCGAATAATGGAATCTTATTGGGGCCAATAATTGGATTAAATCTCATTGAATATTGATGGACCAAGTGGACTAAATTTAATTGGTATTAGGCCCACAAATTTATTTAAAAGTCTGAAAATATTTATTGGACGAATCGGACACATTTTTGAATTCAAGCCCACGAGATAAAACCAAGACCCGAGACCCATAGGAAAGGACCATGATCAAGTTGTAATGAAAACCCTACGTGACTGCTATATAATACTATATATACCCACACTGCGAGCCCCATGCACTTGAAACATGCGTCTTCATCACAAAACTAGGGTATGCCGCGACTCCTTTCTTCGCCAAGCTAGTCTCTTCCTTTCCACAAACTACCATGAACTAGACCCATGGAAGACTAAGTCACCAGTTCAGTGGCCCCACACTAACCCTCAAGCCATGGCCATCCTCCATGCAAATAGAACTTCCTCACTTACGTGAAGCCAGCAACTCACCGTTGCACCATGGGATCCAGCCCCTATTTCCCTATGTCAAAAATAGAGTAGCTCCCCTCCGTGCACCATTGCCCAACCGCTTGAGACCACCAACCAACCATTGCACCATTGAAGCTAGACGCCATTAATGTATCAACATGCCTTTGCGTCACCGAGAGATCACACCGAAATCATAAGCTCTACACTGAGATAACTCAAGCTGCAACGCCATCCTAGTCAAACCAGATCAAGCAACTGCTCAGCCCTTGTCACCCACGACCCTGTGTCACATGCCAAATGGAATTAGGGTTCGAAATGGGGGTGAACAAAGGGATTTGAAAAACTGAAGGGGATAAAGTGTTGTCGGGCTGTGGGTTGGGCTGGGTTTTAGTATTTGGTGTGTGGTTATGTCTTATGGGTTGTCACGGCCCTTAGCTGGTATAATAAGTAGGCATCCAATATTGTTAGAGGGTCCAATGGGCTGAGGGCCTAGTGTTCTTATTTCAGTCACGTTTTCTTATTTCAATAATTCTGTTAGAGGGTGAATGTTCTAGAAGAGAATCTAGTTTGTTATTCCATGGTGTCAGACCCTGCTAGAGGGGGGACGTCCTATGCACAAGGTTTATGCTGAATTTTAATGAAACTTGTTATCCTTTCTCTCTTCTCTCTCTATACTTTTTAGAGGTACTCCCCTTTAAGGAGCTCATTATTATAGTCATCCATAAGGAAAGAAATCTATTAAATTACATCCCGAATTTAAGAGTGTAACAGTTGGTATGAGAGAGTGATCCATAGTGACCATCTCTTTGTCAATCATTTTCTTCAACCTTCAGCTTAGTAGCGTGGCAGAGGGTACACGTCTCAATCAACTTCAGGATGGGCTATCTTCCTTGGAGAAGTCCACTGAGTCACAACTCAAGAACCTAGAAACAGAAATGTTAGCTTTAAAAAGGCAATCAGATTCAATAATGCAACAACTGGCTACTATCACGATTGAGCTACAGGAAAGGAACAACAACAACAACTTATATGGGGAATCTTCATCCGACAATCAGGGCCATTGGTTTGCACATGGAGAGCACGGGCTGGATCCCCCATCATCGGCAGGTAAGGATTGATTTCGCTACTTTTCATGGTGAGGAACCAATTGGTTGGTTGTATAAGACCAATCACTACTTTGCATATCACAACACTTTGCCCTAACACAAGCTGAGGTTGGCATCATTTTACATGGAGGGTCATAGTGTGGTTCCAAGATTTGGAGGAATTTGAACCATCCTTGTCTGGGAGGGATTTAGCCGAGCCTTGCTAGTGTGATTTAGGCCATCATCTTATGATGGTCCCATGAAATCTCTAACCAGGTTGAAACAAACTGGTTCAATAGAAGAGTATAAGTCCAGTTTTGAGGGGTTATCTAATAGGCTGAGAGGCTTCTCAGAAAGGTATAAGCTCAGCTACTTTCTAAGTGGACTGAGAGATGAGATAAGGCTACCTATGTGCATGTTTAATCGCAATAATTTGTTGATTTTTCTATAGCTCATCAATATAGAGAGGGGAACTTGGCTGCAGATTTTTTGGCAAGATGTGGGGAGGAAGGGTTAACAAGGAGGTTTGAGGTTTTTGTTTTACTTCCCAGCACCTTGAGAGGTATGATTTAGATGGATAGATTGGGTTTGCCGAACGTTCGACGTTAGTGGTTGTTATTATTTCATTGGTTTTTTGTTTGATTGTGCAGTTTACATGTTTTGTTTTATTATTTAGTTGGTTGGTTTATTGGCTTGGTGTTGATCGGATGTATAAGGCTTTCCTCCGCCATAAGTGATGATTTCTTTCAATAAATTTTGGAGGTGCCGTCGTCCTTCTAAAAAAAAAAGAAAACCTATAGTTTGGCAAAGATCCAAGAAGTGAATGTGGGAGTCTGTAGGAAGAATACTACGGGTCAGTACCACCCTCATGAACCAGGAATTCTAAAGCACCCTCTAGTAAATTCACAAACAGTTCACACCACCATGCCAAGGGTATTATTCTAGTCCAAAAGATAAAACCACAACAAATGAAGGATAGGAAGGACAAGGGTCTCTGTTACTACTGTGATTCCAAGTGGAATCCTAGCCATAGGTGCCAAAAACCCAAGTTATTTCAGATTGAGGAAATAGAAGAAGAACCCACTAAATCTGTAAAAATAGAGGAAGTGGTTGAGCGTGGAGAAGTTTTGGATTTTGTCACTAGTGCTGACCAACTAGAGATATCTTTGCATGCACTAATTGGATCCTTGAGCCCCAAAACAATGAGGGTAAAAGGAAGGGTAAGAAGTCAGGAGGTCATTGTATTAATAAACTCGGGAAGCACTCATAATTTTTTGGACCTTCAGTAGTGTAAAAAAGGGAAGTCCCAGTGATTGAAGAGGAAAAGTTAATGGTGAGAGTAGCCAATGGTGACTAGGTGGAAAGTGAAGGAAGGTGTGCAGGTTTGAGAGTGGAGTTGCAAGGGACTGTTTTTAGCACAGATGCATGTGTTTTGGTGTAGGCAGGTTGTGATATGGTGCTGGGGGTGCAATGGTTGCATAAATTGGGATCAATTGTATGGGATTTCAGGGAGTTGTCCATGCAATTCCAGTATAATAGTCAGTTTGTGGAACTGCGAGGGCTGTGTCTAGCTAGGTGAATTGAAGAAGGGAATGTCAATAAGAACAATAAGCTGGAACAAAAGGGCTTATTGTTACAAATGGAGGAAGCAAAGAAAGACTCTACCCCTACCATAAAAAGAATTCTTGACAAGTACTCCTCGGTGAGACCCCAAAGGGCTACCCTCTGAAAGGTCCCATGACCATGCCATCACCTTACAACAAACACTCAACCAACTTTAGTAAGACGACACCGCCATCCTTACTTCCAGAAAGAAGAGATTGAAGAAATAGTAAAGGAGTTGTTCAGTTCAGGACTGATCAGACCTAGCCACAACCCCTATTTCTCTCCCGTATTGTTAGTAAGGAAGGCAGATGGAACATGGAGGATGCGTGTGGATTATAGGGCCTTAAATAAGGTGATTGTGAAGGACAAGTTCTCCATTCCAGTGGTGGAAGAGTTGCTGGATGAATTAAGTGGGTCCAAATTTTTTTCTAAGTTGGATCTACATTCAGGATACCACCAAATAAGAATGAAGCATGAGGATGTGCATAAAACAACTTTTAGGACTCATGATGGGCACTACGTGTTCCTAGTGATGCCATTTGGGCTTACTAATGTACCATCTACTTTTCAAAGTTTGATGAATGAAATCTTTAGGCCTTATCTCAGGAAGTTCATACTAGTTTTTTTTATTTTTTATTTTTTATTTTTTTTTTATTTTTTATGATATAATGGTCTACAACACTAGTTTGGAGGATCACCAGAAGCACTTGAAGGTAACCTTATAGTTATTGAAGCAACATAAACTATTCGCTAAATTGTCTAAGGGCAAATTTGTAGCCCAGAAAGTAGCTTATCTAGGCCATTTGATCACTAGTAAAGGTATGAAGACTGATCCAAAAAAGTTTGCAGCAATGAGAGAGTGGCCTTTGCCAACTACCTTGAAATATTAGAGGGGTTTTCTGGGCTTAACAGACTATTATAGACATTTCATTAAGGGGTAACGAAGTATTGTAGCACCCCTTACTCAATTGTTAAAGAAGAATCAGTTCCATTGGGGTGAGGAAGCCAAAGAGGCCTTTCCAAAACTAAAAGATGTAGTGACTAGACCCCCTGTTCTGGTCTTACTAGATTTTTTCCTTCCTTTTGTGATAGAGGGTGATACTTTGGGAGGGGCAATTGGAGTTGTGTTGATGCAAAGGAATAAGCCAATAGCATATTACAGCCAGGCATTGAAGGGCACAATTTTAAATTTATCTACCTATGAGAAGGAACTGTATGCCTTGGTGATGGTTGTGCAAAAATGGAGGCCCTACTGGCTGGGCCCCCCTTTGTGGTCAGAACTGACCATCAAAGTCTGAAATACCTATTGAAACAAAAGGTAGGAACTCCTATGCAACAGAAGTGGACTTCGAAGCTACTGGGTTATGATATGCTGGTGGAATACAAAAGGGGGCTCGATAACAAGGTTGCAGATGCCTTTTCTAGAAAGAATGAAAGGGAAGATTAGAAAAGTGAGGCAATGTTTGCAGTCATTTCACTACCCACCTTAGAATGGATGGAAGAAATAAAGAAAGGATATAGTCAGGATCCTAAGGTGTAGGAGCTGTTTGAGAAGTCAAGAAAGGGGGAGTTACCCCCAACTTATAGTATGAGGGATGGCTTATGTTCTACAAGCAAAGGTTATTGGTGGCTAATGACAGTGAGTTTAGGCAGAAGTTGTTGCACTTACTACACACAAGTGCTGTAAGAGGACACTCAGGGTATGAAAAAACCCTTCACAGGCTTAAAAGGGACTTTTATTGACAAGGAATGAAAGCTGAGGTGAAATAGTTCATTCGGGATTTTGAGGTGTGTCAAGGTGTTAAAGCTGATCAGACAAGGCCTAGTGGACTACTACAACCACTTCCTATTCTATCCTTACCTTGGACTGAAATCTCTATGGACTTCATTGAAGGCCTACCCCCTTCCCACGGTTATAACAGTTTGTGGGTTGTTGTGGATAGGTTAACAAAGTACGGGCACCTTCATTCCTATATCTCATCCTTACACTGCTAAGACTATATCCCATTGTGAACTAATGGGAGATGTTAGTAAATGGGTATCCCATGACCTATGTAGTGTCCACATAGGTGGAGAAGTTATAAGAAGTTAATTAACATACTAGGAATTAATTGACTTTTAGGAAAATTAATTAAGCACCCCATCAGGAGACTCTTTAAATAAGAGTCTTACATATGTCAGTTGCGTGTGTAGAAAAAATGAGTGAATGCATAAAAAAATAAAGACCTCTCATCTTTCTACAATTTTTTAAAATAACCATCTTAAACTCTTGATGTTGAAGTGTGGCGTCATTTTGGGAGACTCTAGTAGCTTCCTACTAGACAGAGAAGAAACCACAACAATTTGACATGGGCTAGCTGTAAGACGAATAAAGATACGAGCTTATGAAAATTTCACTACCCTTGTTGGGATATCCAGAATCTAATAGATGAATTAGAGTTAAAGTCTCAAGTAGCCAAACAGAAGGCTTGACAGTTAAATTAGTTATGCCAGATGTCAATAGTTGATTAGTATTATTGATCAATTTCAAGTGCATAAATAGAGTCATTTTGTACAGAGATAATCATCGAAATGAAGGAGAATTTTTTCAATCTAGAATACATCTCTTCATTGATCTGTTTTCCTTTTACTTTTATGTACAATTCTGTACAATTTCACATGGTATCATCGAGAATAAACATTTTTTCGCTGCTTTCTTGATCTTTCTTGCTTTACAATGTCTGATAATCTTGAGGAAAACCCTTCTATGGCACACACTCCTTCATCAAATGCCTCTGTACAGAATCTTTCTGATGATTCATCCAGCTGCTACTACTTGCATCCGTCTGATAATCCTGGTGTACTTCTGGTTTCTGAGATATTCATTGGTGAGAATTACATTGCATGGAGTCGATCTATGTCAATTGCTCTAACAGTGAAAAATAAAATTGCCTTTGTTGATGGATCTCTGGTTCAACCTATAACTAATGATCCTTATCTTCGTGTTGCCTGGCTAAGAGCCAACAATCTTGTCCTGTCTTGGCTCATGAATTCAATTGCCAAAGAAATCCGTGGTAGTCTTCTTTATTTTACAATGCCTTTGATATCTGGGAAGAACTAAGAGTTAGATATCTTCGAAGTGATGGACCAAGGGTTTTCTCTTTGGAGAAATCTTTAAGCTCTATTTCTCAAAACTCAAAATCTGTCACTGAATATTTCAGTGAATTCAAGGCTTTATGGGATGAATACATCAGCTACAGACCAATTCCCAGTTGCAGATGTGGGAATCTTGATCGTTGTTCATGTAATATTTTGAAGAATCTGACAGATCGACAACAATCAGATTATGCAATGAAGTTTCTTGTGGGTCTTCATGACTCTTATTCTGCAGTCAGAAGTCAACTATTGCTTCAATCTCCTTTACCATCTATGAGCAGAGTGTTTTCTTTACTTTTACAAGAAGAAAGTCAAAGGTCTTTGACTAATGCTATTGGTATTTCCATTGATTCACAAGCAATGATTGCTGAACAATCATCAAGAACAGTTTCAACAAATAACACTCGATTCACAAAGCAGAAAGGAAAGTCTGATGCAATCTGCTCTCATTATGGTCAACAATCACCTTGTTGATAAATAGTTAATTGGATATCCTCCTGGATGGAAGGGCCCAAGAGGAAAAAGATTCAATTCTACACCAACTGCAGCCACAAATTTTCAAAAATTGCCCACTGAAAATAATACTACTGTTTTGGAACAAAATTCAAGCAATCCCAACATAATTTTCTCTCAAGAGCAAATACAAAATCTGCTCACTCTTGCAAATAGCCTTTCCAGCTCAAACATAAATTCTAATGCAACTGCTAATGTTGCATCTAATTCAAGTAATTCTTTTTCTTGTAATACAGTTTCTTTATCAAAGAATCAATTCACCTGGATTCTTGATACAGGAGCAATAGATCATATGATCTGTTCCCCTCTTTTATTTGATTCAATTGTTTTGCCTAAATCACCATCCAAGGTTCATTTACCAAATGGCCAAACAGTTCCAATTATCTTCACTGGATCTGTCAAATTTTCTCCTGATATCATTTTACACAATGCTCTTTATGTTCCATCCTTCAACATCAATCTTGTTTCTGCATCGAGATTAACTAATGACAATTCAATTGGATTATTTTTTCTTCAATCCAAATGTATCTTGCAGGACCTCAGCAAATGGAGGATGATTGGGCTTGTTGAAGTTCAATATGGTCTATACCATCTTCAAAAACCATATGCTCAAGCAAATAATGAAATGCTTTCAAGTTCAATTGGTTTACCTTCTAGTTCTTTAGTTGAATCTTGTACTGTTAATTTTGATCTATGGCATTTTCGTTTAGGCCATATTCCAAATACAAAAATACAACTCATAAATAGTTTTGATTCTTCTGTAAAGGCTACTCACAATAATGTCTGTGAGATTTTCCTTTCAATTGGTTCACATCGATATTTGGGTACCCTTTTCTATTCTTTCATATTCTGGTTATAGATTCTTTCTTACTATTGTTGATGATTACACCAGATTCACTTGGTTATTTTTAATGAAAACCAAAATAGAAACTCGAGCAATTCTTACTAACTTTCTAGCTTATGTTCATACTCATTTCAACACTAATATTCAAACTCTTAGATCAGATACTGGCCAAGAGTTTAATATGTCTGCTTTCTATTAAGAGCATGACATTATTCATCAATTATCATGTGTTGAAAAACCTGAAAAAAATGGAAGGGTTGAAAGAAAACATCAACACCTATTGAATGTAGCTAGATCTCTCATGTTTCAGTCAAAACTACCTTTATCATATTGGACAGATTGTGTATTAATAGCCACACATCTGATAAATCGTACTCCATCATCCATTCTAAATAATCAAACACCATACCATCTTTTATTTCAAAAGCCACCAAACTATAACTATTTCAAAGTCTTTAGTTGTTTATGTTTTGCTAGTACAATCACAAGCAACCGAGGCAGATTTTAGCCAAGAGCCACAAAATGTCTTTTTCTTGGTTATCCACCAAACATAAAATGGTACAAAGTACTTGACTTAGCCACTCTCAAAACTTTTGTATCTCGAAATGTAGTTTTTCATGAATCTACATTTCCCTTTATTCTAGATAAAACTCATACACCTTTTGTTTTTCCAGATTTTCCCCAAATATATGAACCAATCTCCTGTATTCCAGACAAGACAGTTTCTATAACTTCTGTTCCTACAAATTCACCTTCTACAACTTTTGTTTAGGATTCTTCAATTCCTAAAAATCTAATCGCTGTAAACAATGATACTAATAGTCTTAGAAGGTCTGAAAGAACTAAGCATTTACCTAAATACTTGCAGAATTACTATTGTGGTAATATGACTAAGATTTCTTCAGCAACTCAAGCACCTTCAAGTTGTTCTTTATCTAGTAAGCCTCATTCTATATTCTATATTCTCCTTATCTGATTCCAGATTGTCATCTAAACACAAAGCTTTCATTACTACTATTTCATCCACTTTTGAACCCAAAAATTACAAACAAGCCAGCTCAATTCCTCATTGGCAAACTGCCATGACTGATGAAATTAAAGCTCTTGAACATAATAAAACTTGGGATATTGCAATTTTGCCTCTAAACAAAACTGCTATAGGTTGTAAGTGGGTATATTGAGTGAAATTTAAGGCAGATGGAAGTCTTGAAAGGTACAAAGCTAGACTAGTAGCCAATGGCTATACTCAACAAGAGGGGCTTGATTTTTTTGACACATATTCTCCTGTTGCAAAGATGACAACAGTTAGAGTTCTTCTTGCTATTGTAGCAGTTAAACAATGGCATTTACATCAACTTGATGTAAATAATGCCTTCTTGTATGGAGACCTAAATGAGGAGGTTTATATGCAATTGTCACCAGGATTTTCAACTCCAAATGACCCTTGGGTTTGTAAACTCAAAAAGAGTTTATATGGTCTGAAACAAGCTTCAAGGCCGTGGTTCTCAAAGCTGTCTTCATCTTTACTAAATTTTGGTTTCAGTCAAGCAAAGTCAGATTCAAGCCTTTTTATCAGACAAACATCAACAAGTTTTATGGCTTTATTAATATATGTTGATGATGTTATAATAGCTTCCAATAATCTTGAAGAAATAGCTACTGTGAAAAGGTTTCTTCATGAATCTTTTACTATAAAAGATTTGGGTGAGCTAAAATATTTTTTAGGCATTGAAGTAGTAAGATCAGCCAAAGGTATTGCTTTATGCCAACGGAAGTATGCTCTAGATGTGTTGGAAGACAGTGGTTTCTCTGGCTCTAAACCAGTTGGCTTCCCTATGGAATTAAATCTAAAACTCACTACTAATGATCCAAGTCCTTTATTATCTGATCCTGCATCCTATAGGAGACTCATTGGTAGGCTTCTTTATCTAACAATCACAAGACCAGACTTAGCATATGCACAAGCTCTCAGTCAGTTTATGTCTAATCCTCACACTATGCACTTACAAGCTGCAGAGAGAGTCCTTTGATACATTAAGGCAACACCAGGTCAAGGCTTATTCCTAAAGGCTTCATCTGATTTGCATTCAAAGGCATATTCCGATAGTGATTAGGGTGGATGTATTGACACTAAAAGAAGTGTTACTGGTTTTACAATTTTTATTGGAGATTCTCTTGTATCTTGGAAATCAAAGAAGCAACCTACTGTAAGTAGGTCCTTGGCAGAAGCTGAATATAGAGCTTTAGCCACTACAACCTGTGAGCTTCAATGGTTGTTTTATTTGTTGGCTGATTTGAAGGTAAAGCATTCTCAAGCTGCATTGCTATACACAGATAGCAAACCTGCTTCAGAAATTGCTTTCAACCCAGTACATCACGAAAGAACAAAACATATACAGCTAGATTGTCATCTAGTTAGAGAGAAATTGCAAGAGGGTTTGATAAAAATCATCCACATTATTCCTTCCAAGTATCAATTGGCAGATATACTAACCAAACCTCTCGGATGTCTCAACTTTCATCATCTTATTAGCAAGATGGGAATGATAAATATTCATTCTCATCTTGAGGGGGGGTGTTGGGATATCCAGAATCTAATAGATGAATTAGTTAAAGTCTCAAGTAGCCAAATAGAAGGCTTGACAGTTAAATTAGTTATGCCAGATGTCAATAGTTGATTAGTATTATTGATCAACTTCAAATGTATAAATAGAGTCATTTTGTACAGAGATAATCATCGAAATGAATGAGAATTTTTTCAATCCAGAATACATCTCTTCATTGATCTGTTTTCTTTTTACTTTTCTGTACAATTCTGTACAATTTCACAACCCTTGAGAGAATTGGAATTTGACTTTATTTAACACTTTTCCTCTTAATTTATTTTTTCTTTTAGATAGTTATAATTCTAGAAAAAAGATAAGAGTCTGCATGAAGAAGACATAATGGTCAGTCAATCCATGGGCAACTAGCGGTACAATCATAGACGTTTACCGGCAAGGTTGTGAAACATGTCATGTGGTTGTGTACGCGTGCGTAGGCCGACAAAGAAACTAAACCAAGCAAACTTATTTGACTTATCTGTATATAGGCCGTATGAAGGTGATAGACGCGGGATGGAATCAATCTGCAATTAATATTTCTTATTTGCTCATGATGAATAGTGATATTGGGCATGAAATGGGAAGTGCATACAGTTCAAGTTTTGTACGTACTAGTTTGTCATGCTCAGTTTTTGAGTCTCCGGTCCGGCCAGCTTGGAGCAGGCAATTAGTTATTAGTCGCAATGGGTCGACCGGATTAATTTGTTCATGGTATTTCAGATGATTCATTTTTTCATTTTGTTTGTTCCTAGTGATCTTTTGGGTCATTCGGCGTAATGGTCCGATCCCCAGAAACATGCTAGCTAGCTAGCTGGCCGTGGTATATAAATATTTTATAATTTACTCGTTCGGTTTCAGTGAATCTCCTATTCATAATTCATGAAGAAATATATAAAATAAAGAAATTAAACTTTCAATCATACATGCATTAATATAATTAACTACGTACGTATATTTAATAACAAAGCATCATGACCAGCGGATAATACATTTTTGAACCCTGATCATCTGGATGGAAATTCGAAAGGAAACATACATGAGTAGCTAGCTTTGAACTGCCAAATTATTCTTAGATAACCATTACAAACTATATATAGCTAAGTGCATGATTCATTCAAGCCGTGAAATGGTGCTGCAAGGCTGAAGAACCTTTATTTCAATCTATCTATGATAGTACTACTACTACAAAGAAAGCCATTAACATGATTTATCTTGATCATGATCATCACTCCTTTTTTATCAAGGAAACAATCACGTTGACAAAGCGAGTGTTCTCCTTTGAAATCCGATCAGAAAGAATTTCCCTATACCTACTGAAAACCTCCTCAATGATTGCTTCTCCAAAGTGACTAACAAGTAAGGGTTCAGCCACGGCTCTCATGCACTGTGCAACATTATAACCACCATCATTGTTATAAACGCTCCAATTCACTTCAGATACCTCTAGGCAATCAATGGAGAAGGATCCTTCTTTCAGAACTTCGGATTTCACTTCTGATGGAGATGGTGTATACTGAGGAATGTTGAAAGAATCCATTTTTTCTTCTTCTATGAGTCCCTACAAGGATTTAGATGGTAGAGAACATAAATTAAGTAATGTATATGGTGAGACATATTTTCTAAATACAAATGGAAAATATAATGAATTTTTTCTTTTGGTGAATTTCTTAGTAACGCGAGTACTGAAAGTATCTCAGGTATTCTCAGAATACTTCAGTAGTATTATTTATTATTTTATTAGTACTTTTTTCATACTTTTCACTACTATTTATTATTTTTTCATTAATTTTTTCGCTATTATTCACAGATTACCTGAAAATAACTTGTTACTAAAATGCAAATTCAACAACTAATACTTAATGAAACCAATTATTTATGGCTGATTAATAAATTGTCATGATGATTCTATGGATATATAGAGTTATAGGTTACCTCGGAGACCATTTCATTGAGTACAGTAGCCAAAAGTTCCCATATGTAACAACACTCTTTGCTTGACGGATCTTCGCTTCTTCTTCCCAAAAGTGTCAAAACCATTCGCCCGCTTAGCACCATCTCCTCTGCACGACACTTCAAAAACATTGAGAAATCTTGTTGAAACTGTGTATGGTAAGCCCTCAGTACGCTTGGCGGGCTTGTCCGTGCCATATAAATGTTCTCTTTGTTGCTCTCCAGCTGCTCGGGAACCTAATTATTAACAGCAACATTCATTTCTATTACTGAATTCGGGATCCAATGAAGTTGAGATATATTTCTTTTTAATAAAGCAAAATTGTCTCAAGTGAGAACTATAAAAAAGAGGAATCCCCCATACAATTGTCGGATTGGTCTATATAGTTGATTACCTTAGATAACCATTGGAGGCTATAAGAAGAGTGGACAAAATGCAGAGTTTTGCTCGGAAAAAGCCTGCCGTAGAAAGAACCAGGAACACCTGCAAAGAAGCATGGACCAGCACCATCTCCCAATTGACTGCTCATTTTTTTCTGGAAGCTTGGCAACGACTTGAAAATTGTATTGAAGTCATTTCCCGGTAGGTCGTTCAAGAACACTTGATATTCGGGTGATTGATGCCTTAGTTTTTGGCGAAGTTGGTTCACTACCTTGATAAGTTCAGAGACCACGAACAAAGTATTTGGTCCGGAAGAACAACCCAAGTCTGCGATCACTAGGCTCTTTGGCAACGTGCTGCAGTAGAGTTGGGTAATGGCATCCTCTGTAATGGGTTTGGTCATGGTTATGACCTTTTGCTGCATATCCAAAACATAGAACTTGAATGAGTTCTTCTCCATGTATATATACTCTACAGTTTACACAGAAAGTGTGCAAATAGCTGCTTTATCTCAATGATTTTCATGAAAAAAAGTGCGAAAATCACACTAGCAAACCTGTCAGCCTAACATGAAATACAGCAATATTTCTTTTAACGAAACAGCTTTTGTCCAAGTCAAACGTTTGAATGCAGCTATCAATGCGTAGGAAAAGATAGCCAGTGTCATTGTTACAAGAAAAATAGATTTTTGTAACTTATTAATTGTAGTGAAAAGATTATTTATGATTAAAATAGACTTATTTTGATTGTAAATAATTATTTTATTGAAATTAATTAATAATAAATAAACAATTTTCTTATAACGTGTATTTAAGCAGGCTACTTTCATCTGCACATTTGTGATGGCACGAGACATGGGAGAATATACTTGTGGATTGGAAACTTTTATTACTAGCCAGTAAAATCGAAGTCGATGAAGAGTACGAAGCCCAAGTACATCAAATAAAACATGAAAGTACCATAAAAATCTCTTTGCATACGTCAATCAAGCCAGCAACAGTATTAGTAGTGGGTACCACATGATCCATGATGTGACCACATGAATGAAAAAGTTATTTATTAACTCGGCACAACTTTTACTTAACTTGAAGGAAGTTAATTAATCTTTCATGTGAAAATTTTGTAAGTAAGAGTTTTATGTATGTACATTAAATGAGTGTACGTAGAAAACGTCTACGTACAAAAAAGAAAAAAAAAATATATTCTCTTAATAATTTCTTAAAGAAATAATTTAAATCTAGTGATTTTGAAGCGTGAAATTTTTTAAGAAGCTTTTGTAGACTTCTAAGCGAAGTAGAGGTACAAATAACAAAGTGATATATACTGTAAGACGAGCAAATATCGGACCTTATAAAAATTTTGCTCTTTGAGATAATTCGAATCAACCTAATTATTTAACAATATATACCATAACAAAACGGGAGTTAATGCTTAAGTAGTTCACCTGAACTAGGGAGTTATTTGCGTAACTTGTGTCTCCCATTCCTCCATTCATGTGCAGCAATTTTACAATTTCCATCTCTCTCTCTCTCTCTCTCTCACACACACAGAGCTTGCAGTAGTGTCGAATGTGAGTTTGTGGTGATTATGTTGAGGGAGAGGTATCCTATTTATAGTCGAAGATACCAACCCTTTTCTCAGAAGTTAGTGGTTGGCTTAGTTTCAGGGGAAGAATATAATATAGCTGTAACAGGGCCCGACGAAGGGTAAGTTAGGTACGTGGACGGCCAGGCCTGATTCCACCAACAAAATAAAAGAAAAAAAAAAAGGTGAAAAATATTGTTAAACGTTGATAGTTTAAAGTTCACAGTACACAATACTATTAATTAATCCACCTGAGTAATACCGCTCTTAATGTTCGTCAGTTAATTTTTTTTTATTTTTTTCATATTTTGTTAATATATTTAAATATATATATTTTAAAATATATTAATATACTTAAAATTACTTTATTAATCATTAATATATATATTTTAAAATATATTAATATACTTAAAATTACTTTATTAATCATTAAGTAATTTTATTTTATTTATTTTTTTATCAAGTGATATATTTAAACGGTACAATTCGGACAGCAAAATAGTTTTTTGCTTAATTAATTAGAGGGTGGACGGTGTAATTAATATAATAAAAAAAACCTTCGTACGGTGCCATATTGTACATTAATGCACGCTAAACTGTCTGCCGCTGCATATCATGTCTCATGCATGAATATTGAATGACAGTACGTTACAGCATTAACATTTTTCTTATTAAAATTATTTTTAAAATTTGATGAAAAATATATATTATTTATAAATAAAAAACTCCCTAATTATAAAATTATATTAGATTAATCAAAATAATAATATAATAATTTTTTAATTTTTTTTCATATTTTATAATTACACTAACTATATATTAATTAATAATAATATTTCTTCATTCACATATTTCAAAACTAAACATAAAAATAAAAGTGAAAAGATATTTGGTAGAAGGAAAAATCGTAAAAAATGAAAATTGAAAAATAAAATAGTTGAGATAATTTTTACAATAAAATATTACTTTTAAAGATAAATAATACATCTTCAAATTTAAAAATACGTTTAATTAAAATTACTATAACTCATAATTTAAACTTTTACTTTTTAAAAAAATCAATATAAATTATTTTATCTACACTTTTTCATATTTTGAACATGCGTTAAAGCAAATGCAAGTGCTCTTCGCACGTGATACATCAATTTTTTAATTTTTCTTCTTCAAGTCTTTCTCTCAGCATTCTTTTCTCATTTTTAAGACTTTAGGAAAATACTATTCCCACATAAAGTTTTTATCGAAAATTTCTATTAAATTGTATTTAATTTTTTTTAATTTTTTTATTTAATGATTAAGAAAGTGTTTTTAAATGAATTTGTGATTTTTTTGTATTTTTAAAAAAAATTTAAAGTATTTAAAAAAAATTGAAAAAAAGCAAAAAAAAAAAAAAAAAAAATTTGCCTTTCGGTGAGGATTCTTTCAAGGATTTTCCGTAAAAATCTTTTGTAGGTGTTGGTGTAGAGTCCTTCACTTTAATAAAGGAAAGTATAATATCGATTTAATGGCCTGAATTAAGCCGAGTATATGTCCCTGAAATGTTTGTCATGGCCTTTAACTGATTGATCAAAGAGGGGAAAAGAAAGAAGACGACAAAACATTGGTAGCTAGGTTCGTCCGCGCCATGGCTATTGTCTTGGAAGTGAAGGGGATGTGAGGATCGATGCAACAACGTTAAATTATAGGAAAAAGTAATGCTAATTGCAGTCGAGATTAAGTGCGTAACCATCTTATAATGATTTTGAAAAGATTACGTAATTTTTATATACTTTATGTGAATATCATTTCTCTACATATCAAAAAAGCCAAATAAAATAAATATGTTAAGTTATAGCTAGACATGTAATAAGCAAAAAAAAAAAAAAAAAAAAAAAAAAAAAAAAAAAAAAAAACTGAAACCTCCTTTGTGTCAAGTACGTACCTCATGAAGATATGAAGGAGGGAATAATATATAAATATATATACGCATTAATTAAATTTCATAGAGGGTTACAAACATTTATGATATATGATAGTACTCATAGTTATTTTAATATGTTTATGAACCTTGAATAGAACACAGAAAATTAATTAGATGGAACTTAACTCAAGAATAATTTATCATCATGAATATTGGAGCAATCCCGCTACGTACAGTCGCCAACAACAGTCGGCGTGTGGTCGGATGATCACGTAGCAGTTGCTATTAATTAAAAAAAATAAAAGCTGAGTGAATCCGTTAGATCATTTTTCCACATGGACACCGATTGTGCGGTGCTTCCCCCAGCCGACTGCAACCAGAGTTTTTCATATTGGAGACCCATTGATCCTCTCATCCAACTAATTAAACCATGAGTAACAGGTCGAGAATGAAGTGGAGAGCACATCACATAAAATACGTATTGCATTGAGAGAGGTAACCGGAAAGGATTTCGAGGGAATTCCTCCTAGTGTAGAGTAAGTACATGTCCTAGATGGGTATCTTTCTTTCTTGAGTGCTCAAAGGTATGGGTGTAATTGGTCCGGTTCGGTTTTGGACAAAATTTAAGACCGAACTGGTATACACCGGTTTTATATTTTTCAAAACCGATTACACACCGGTTATTCTCCTAAACCGGTATCTCCGGTTTTATCGATTTTCGGTCCTGTCGGTCCAGTTTTCTGATTTTTTAAAATGTAATTTGTCATTAAAAAATAAAAATCTGTTAATAAAAAAAATTGCTTCAAAAAATCTTTTCTAAAAATCTGTTCCTTTTACAAAATCTGCACTACTAAAAAAAATCAGTTTTAATAAAAAAATTAGTATTAGTTATAAACTTATATATTAGTATAGCTATATAATATATTAGACTACATAATAGTATTAATATTTTTACTATTAGTATAGTTATATATTAGTATTAGTCATAAACTTATATATTAGTATATATATATAATATATTAGACTATATATAATATAATTTAATATATTTATTTTATGTTTAAAGCATATGATCAATTAAATTTTCATCTTCAAGATTAAACTTTTATTTTATAAATTATAATAACATTATCTTATATATAATTATATTAATAACATATAACCAAACAAATTACAAATGTTCATATTTAAGATTAAAATTTTATGTTATAATTTATAAATTATAATATGAAATTAGTTCATATATGATATATGATATATAATTATATATAAAAATTTCACATATGATTATATATTATATATAAAACTTATATATAAAATATTAATTTTTATTTTTTTCCCCCAACTAGTCCAATCCGGTCCTAGAAATCATAGAATCGGAACCAGACTAGTTTCAGCTGGTTTGCATAATTCAAGAACTGGTTCCGGACCGGACCGGTTCAAAACAGGCCCAACCGGTCTGGTTCGATTCGGTCAGGACCGGTTTTCCAGTTTAAATTTACACCCCTACTCAAAGGTATATGAAAATTCTGAGAGTATCTAGATCTGACCGATCAAAACAAGTTTTTGAGCAAAATTATGGTAAAAATTTTGGGGATTGTTCCGTCTGAGCCCCACATCCGAATCAACATTTTGGAAATATATTTAGGGGCAGTCACAGTAGGCCTCGTTTGCATTCAAAATCTATATCAATTCATCTCAACTCATAATTACAACTTTCTCAAATTTTCACACAAAATATAATAAATAATTCGACTTTTATTCTACTATTCACAAACCATCTCAGCTCATCTCAACTCATCTCTGAATCTAAACCATTCTAGATCTCCATATTTGAGTCTCTATTGTAGATCCTCAGGATAGGTTTGGATAGTTTAAAATATTATTTTTTAATATTATTATTGTTTTGGAATTTGAAAAAATTGAATTGTTTTACGTTTTATAGAGCCTTTGAGCTTTATACCTATATTGTTGGGATATGATTTTAAGTGGCAGAAACTAACTCCCTAACCCTTTTGGTACATGGTGTTACAATTTATATGCATTACTACATCATTCAAACACTCAAATGAATATCATCATTCGAACAACTATAGTAAATCGTCCGACAATCACTTTTAAGGACAAATGATTTTGTTCCTAACTATAGCTGTTTGAAAGGACAAAATTCAGATTTTGTCTCTAAAAGTAAAGTTTTTGTACCAAGTGTTTTCACTGTTTCGAGGAACAATTGAAACATTTTTCATGAGTTTATTTCATGTACGTTGAATCTGTAACTCTATTATTGTGACGCACCGACTCCCACGTACAAAAATAAGGGAATCGTGACGTCAAAATGATGACAACACGGGTCACGCATCTCAACAAAATGTGCTCAAGTATGTGCAACATGCAAAAGTGTACAATAAAAATCGCAGCGGATAATATAAATAAGTCATCTAAGCACCAGAAATTTAAATACAAATATTCAAAACAAATTACCTTTAAAGAGTTATACAGTCATCCCAAATATATTACAAAAGCAACACATAAATTGATAAAAACGAAACTTGATAAACAGGAGCAATCCCAGATCACTCTACCAACGGAGCCAAGCTAAGGCTCGTCATCCTCGTCTGCATCAAAATCTGCGATACCATAAAATGGTACCACATGTAAGTATAAACCAAACAACTATCGGGATAAAAACATATTAATGCAACCAACATGCTTCATATGACAAAATACACTTAGCCATAAAATACCATATTTCCCAGAAAAATGATTATTTCCAACACACGCCAAAATCTCATTTTGCCCCAAAAACATAGTCTGTCATTTTCCTAGAAAATGATTCACACAAAACAAACCATTTATCAGACACTGTAGGCGGGACTCGCAGGCGGGACTCTACCACCGTCTCTGCTTACCACCGTCTCTACCGCGTGCACCGTAGACGGGAATCACAGGCGGGACTCTATCACCATCCCTGCTTACCACCATCCCTACAGTTCCTTTCCACACAATGAATACTTATAACACAAAATGAATACTTATCACACACCATAAATACTTATCAGAGCACTGTAGATGGGAGTCACAGGCGGGACTCTACCACCATCCCTGCTTACCACCGTCCCTACAGTCTCTTCTCCTTTTTCTCAAAACAGTCAATCCAGTTGTTTCAAACACACTCAAATCATTTCACATGAAAATCTAATTTTTAGATAAACATATGAACATGTATGCAATCATATGAAAACCCAGTTTTCATTTATAAACATGAACATGCGTGCAAATATGCCATATACATGAAACAACACCACAACAACCAACAATTCACAATACCAACCAAACACACAACTCCGTCCATAATCTATCCGACCCCCGAACTCCTCGGACTCAGTTCGGCATGTCCAACTAGATCACAATAATATGTGTTAGTGCAAAAATACATTTAAATCACGAAAGGTCTTTGAAAAAATACTTACAGTGCTATATAATAATTTTTGAAGGATTACGAAGCTGCAAGAAGTGGCGGCTCAGCAACGTAACAGTGTAAAATATACTGTGGCCGTGGGTCTCAAAAACCCATTTTTCAACGGAGACAAACTAAGACCCGAAATTGATAGGGTAGGGCCTAGAGAGGTCGGTGAAGCCAATGGTGATGGTGGTTTGCCGTGAGTGGCGGCGCAAATGGTGGTTTTAAGGCCAAAAAGTCTGAAACGGAGATGGAGTTGAATGTGCTTCATCGGTGACGGATCGGAGCTGGGGTTGGGTCCCTTGGGTTGCTCGGAGGTTGATGATGAAGTGGTGAAGAAATGGTGGCCGGAGGTGGCGCGACGGCGGCGCTGGAGCTCAAAATGCGCCGCGGCTTGGAGGGGCTCGTGGGGGCAAACGGCGGCGCGATAGGAGCTGAGATTTACGGGGAAGGGTCGCCGGCTGGTGGGGGAGTGAACGGGATGGGCGGTGTCGCGCACGGCAGCGCGACGGCGGTGGGTTAGGTGGAAGGAGAGAAGCGCACGGGAGAGAGGGAGGGGGTGTGTCGCGCGGGGAAGGAGAGTTGCGGAAGAAAGAAGAAAAAGGAAAGAAAAAGAGTAAAAGAAAAGTGGGGAAAAGAAATGAGGTCCAATCCTCACCTCTTGGGTCACAAAAAATGATCCAACGAAGATGATTTTAAAACAATAAATTAATTAAAATAAATTAAACGTAATGATACAATGAAAATAAAATAATTAAATCTCACAATCAATTAATTTAAAAGAAGAATAATTTAAATGTATAACAATAAATAAATATTAAGAAAGCATAACAATTTAATTTTTACAATTTAAAGATCATAAAATAACCCATTTAAAATATCCGATAATTATAAAATAAGAGAATAAATTTTTAAATTATTAAAAATAATTCTTCAATAAAAATATACTAAAATACGAGGTGTTATAATCATGATCGTTGTACATATAATATCTTTAAGACTCCAATATCCCCACATGATAAGCATGTATTTTGTGAAGTTTCTCCCTTCCATTAAAGCATGTTGCATGGTATATACCACCTACTTTGTCCTTCAATGGGATATTGTGAAACCTCGCCCAAACCTTCCACCTCATGCCCAGTGCTCAATTGCAGGAAAAGATGTTCCCGACTTATCATGTAGACCCCTCTACATGTGCATGCAAGAGTACATGGGGTCATATATGGAAAGGATCTTCTCGATCCCCTCAGTCTGCAACATGCATGGTTAGAGCGAGGTTTCCTCCAACTTTATCATCACAGAGGAGTGGGACGAGGTTTTCCATTTTCCGGACTTTTTTCTATTTTTTTGTAATAATAATATTCTTTTCTTTGCTTTCCTTTCCTTTTTATCTAAATTTTTTATTTTTCGTTTTTATTTTAAGTACGTGGATTAATATTCGTGTTATTATATAGGCCACTTCGACATTTTCTGAAAACAAATTGGCAGAAATATGTGGATCATGTCTCGGATTTTTAAATGTTGTGGAACTCTGGAATCAAATTCACAAAATTGAGAATTCCAAGGGAATCTTTCATACACATAACTCAGCACACATTTAAAAACAAAGCATGCAGTACAAGTACTACTGGATAATATATTAATGAACCCTCTGCACCGAAATTAGAAAAGAAACATACAATACTTAACTTGAACTACAGATAAACTATTCTTGGATATATAAGTACCGCGCGTACATACCTAGATAGCTAGCTAGCTATCTATGCGATGAGACAGCTAATTAGTTGAAGAAACCACCTTTTATTTGAAACTAAATATGGCAGCAGTACTTCTAGCTAGCTAGTGTTTATATATTGATCATGATCATTCCTTTTTTATCAAGGAAACAATCACATTGAAAAAGCGAGTGTTCTCTTTAGAAATCCGATCGGAAAGAATTTCCCTATACCTCTTGAAAACCTCCTCAATGATTGTATCTCCAAAGTGACTAACAAGCAAGGGTTCGGCCACAGCTCTCATACAGTTTGCAACATTATAACCGCCATCACAAAACTGATCATCAGATGAGTTTATTTCACAGCTTGTATTGTTAACGCTCCAATTCACTTCAGATACCTCTAGGTAATCAATGAAGAAGGATCCTTCTTTCAGAACTTCGGATTTCACTTCTGATGGAGATGGTGTGTACTGAGGAATGTTGAAAGAATCCATTTTTTCTTCTTCTATGAGTCCCTGTAAGGAATGTAGAGAATGGAACATAGGTTTTAGCTTGGAAGCTGCCTCGTTTGGTTACATAATTCAAATGAGATGAGATTTGAAAATTGAATAAATATTATTATAATATTATTTTTATTTTGAGATTTGAAAAAATTGAATTGTTTATTATATTTTGTGTAAAAATTTGAGAAAATTATAATAATTATATGAGATGAGATGAGATGAAATAGTTTGATTTTGTGTAACCAAAATTACAATTTGAAAATTTTCTGTACTATTTATACGTAAAAATAAAAAACACAGAATTTTTTATATCAGAAAATTAATCAATGCAACTTACAATTACTGTAGATGATGAAGCATATTTCCTAAAAAAAATAACCAATTATTGTGAACTGTTTAATAGATTATGCTTCTATATATATATATATATATATATATATATATATATATCCTAGTCAATTAAGTAGAATTAATAACTAGGATTATAGTTTACCTTGCAGACCATTTCATTGAGTACTATAGCCAAAAGTTCCCATATGTAACAACACTCTTTGCTTGATGGATCTTCACTTCTTCTTCCCAAAAATGTTAAAACCATTCGTCCACCTAGCACCAACTCTTCTGCACGACACTTCAGAAACATTGAGAAATCTGCTTGAAACTGTGCATGGTAAGCCCTTAGTACGCTTGGCGGGCTTGTTTGTGCCATGTAAATGTTCCCTTTGTTGCTTTCCACCATCTCAGGAACCTAGTTAACAGTAACATTCACTTCTGAAGTGAGTAAGACAGACACTTTGTTGCAATAAATTTATTTCATTGTGATTCAATTTCGTTTGGTGTTTGCAAAAGTATCTAGGATGAAAGACTTTGTGGAGTTCTCCATCTCTAGTTCCTTAAAAAATTTAATTCTTTTACTTGTTTCTTTGCTTATAATCAATTAACTGAATGCAGAGGTTATTCTTCAGCAGTTGAAATTGGGGACCTCTATGACATATCCTTAAGCATAAAAAAGTGGAATCCCATTTAAAATTGTTGAATTCGTCTGCTTTATCTTTAAATTTTCCATTCACCGAACTTATACAAATATATGACTATATATGCATATATATGTTTCCTGTATTGCATGGTTTCACGGGCACTTTCATCCATCCTTTATCATTGGGTAAGGGAGTACTAGATGTTCCAATCTTCTATAGAAAAAGTTAATTACCTTAGATAGCCATTGGAGGCTATAAGAAGAATGGACAAAATGCAGTGTTTTGCTTGGGAAAAGCCTGCCGTAGAAAGAACCGGGAACTCCTGTAAAGAAGCATGGACCTGCAGCAGCCCCCAATTGATTGCTCATTTTTTTCTGGAAGCTTGGCAACGACTTGAAAATGGAATTGAAGTCGTTTCCGGGAAGGTCGTTCAAGAAAACTTGATATTCAGGTGATTGATCATGCCCTGATTTTCGGCGAAGCTGATCCACTACCTTGATAAGTTCAGAAACTACAAACAAAGTGTTTGGTCCGGAAGAACAACCCAAGTCTGCGATGACTAGCCTCTTTGGCAACGTGCTGTAGTAGAGTTGGGTTATGGCATTCTCTGTGATGGGTTTGGTCATAGTTATGACCTTTCGCTGTCCAAAGTCAAAAGAATGAACTTAAATCATGAGTTCTTCTGCAAATATAATCTACAGTGTGCACATAAAGTGTGAAACTAACTGATATATGTATATCAATGATTTTCATGAAGAAATGCAGCGATGATCACGACTTGCAATTATCTAGAACATATGATGAACGTACAGTGTGCATAAATAATTTGGTTTTCGTTTCCTTCCTCACTTGTGGATAAAAGTCACTTACAAAACTGCTTAACATGAAATGCAGCAATATAGCGCACGCAATCCAATGTCCTTAGGAAAAGATAGCTAGCTAGTGTAAATTAACTTGTGATGGCACGGGACTTGTGGTAGAAAAACCCAGGAGGCCGATGGGAACTTTCACTAGCTAGTAAAATCAGTATTGCAGTCGATGATGAGCAAGAAGCCTAACTTCAAATGAAAGTACTGTAAAATTAATTCCTCTTCTCTGCATATATGCATATATGTGTGTGTATATATATCGTAAGAAATTTAATGGGGGCACAATTGGAAAGTCATCTCTAATAATGAGTTGCATGCACAAAGTTTGTACTTAAATGTTAGTGGCATGCGTGCAAAGGGTTGCTGAGTTCACCTGAACTAGGGAGTTGTTTGCATAACTTGCGTCTCCCATTCCTCCGTTCATGTGCAGCACTTTCATAACTTCCATCTCTCTACCTCTCGCTTCTCTTACTCTCTCTCTCTTCGCTTGGAGTACTAACTGTGAGCTTGTGGGGATTATGTTGAGGGAAAGGTACCTATTTATAGATAGATCAGCTCTTCTACGTACAAGCGGATTCACGGACGAGGGGTAGTGTTTTTTTTTTTTTTTTTTTTTTTTGAAGGACAACAGGTCGGTAGGTATGAAAATAATCCCTAGGTATTACGTGCCGTGGCTAATTTGTTCATCTTTTTCCTCTAAAATCGACACCAAATAAGGTCTCTATCGGTTAACATGACTTTTGTGTACTCCTGCATCCACCTTAATTCTACGTGTCATGACTTGGAACTCGATTTCGTCACCACCGATCAGAAGCATGCAAACCTCATGCACATGAGGTCATCGCATATACAATAAATAATAAGAAGAGTCATCATTGCACTGCTTGTTATTTGGTACCTATAAGAAAATTATTTATTTTTGATTAATTAATTTTAACGAAATAATTATTTATAATTAAAATAAATCTATTTTAATTATAAATAAATTTTTTATCACAATTAAATAATTAAAAAAATTCATTTTTTTTGGTAATGTAGTGTCCTGTCGGCCATAAAATAAACATGATTATATGCAAGCTGTCCCACGTATGCTTCTGACGTTTTGTTTGTGTCGGAGATAATTTTATACTGAATTGTTTAGATCGTGGAAAAGAAGGAAGAAGACAAGACGTTGGTAGCTATAGGCCTAGCTGGCATGGTTGCTTGGCGCCAGCCTTGGAGGTAAATAAATGGTCATGCTACAGCTTCTGCTGAGGCCTCTGCTGGGCTTAGCATGTAATTTTTTATTTATGTGTATTTTTTAAGTTTTTTTTTTATATAAATTTTTTTATATTTTTAAATATTTTTAAAAAATAAAATAAATTTAAAATATTATTAAAAAATATTTTTTAATCAGAAAGTAAAAAAAATTAAAAAATACTTTCTTAATCACGAAATAAAATAAAAAATAATTTTTTATTCTACTTCATGATTAAGAAAGTATTTTTTTTAAATAATATTATAATTTTTATTTTATTTTTTTAAAATATTTAAAATTATTAAAAATATTTATATAAAAAAACAAAAAAAAAAACACATATAAAAAAATACTAGAGCCCAACGGGAGCTCCCAGCAGGAGCCCCTAGCAGGACATCCAGTATTTTCCTAAATAAATTTATTTATAGAGACTTGTAAAGAAAAACCGAATATTTATTGTCATTAATTTTTTTTTGAAGAAAATTTTGAACGTTCGATAATCTTGT
Organism: Juglans microcarpa x Juglans regia; assembly: GCF_004785595.1. NCBI lineage: Eukaryota > Viridiplantae > Streptophyta > Magnoliopsida > Fagales > Juglandaceae > Juglans > Juglans microcarpa x Juglans regia. Next base: position 6,347,364 of record NC_054600.1, read on the forward strand.
TTCGAAAAAGCAAAAAAAATGAAGTAAACAATATCCTTTTGATCTAATTAAACTACCCGAAGATAGAAGATGTGAATATATATATATATATATTTATGACGCATTATTTTAATTTCATATAGAGTTGAAATTAACAATATATATATATATATATAATAGTCTTTGTTAATGCCTTAATTTGCACAACAAAATAGAAGGGAGGAAAGAATCATCCCGGCCCATGAAAAGTTTTGGGTTTCGATACGGTGTTCTTTGAGTATATCCATATGATAAATAATAAACAAGCGAATTAAAGTAAATAAAGAGACACATAAATTTACGTGGTTCGGCATAATGCTTACGTCCACCGGTTGTTTGGGGGTGAAATCTACTATAATAGGTGCTTTTACAATCTCTCATAGTCTCACATATCGCACAATACAATAGAGGAATTTAGGAAAAATCCTTTGGAGTCGATGTGTGTGGTGGAGTTTGGACGTAAGGAACTTCTGTGTAGAGAGTTTGCAGAGAGTCCGTCCGTTTTGTGAGGGATCTCCTCATATATATAGTGGTCTATTTCCTTGGTTGGGTCCAACTTGTCTTGTGAAGTCTTTTTCTTTTAGAAGTTTGAGTTTTTTTTCCTTTTGAAAGTCTATGTGTCTTTCCTCTTAGAAGTCTAAGTTAACTTGTCCTATATCTTCTTGACTAAACTCTTAACTTGATTTTCAGTCTTATCTTGATGCTAAATTTTAGGCTGTTGATTTGACCTCTACTGATGGTCGCAATTCTTAAGTGCAATTTGCTGGACAAGAAGGCATTGAGAATCTTCAAGTCAATGATCTACAGAATAAATTTTGAAAATTGATCATTTGTTTCCTATTCAATCCCTGGTTTGTTGTTTAATCCTTGGTTTTCTGTTTGTTTTGTGCTAAGCAGTGAGGAGCTCAACTTGGGTGGGAGATGTACTCGACCATGTAAGGGGAAAGCGCGAAGCTTGATTTTGGAGGGAGATGTACTAGACTGCAATAGGGGTGAGCGCAGTGCTCAATTTTGGCAGGAGATGTACTTGATGGCATTAGGTGTGAGCGTGAAGCTCAATTTTGGTGGGAGATGTATTCGACCACATTAGGTGTGAGGGTGGAGCTCTATTTGGGTGGGAGATGTACTCGGCCGCATTAAGTATGTGCGCAGAGCTCTACTTTGGCGGGATTTGTACTCGTTCGCATTAGGTGTGAGTGTGGAGCTCGATTTTGGTAGGAGATGTACTCGACTGCATTAGGTGTTAGCATGGAACTCTACTTGGAAGGCAGATGTACTCGACCGCATTAGATATGTGCACAAAGCTCTACTTTGGCGGGAGATGTACTCGACTGCAGTAGGTGCGAGCGTGGAGCTCGATTTTGAGTTTGTTTGTTTGTGTAGATGTTTGCCCAACATATTGTTTATTGTCGTCGAAGAGTTCATATTTCTCTGATTGGTTTTTTGTGTGTATTTTAGTGATCATTGTTTTACTTTTGTTGGTAGTAGTGGTTTTCTTCCCCTCGGTTTATATTTATGTTCGTGTTCATGTTTTGTTGTTGATGTTTGTTGGTAGTAACCCGCGCTTAAGTGGTCAGGAAGCTCGTCAACTCCCTCGGTCCACATTAGGTGGTTGTTGAGCCTGTCGACTCGTTTCCAAAGGAGACCTGGATGATGTAGTTGTGGAGCTCGATGGCTTGTTCTAGAAGGTAACCCGTTGGCAGTAGTTTTGGTGCGAGCATAAACACTCAGCGTTTGCTAGAAAAGATGTTGTGCTTGTCTTATTGTCCAGGTGAGAGAGGTCTGGTAGTTTGAGGAGTTGCCTGCTTGTTAGGTGCCTGGGAGGTCGGGCAGTCCTTGACCTTTCCCGCATGTTGACTCGTCACGAGGGAGGTTGGGAGGTCTAATGACTTATCCCGCCTGTTGACTCTCGACGAGGTGTGAGTTGGGTCCGGCAGTCCCTGACCTTTTCCTTTTTCTTGGGCACCACATGTCCTTATACTCGTCATTGGTGTTTAAGGGTGGTGTGGTTTGTTGGCTTAAGCGCTCCCTTTTCTTGGGTATTGTGAGTTTGTGTACTTGTTATTGGTGTTTAAGGGCGGCGTAGTCTGTTGACCTTTACGCCCTTTTCTCTGAGCACTGCGAGTCTTTAAACTCGTCATTGGTGTATGAGGGGATGCTTGACCGCACTGTTGTGGTGTGAGGCTGAGTTTGACTGCCCTGAGAGGTCCATGCTAGAGTGTGGTGAAGGCTGGTGACACCCGGGCGATTTCTGCAGGCGGCCATGCTTTAGCATTGATGGAGGATTGGGATGCCCGCAACCGATATTGAGCGGTCTATTTTGATGCAAACAAATTAAGAAGCCTGGATGACACCTAGGAATGGCTTTTATAGCCGATGTTTCATGCCACTAGGGCGATTTCCGTGAAGTATATTCTTGAGACTTGTAGCTACTCGGATTTTTGTGGAACCTCAAGGAGTTGTAGTGGATAAAATTGGGATTGTTCTTTGCTTAATGATTTTTGCATGGACAAATTGTTCATCCTTGAGTGCTTTTGCAGAAATAATCTTGCACGGTTGAGACTACTTAATTTTTACTCATGGAGAGGAGTTGCTCTTGTTGTTCACCTAAAGGTGTTGGTCTGATTGCTCGCCATTGGGGCAATGAGATAACCCATGTTCTGCATGTTGCTCGGCATATGAGATGGTGTGTTCGTCAGTGTTTTGTTGCTCACCATGCTCCATCAGATAGTAATTCTCACGCCTGAGTTGTTTTTTGCCAAGGTTGGTTGCTCATCACCTTTGCTCACTATGGCGCTAGTGATGATATGTCTGTGTACATGTCTGTACGTGTGTTGTTGCTCACCACCTTTTGCTTGCCATATTCAATTGCGTGGTCTTGCCATCTTTGTTTGCCACCTTTTTTCTTCCCATTTGCGTGGTCTCGCCTGTGGGTCGGTTGCTCGTCACATGGCCACTATGCAACTTTGCTCGCCATGTGAACTACTCAGGATTGTCTCGGTGGACAAGGAAGCTCCCGTGGCGTGGGTTTCTCAACCTGTGGCGTTCAGTTTCCATGGTTGATTGCCAAAGGTCGTGTGGGCTACTCGAACGAGGGTGGCGAGGAGTATTGATGAAGGTGTTGGCTGAGGCGGAGCTACACAGTTTTGATCTAGAGTTGTTGTGTAGGAGGCTGATTGTGGAGGTTAGGAGTGACAACTTAGAGCTTGTTGGGGGTCGGCGACGCCATGGCAACTGCAGAAAATGCCAACGGACCAAGTACCGAGTACGTTGGCCTCCAGCTTACGACGCTATGGAGTTGTGTATGGCGAACTGTCATGCCTCACTCCATCTTTTGTGGCGAGCTTCGCGGTGGCCAGGACTTGTATGGTAGAGGGGCTTCACGCCTGTAACAGAAAAAGCCGTCGAGTTGGGTCGTGGTCGCAATCGCACTCCTAATGTTCACACGGTGCACAACTTGCATTGTCGCTGAAAGACGACGTCGTAGAGCTTGACTCCAGCTCACTACACTACGGTGGTGTGTATGGTGAACTGGAAAACTTCGTGGTGAGCAAACTTAGTGGGCAACCAACTTGTTTTGGGCAATGTAGTAGGACTCAACATGATGGCGGCTGCGATGTTGTCAGAGTGGAGTGTTTTGCTTTTGGTATCATAAAATAGGGATTGTCCTGGATCACTTTGGCACTGTCTCGAGGGCTATGGCCTTGTGGTGGCAGCTTCATGGCAATGCAATCATGGCGGTTTGTCCCTGACCCTGGTTGAGGGAGTTGGTGTGGTGGAAACGCTGTGGTTGCACTTCATCGACTGTTGCAAACTTGCAACTTGCATGACTCATGAATGGCGATGGAGGAGAGGAGCAACGATGGTGGCGAGGAACGGTGAGAGCGGCCGCATCGGCGACAGAATTCGCCAGTGAGCTAGGTGGTGGTCAGCGATTGGACCTTTGCAGCGAGCTACATTCGAGTAAGCTTCCCGTGCTACACACTGGTGAGAATGGCAAGGGACAGTTGGCGAGCAGCACCTTGTGGGCAGTGATCTCCTTGTTAGAGATAGAAATCTTCGGCAGCTCAGGTGGTGACTGGCAGTGGTATTGCCAACCCACAAACACCTAGCTTCTAGGCCTTCAGCAACGTGTATTGCGAGGTGTCGCAACGGGCAGAGCTAAGGTGGTAATGATGATAATTGTATTTTTATATAATTTTTATTATTATTTTATTTATGATAAGTGTCAGTTTTTCTTCAAATATATTAATTTTATTTTATTTCTATATATTTTTACTTTATTTTCTTGGATTTGTAGGAATGAGAAGATTTAGTGCGAAATGAGAGCATTATGGTACAAAAGAAGAAACTACGGATCCGAACTAACTAGAGGTGATGAGACCTGAAGAGAGTCGAGGAGATTTAGGTGATGAGACTTAATGGCAACCAGAATTGGCGTCAAGAGTTAGGTGATGAGTGAGATTTTTTACCTCCTGGGTGAGAAGACTTGGCGACAAGGTTCCAGACAGTTAGATTGGGCAACCGGTCTAACCAACCAACTTAAATGACATCGTGGGAAACAACTAGTAATGGGCTTGAAAGTAATTTTTATCAAGAAAAAGAAAAAGAAATTACAGAAGGAATCCGCAAGAAGTCCAAGTTCGGAATACACTGGAAGACAACCTGGACATGCTTGAAAATTTCGATCATAACGTTCTACTCATATATCCAATGGATGCGATTCTGGATGGGTTGGAAAGTTGACTTAAAGGGCTACAACTTTGTCGATAATAAGGATTTCTAAATTCTGACTCCTGGAGCATGTACGAGGCTGCCAAGAATTAGTCTTAAAAATTAGGCGATTGTTTAGGCGGAAATCATGAAAACATTATGGTTTCTTTTGTACCCTATATAATCATATCATTAGCACAAAATTAATGGAGGAGAGTTTGAGTTTTAGGGTAAAATATTCCAGAGTTTATTCTTTAAGTTTCTTTTAAGAAGGCGGATCTGGGGAATAGATGCAAAAGCCGCATGCTTCATCAACCTACTCGAATGATGAACAATCGTTCTATTCTTTTTCGTTTCTGTTTTATTATGAACTAATTTTATTTTCTAGAGCTTTGATGTAGTTTAACATTGAACACACAATTTATATTCTAAGTTATTTTATCTCAATATTTTCATGATTGAGTGTTTATTCCTTGCAATTTTCTAACTAATTATTGTTTGATCTATTGAACCGCATTGAGGCCGATAGGTGATTTGTGATTAGAGGTCTAAGATTGAGCACCATTAGTTGAGTGAAAGTAGAGACATTTTACCGCGATTAGTGTGATTTTTAAGAAAAATCCAAAAAATTTATTGAGTCTCCAATTAGTTAAATTCACATAGAGATATGGAGTTATTAGTTGGAAATATTTTTGGTATTGTTTAAGAGAAATAATTGAATAGTTAAGGGATGTTTATCATCAACTTGAGATAATTGGAATTCTATAACAAGAAAGAATAAATTCTGTGAGATTTGTTAGGTGAAATCAAACACTCTAGATCTATTCTTATTAGCTTTAAAAATCTAAATTTTAATGCTCTTTTTTTCAGTTTAATTTAGATAATCTATTTTTTAAATTTTGGTTTTTCAAATAGTAATTAATTTAGCAAATTTCAATACTCAATAGCATAATTAATTTCTATGGATTTTACATCCGTTTTCTTTAAAACACTTTACTACTTGTTATGATTCTGTGTACTTGTAGATATTCTCAACACAACAAAGGACGACTGCTCTAGTGATAGAGGTTGATGGTGGTCCCTGCTAGCGAGTCATTAGCGGGTGAAGTTGCTCGAAGAGTGCATCGCGCAGAAATCCTCTGCCCACCTTTTTTCATTGGACTTGGGCATACCATCGGCAGGAAGCACCTCTCTAGCGACAAACAACGCCAATAGGCCGATTTGTGGCCACCGGTAGCCTAAACAGTCTCTGGGCAATTAGAGGGTGGCTTCCCAATAGTGTTTGGGTTCCTGGAGGTGAGATACCTCCAGGGAAACCTTCTTCGGCTCTGTCCTGGTGCTCCACCTAGTGGCCGGGATTGTGCCACGCCACACACGAAGGTGGCGGGTAGCGAGCCGATCATGCACAGTATGGGGACATGCAAGTGCACGGGGCCATGCACGACGCACCTTATGTGCTTGTGTGTGGTGTACGTTGCGGACGTAGCGTGTGTTTGGTGCACATTGACAGTGCACCCTTTTTTTGTGTCCCTCCACACACACCGACACAGAGATATATATATATATATATATATATATATATATATATACACACATATATATGTTCTAACAATACTTATGAAATAAAATACTAGGTGCAAAATAACAGGTCCAGGGTCGAGGAACTTATTTGATATTTTCTGGAGAAGATCTCTTGAGTCAGAGAATTTCCTTCTCCTAATTCCGGTGCAGAAGATTAGTCGATCTCACAGACAACACCAACTGTTAATGCCTTAATTTGTACAACGAATCGGAAGGGAAGAAAGAATCATCCCCAGCCCACGAGAGGTTTTGGGCTTCGAGACGTTGTTCTTCGTGTACATCCATATGATAAATAATAAACAAGTGAATAAAAGTAAATAAAGAGAGAGATAGAGATTTACGTGGTTCGACATAATGCTTACGTCCATGGATTGTTTGGGGGTAAAATCTACTATAATGGGTACTTTTACAATCTCTTATGGTCTCACATATCACACAATACAATGGAGGAATTTAAGGAATATCCTTTGGGTTGTTGTGTGTGGTGGAGTTTGGGCTTGGGAAGCTTCTGTGTAGAGAGCTTGTGGAGAGTCCTGTCCGTTTTGTGGGGGATCTCCTCATATATATAGAGGTCTATTTCCTTGATTGGGTCCAACTTGCCTTATGAAGTATTTTACTATTAGAAGTCTGAGTTTCTTTCTTCTTAGGACTCTGAGTAAACTTGTCATATCTTTTCTTAGTTTTATCTCTTAGCTCGATTTTCGGTCTTATCTCGAGACTAAATTTTAAGCTGTTGGTTTGACCCCTATAGTCTTGGTCATAATTTTAATATGCTGAATTAGGAGCCTTGAATAGAACACTGAGAATTATTATATCAAACTAAAGCACGATGTTAGAAAGTTTTCATTAGTGGACCTTCATAGAGTATATATCGTAGATAGTATAACTGCAAATTAATATAAAGTTTATATGATGTTGGTAATGAGCTCCATTAAGCATGACCAATAAAGTGACATCAAACCATTGTGTGCTCTTCCTCTCTAACAACTACTAGTACACTACTAAATTTTATGATATGATCTTGGCTTATGGGATTCTCCAAATCCAACACAAGATCAATTAATGTAGATCGTAAGACTCAATGATACTCTACCTAGCTAGAGCCAAGAACAACGGGTCAAGGATGATATTTCATGTGGAGCGATTTATAAAACAACCAATTTAAGTGGTAAGCCCGAAAGCATTCCAAGGAATACCTCTCAGCAATCAAGTGCTGGTGCATATCCTAGATGGGTATCGTTTTGATGCAAATTAGGAGGGAAATATTGATGCGGATATTGATGCAGAGGCAAATCCGGAAGGGGTTAATTTAAATCCGTAATCAACAGAGCTGATGTGGATGTTCGGCTATGCAGAGGAGTTTTTGGAAGTTTACGTTCTTAGAAGTCTAATTATTCGAATTCTGTTGTTGGTCAATTCTGTTATTTCGTCTGAGTTTATTGCTTTCCTAGTTTATTTTCCTAGTTTTTTGCTTTCCTAGTTGGAGTTGGAAGATTGTAATGTGGATTTGATACTTAAGGAAGTAATGAGAAATGAGGAAGGCAATTGTGGATTTTACCATTCGAGATTTTCATATTTTTGTTGGTGTGACTCCAACGCTGCAAAGCAATTCTGCATTGGCCCGACTCTTGAGTTCGATGAGAGATTGAACCTAGAGGTTAGGCATCATTTTGGCATCAGAGAAAGGTTCCTTCACTACGGAGTTCTTCATCTCATGCCTGTAACCCGTAGTGGTACTTCATATGCCATGGCGAACAACCCAAATCCAAACGACCAAAATCCCATCAACCAAAACACAGACCAGACCCAGTTGCAGCACCAAATCGACCAACTCGCCACAGTCTTAGAGCAAATCAAGCATCGGCTTGATGTTATGGATGAGCATTACGTGCGAGAGGAGTATGGCCCTTTCGATCGGAGAGGGCATGGAGCAGTTCATGGGGGAAGAGTGGACGACAGTGAAGGAGATGCGGAGGAAGAGGGGGATGAAGAAGAATATCAGGAACTTGAGAATCATGGGCCGTGAGTTCGACGTCATAAGCGAAATTTTCACCGAGGACATGCCGAACATGGTGCAGATTATCAACCTCTTGATGAACTGACCAAGAGAATGAAGATCGATGTACCAGATTTTTCTGGAAAGTTAGAACCCAATGCCTTCGTGGACTTGCTAACAGCAATCGAGGATAGGAAGGTTCGTTACGTTCGGATGAAATTGAAGGGGCATGCACGAGCATGGTGGGGATGTGTGGAAGAGAAGTTACGCCGTACTCGACGTCCAGCAGTTTCCAATTGGGAGGAGATGAAGGAGCGATTGAAGGAAAATATTTGCCCAATGATTATGAGCAAATGATGTTTGAAGAGATGTTGCAGCTCAGGCAGGGGTCATTGAGTGTCGATGAATTTACGGACCGCTTCCATGAGTTGACTGTCCGTAGCAAGATCGTGGAAACTAAACAACAAACTTTAGCTCGATGCTGCACTGGCTTACGGAGCGAGTTACGCAGAGAAATGTGGACTGCTCGCTTAATCAACGTAAAGGAGGCATACCAGTTGGCTCTCCGTATTGAGAAACAAATAGGTTCTATGGTCGGGAGGAAAATGACTTCCAAGACAAGAACGTGTTACTCCACCTCCATTCCAAAGAGCACTAGTTCGAAAAGATCACTTTAGAGGCTCGGGGAGTGGGGATTTGAAAGGGAAAACAAAAGTTACCAGTGAAGGACCCCAGTGTTATAAGTGTAAAGGCTTTGGACACTATGCTGTCGTGTGTCCTACAAGAGATAAGAAACTAACCTTTATATGTGAGAAGGAGAAACTAGTGGTGGAAGCTGAAGAAGACACAGAGGGGGAGGAGTCCAATGAAGATAATCATAGTGAAGAAGAGCATTTGGGTGCATCGGAATTACCCAACTGTGTGATCAAGAGAGTATTGACGGGATCAAAAAGAGAAATCCAAGCCAATCCTGAGTGGTTGCGCACCAATATCTGTTACACACGAATGCAGCATAATGGTCGGGCTTTGAATGTCATTATTGATGATGGGAATGGTATGAATGTGATTTCTGGAACTGCTGTCAAACGTTTGGGACTAAAAACAGAGAAGCACCCCACTCCCTATTGGATTAGTTGGGTTAATGAAACTAATTCTGTCCTAGTGAAGTGACGTTGCTTGATTAAACTTTCATTGGGAAAAAAATATGTGGATGAAGCTTGGTGCGATGTAATTCCCATGACCTTTTGCCACATGTTATTGGGACGCCCATGGCTCTATGATCGGAAGGTTCTTTATGATGGGTATGCTAACACTTACTCCTTTGATTTTAAAGGTAAAAGTTTGTTTTGGATCCTCTACAGGTTTCGGAATTTGAGACAAAGATTGAAGCTTGCCTAGTTTTGAAGATGCGACAATTCACTCGAGTTATGCATGAGGACAACTTGGTGTTAATGGTAGTCAGACGTGAGGCGAAGAAAGGGGATGGTAATGTTCCAGTGGAGCTCTCGGCATTGTTGGAAGAATTCCAGGATATCATGCCAGATGAAATGCCGAATCAACTACCTCCAATGAGAGAGGTACAACATGCTATTGACTTGATTCCTGGCTCGACTTTGCCTAATGTACCACATTACCGGATGAGTCCAACAGAAAATGAAGAGCTTAGCCGACAAATTCAGCAGTTGCTTGACAAAGGGTTTATTCGAGAAAGCCTTAACCCCAGTGCTGTCCCAAATTTGTTGACGCCAAAAAAGGATGGTAGTTGGAGGATGTGTGTGGATAGTTGCGCAATCAATAAAATAACCGTGAAATACCGATTTCCCATTTCACGTCTCGACGACATGTTGGATTTACTAAGTGGCTCTTCTATTTTCTCTAAGATCGATCTCCGGAGTGGTTATCACCAAATTTTGTATATGGTTGGGTGATGAATGAAAGACGACTTTCAAGACAAAAGATGATTTGTTTGAATGGTTAGTTATGCCTTTCGGATTAACCAATGCGCCAAGCACTTTCATGAGTGTCATGACGCAAGTTCTCAAACCATTTTTGGGTAAATTTGTTGTTGTGTACTTTGATGATATATTAATTTTTAGCCGAAGTGTGCAGGATCATCTGAGCCACGTTGAGTAGGTAATGAAGGTCTTGAGAGTTGAACAACTCTTTATTAACAAGGAGAAGTGCTCATTTATGAAGAATAATGCCAAGTTCCTGGATTTTATCAATTCAAATAATGGAGTCGAGGCCGATCCCGCAAAGGTACACGTTGTCCAGACATGGCCAACGCCCTAGAATTTTTCCGAAGTCAGAAGCTTCCACGGTTTGGCCACTTTCTATCGGCAATTTATTCGCAATTTTAGCACTATAATGGCTTCGATCACTGAGTGTTTGAAAGAAAAAAAAACTTGTTTGGAGTGTCGCAGCAACCAAAGCATTCACTGAAATTAAAGAAAAAGATGGGGCAAGCACCAGTGCTCAAGTTGCCAGATTTTTCTAAAATTTTTGAAGTAGCTTGTGATGCTTCGCACGAGGGAATCAGAGGTGTTTTGAGTCAGGAAGGTTATCTCATTGCTTTTTACAGTGAGAAGCTTAACGACACTCGCAGACGTTACTCGGTGTATGATATGGAATTTTATGCATTAATTCAAACGCTTAAGCATTGGCGACCCTATTTAATCCATAGAGAATTTATTCTTTATACAGACCATGATTCTTTGAAACATTTAAATACTCAAAGCAAGCTGAATGCACGACATGCCCGTTGAATGGATTATTTGCAGCAATTTGAATTTGTTATTGGTAGCCTGCTCGATCTATTCCGCTCGTTTACAGTTATATCACATCCTTTCTTTCCTGTAACATGCAGCATGCTAGTTTGCTTAATTTTGGCTAACGAGGTAGTAGTTTTCCTTATTCTTTCTCATGTCTTTTTTTATAAATGAAGAGTTTGGTGGAATGGAATAAACCAAGCAAGAAAGAAAACTTACACTGTAGAAAGCGGAAATCTTATCGAATTTATTTTGATTTTGATTATCTTGTCATCCTTTTAGTCGTTTCATGAGTTATGCTAATACTGACATTAATTAGTTACTCTAACTTTTATTTTCAGTATGCACAATATATGTTTGAATCAAAATATGTGCTGATCATGATCTTGATCCCTCGGTACAATAATTTCAAATTAGCAAAGGTGTTCATTCACTATGTGATGTATAAATAGCTAATTTAAGCTGTTAAGATATAAAAAAAAATCTACCATTTTCCATCAGCTTAAGTTTTTTAGATAAGTGGTGATTTCATATAGTATTAGAGTAAAGGTTCAGAGTTCGAACCATGACTCCACATTTTAGCCCATTTAATTAAATATTCCATGTGTTGGGCCCACTTATTAAAGGGGAGTCTGACCCACATGTGAGATGAAGTGTTAATATATAAAATAAAATCTACCTCTTTCCATTAGCTAAGCTTTTGGGATAAGTGGTGATTCCACATGATATCACTTAGAGGTCTTCATCTTGCGAGATAACCTACTTACAGGAAGATTACCAATCCACAGTAATAACTCCACTATCCAATTAAGGCTAAAATAAATTATTGAAAGTTAGTGAGAGGGAATTTAATTTGTAGAATTTCTCTTTTAATTAATATCAATCTTTTTTACCTTTCTAGATATTTTTTTTCACACTCTCTGTCTTCACATCCCTTGATAGATTTGGCAAATTTAAGTAGGCTGGAGATTTTAGATATGAGTGGAAATCGCATCACTGGGAGTATTTCTCCATATATTGGGGCATTATCTTCGGCGAAGGCTATATCGTTATCTGACAATGATTTCTATGGAGATTTCCCAACTCAAGGTGAGTATGAAAAACAAATTAATCACCCATCTTCAATTAATTCATTAGGATCGAATGCGAGAGCAAGTTAAAGCTAGCTAATGGTTGCATGATTTAGCTATTCTAATTGGTTCCCACTAGAAAACATATCAATTAATTAACCACTCACTTCTTTTCTCGCTATATAATACGCACGCACGCACGCACAAATTGATTTGTTAAAAAAACTAAGGGAACTGGCCATGCATGCAGTTTATGCGTCCTACTAATTCTATTTGTTATGATAGATTTGTGCAGATTGAAGAAACTTGAGGAGTTGGATATTTCTGGCAATGACTTTCAAGGGACCCTTCCTCGATGCATAAACAATATGTCATCACTAAGAGTGTTGGATATATCTCGTAACCGTTTCATTGGAAACTTATCTTCATCTTTGGTAGCCAGCTTGAGTCCCACAGCTATTGAGTATATTGATCTTAGTTATAATCTTTTCGACGGTCTGTTCTCATTCAGCTTATTCGCTAATCATTCCAAGCTTAAGGTGGTTCGATTTATGAATGTCAACAACAAACTTGAGATTGAAACTGAAAATCCAGTGGGTTGGACCCCATTATTTCAGTTAAAGGCCCTTTTATTGCGGAATTGTAATCTGAACAAGCTAACTGGAAATGTCCCCAAGTTTCTTCAGCACGTATTGGAAGTGGTTGATTTATCTCACAATAAGTTGAAAGGAAGCTTCCCCTTTTGGTTACCAGAAAACAATACAGGGCTACGACTGCTAAATCTTCGAAATAACTCTTTTGAGGGTCGAATTTATTTACAACCAGAGCACCACATTAATGTTTCTTGGATGGATGTCTCAGGAAATCACTTAAATGGACGACTTCAAGAAAATATTGGAAACATAATGCCATATTTGAAAACTCTGAATCTTTCCCGAAATCATTTTGAAGGCAATCTTCCATCTTCAATCGGTGACATGAGTTATTTGAACAGATTGGATTTGTCCTTCAATAGATTCTCAGGAGAGGTGCCAAAGGAATTGGTTTCCAAATGTACCTCATTGAATATTTTGAATTTACGCAATAATAGCTTTCAAGGTGAAATCTTCTCAGAGCATTTCAACTTGGCATCCTTGATAACTCTTCAATTGAACAGTAATCAGTTCAAGGTACTCTATCTAGAGTATTATCAATTTCCTTTGGCATGACTTTGTTTGATATTGGGAACAACAACATGTCAGGTACAATTCCCATGTCAATGGGAAAATTAACATTGCTTCCGGTAGCTGTCATCAGGATGAGTAATAACTTTTTTGAGGGTCTCGTTCCTTGTGGATTACGTTCAACATCTTTAATAGATTTTCTCATAACTCACTTTCGGGACCTTTACCTCCTTGCTTGGATATACAGACTAATGTACTTTTGCAAGGGAACAAGCTTACAGGATCTATACCGAAAGCTCTTTTCAATTCATCATTTCTTATGACATTGGACATTAGTGAAAACAACCTTTCCGGCACCCTTCCTGTTGAAATCACTACACTTTCTAACTTAAGAATACTTTTGTTGGGAGGCAACAATTTTAGTGGTATGATTCCAAACCAAGTATGTTTGCTAAAGAAAATAGGCATAATGGATCTTTCAAGGAGCTCCTTTTCTGGGACGATACCGCATTGTCTTCACAATATTACCTTTGGGAAGATAAATCCTACTGATCTAGCCTTTTCAGAAACTTCTGTTACTCCTGTGTTATTGCAAATGGAACCAGAAACTCCAACATATGAAAGTCTTCTAGAGAAATATCTTCCAGAGGCTGATACAGATTTATCACATGATAGGAAAGATATTGAGGTTGAGTTTGTAACGAAGTATAGGTCTAGCTCCTACAAGGGTGGCATCCTTGATTACATGGCTGGGTTAGATTTGTCATGCAACAAACTAACAGGTGGAATCCCAAAGGAACTAGGAAAACTATCTTCAATTCGTTCACTAAACTTGTCTTACAATCAATTGACAGGTTCGATTCCAGAAGAATTTTCGAGTTTGGCTTCGATAGAAAGCTTGGACCTTTCTCACAATAGTTTGAGTGGAGAAATTCCCTCAACATTGATTGATTTGTATTCTATGGGAACATTCAATGTTGCATACAATAATTTATCTGGTAAAGTTCCTGATATGAAAAATCAATTTGGGACTTTTGAGAAGAGTAGCTATGAAGGAAATCCATTTCTTTGCGGACCACCATTGGAGAATTGCACCACAGGTGATAAGTAAAATCCAAAACCAAAAGAGCCTTCAAAAGAAAGTGAGAGAAAATGGTATGAAGTAGATCATGTAGTCTTTTTTGCAAGCTTCTCAGTATCTTACCTTATTTTCTTTTTGTTGGTAGTTAGTATCCTTTATATTAATCCTTACTGGAGGCAGAGGTGCTTCAATTTGATTGAGGATCTCATGTACTGGAGTTATTTTACAGTTTTGATACCCCTAAAAAGGTTGGCAAATCGACGATGTCAACATTAGATATCTCCTGGTTACATGGACATCTTTAAAGGCAGTGATGATAGCCAGTTGTGTACTTGCATATGTATTTGATTATCAGTAATGGTTGTTGCGCTCTAATATTATGAATCAAGGAACTCAATTCCTCTCTTTCTATAGAAGACTAGTTTTTAATTGAATTTGATTTCCTATGCTTGTCTTGTATTGAAGTATAATTATCGAAGATATTAATCAAATGGAGGTACGTATTGCTATTTTTATTAGTGAGGACAAGTAGCTTTCAATTTTGTTTTTTCAGAAAAATGTAAGTGGTTAATTCATACAGATGTTTTTATGACTTCTTATCAGTAGGAGGATCATGACTACAAATATTTTAAACTGTATTTTTAAAAAGCGCTAGGCAAGTAGTGTCCTTTTTAGCTAGCATGCACATCAGAAGAAAGTAGCTACCTTAAGTTTCATTAATATTCACTGTACAACAATCTCCAATTGTGGCTGAAGTTTTTTATATTGTAACCCAAGTTTTAAATTGATGTTTGGATGTATATTGTCACTGAAGTTTCAAACTGAGATACAAAACACCTAAATAATTGGTAGTTGAGTGGCAAAATTACAAAAATATTTTCCGAATTGGGATTATATGTACAATTCTGATACCTATAGCTAAAGTTAAGCCTAAAATATTGATGCATGCACAATATTGCTCCAACCTGAGGAATCTTCACCATTTTTTGAAAATTTATGCTGATCTCCCTTCTCAAGGCAGTCCAACGCCATAAACGTGAAATTTTCCAGCTCAACATCGTCAAACCCGGACCCCCTGCATCAGAGAGCCACGACCTTGGATCACATTTACTTGTGAGAAAATTTGAGAAAAGTTGGTTTTAACTATCTTTGGGCGAGCAAGAAGGCAATTTGGTCAAGCAACAAGTAGCCGAGCAAAAAGTAGGGTGAACAATGGAATAGGATGGACAAAGTATTAATGGTCGGTTTAGATAGTGAGATAAGATGAAATAGTTTTAGATGAAATTTGAAAATTAAATAAAATATTGTTAGAATATTATTTTTTAATATTATTATTGTTTTGAGATTTGAAAAAGTTGAATTTTTATTATATTTTATATAAAAATTTGATAAAATTGTAATAATGAGATGATTTATGTATCTAAATAGAACCTAAATGGGCGAGGTACTTCACAGGCACGATTTAGGTGAGCAAGTGCTGTAAATTCCAACCTAAAGCACAAAAAGTATGTTTCCCCATGACTTTCGACTTAACAATCATGAGATTAGCTATCTCCAAGTCAAAATTTGGCTAATATGATGACTTTTTGGTTTTTGATTAATGACTCAAAACTCTCACTCCACATTAGATTAGCTATCTCATTCTTTATAATAAAAAAATATTATTATTTTTTAAATATATTTTTTAATACAATTTTTTTTATTTCATTAATTTTTTTTACTTTTTATTTCATAATCTTCAACTCTCCCCAACAAACTCCAATAATTATTTTCATTTTTATTTTCACAACTCTCCCCCACAAGCATTTCTAGTTGAGCAACAAATTGTGCTACTACTACTATCATTTAAACACTACCACTATTGTTCACCATCCAACAATACAACAACCCAGAAAATATCATTCACAGTTTAAACACTATCATTCAAACACTACTATCATTCACACTACTATCATTTAAACACTACTATCATTCACAATACAAAACCACAAGGAGAAAGAGAGAGAGAGAGAGAGAGAAAGAATACTTGAGATGGTGAGCTCAGAGATGGAGACTTTGAGAAGTTTATCAACAAAGGAGAAGAAGAAAAGGACATGGAAAGCCCAGGACATGTTCTGGGAAGGTTCCAAAAGGAGAAATAGAGTCCTAGAAAACGGGTAAAACAGGTTGTTCTAAATAAAGAGCAGTACACAATCATCCCGCAACTATTGACCTTTGATCCCAGACATGTTGAAAACATGTTTGAAATTTGATCCCAGACAAAGGATTACTGGTGAGTTTCTAATTCCTAATGTTATGTGCATAACAATACAACCATGGTGGTTATATCTCAATTTACCATCAATCAAGTCCTTCTAGATTCATATGGTCTACCATACCGGGCCAAGCCTTTGTGTTAGCAGCATTGGCTGAAACCAAGGTGGAGGAAAGCATGGGATCTTTTGTTGTGAAAGATGGAGATGTTCATTTGGTTTGTAATGATCAAACCATAGAAGACCCCATCCAGAAACTTCATGACAATTCCTATACAACTCCAAAACCGCAAATCAATCCAAATCCCCACGAATTTTTTTTTTCTTGTTGTTAAATGTTGTACAAAAATATACACACCAACGATGACAAATAAAGTAAAAGCAATCACGATTAAGCACACGATGCACAATTTATGTGGTTCGGCAAATTGTCTACGTCCACAGAGCTGCATAATTCTTATTAACCAGAGGAGATTACAATAACTCAATCTCAACTCACAATCTCTTGGGTTTTTTTCTCTTTCACACACTATGCACTCACTTGACAATTGTTCTCTATCAAAATATGTTAAAAGTCGTACAAAACAAGTCAAATATGAAAAATATATAGCAAACGGCGCTGGAAACCCAGATCTGGCAAAATCTGCATTCTTTGTTCGATCGCCGTGTCGAGCACCCATCGAGCAAACAACATTGGCTCAAGTAGGGTGTCGAGTGGTACTCGAGCAAACACTAGGGTTTGTGTCTCGCATGAGCTCACTGTCATGCGAGACTCAAGCGAACTCAGGAGTTGAGTTTCGCTCGAGCCCACTGTCGAGCGAACTTCGCTCGAGCGCACGTCGAGCGCACATCAAGCAAGCATTCTATTTCTCGATTTTTAGCTCTAAAACCAGTCTCCACATACACCTCAACAATCTCCCACTTGGAGACTGGGTCTCCACAAGCCAGCCACTGTTTCCAGCCAAGTCCTATCATCTATGCAGCTCACAGCTCCCGTCTTCAAGCTAGAAGACGCACTGAAGTCAAGCCTAACTTCAGTCTTCCACGTACATCGCCCTTAGTCAGCACATCCACAGGGCGACTCACAACTCCCACTGCATTAGGAGTATCCAGTCTCGAACCGATCTTGGCAACCTCAGCCAACTTTTCTAGTCTTTCATGAGGAACGACAAAGCTGAATCCCTTTGGTTTCCTTATATATTTCGCGTGATCAAGCCTGCCTTTTTGCGTTATTGTATTTTCTTGCACATCACTAGATCCTGATATTAAATACAAAGACTAGGGAACCCTTAGTGATCTCCAAGCTCATCCAGAAAATGCTACTGCATAACCACTGTCATCAAGTTGTCCTACAGAGATCAGGTTTTTCTTCAGATTTAGAACATGTTTGACTTGCTGTAAATTCCACACTCTCCTGTTTGGAAGTGTGATGTGCATATCACCCACTCCCACTACATCCGGTGCCTCTCCATCAGCCACATACATCTTCCCAAAATCACCAGCAACATAATTCTGCATGATTTCTCGATATGAAGTGCTATGGAACGAAGCCCCTGAATCCAACACTCAACACTCAATCATCAATCAGACTGTGCATTGCAAGAACTAAGACATCATGAATTTCTTCTGCCACTACATTCACCACATCATCCTCAGCAGTTTATTGATTCCTGTATTTTTCTTGATGTGCCCCGGCTTGCCACAACTCCAGCACGTGATCTGCTGCTTAGATCTCGTCTTGCTCTTCCCCCTGCTCTTGGCACTTGACCTGTCATGTCCTCTGCTGCTATTGTTAACATTCAGGGAAAATCTTGAACCCGAGAACTCACCCGAGTTTCTCCTACGTACCTCTTCAGCAAGGACCATGTCATGTATGTCATCGTAGTTCAGTTTCATCTTTCTGGCTGAACTACTCACAGGCATCCTCACGGTCTCCCAACTATTTAACAACGATGCCAACAAAATCAATACTCTGATCTCATCATCAAACTCAATTTCTACAGAAGACAGTTGATTTGTAATCGTATTGAATTCATTCAAGTGTTGGGATACAAACATACCTTCCGACATATTCAGATCGAACAATTTCTTCATCAAGTGCACTTTATTGTTTGTTGACGGCTTTTCATACATACTTGAAAAAGTCATCATGAGATCCACCGTGGTTCTCTCCTTACTGATATTGTGTGCCATTGTTCTGGACAAGGTCAGCCAAACAAGCCCTAGAACCTGTTGATCTAACAGGGTCCACTCAGCATCATCCATGCTCTCTAGCTTCTTTCCCAACAGTGGAAGGTGGAGCCTCTTCCTATAGTGATAGTCCTCGATCTGCATCTTCCAGTACCCAAAATTAGTGCCGTCGAACTTCTTAATCCCAGGTGCGATCACTTTATTTCCAGCCATCATTCTCCATTAAATCCGACCTTGGCTCTTGATACTAATTGTTGTGAAATGTTGTGTAAAACACACAACCAACGATGTCAAATAAAATAAAAGTAATCACGATCAAGCACACGATGCACAATATACGTGGTTCGGTAAATTGCCTACGTCCACAGTTGCAAAAATCTTATTAACCAGAGGAGATTACAATCACTCAATCTCAACTCATAATCTCTAGGGCTTTTTGCTCTCTCACACAATATGCACTCACTTCACAATTGTTATCTCTCAAAATATGCTGAAAGTCATGCAACACAACTCAAATATGACAAATATATAGCAAATGGCGCTAATCTAGCAAAATCTGCATTCTTTGCTCGAGCGGCATGTCAAGCGCGCATCGAGAGAATAACATTGGCTCGAGTGAGGTGTCAGGTGATACTCGAGTGAACACTAGGGTTTGTGTCTCACTCGAGTTCATTGTCGCAAGGGACTCAAGCGAACTAACGGGTTGAGCTTCGCTCGAGCCCACTGTGGAGCCCACGTCGAGCGAACTCACGGGTTGAGCCTCGCTCGAGCCCATTGTCGAGCGCACGTCGAGCAAACTTCACTCGAGCGCAAACGTTGTAAAAAGAAAAGGAAAAATCAAACAACGGAACAAC
The DNA here is from genome assembly GCF_004785595.1 of Juglans microcarpa x Juglans regia. Taxonomy (NCBI): domain Eukaryota; kingdom Viridiplantae; phylum Streptophyta; class Magnoliopsida; order Fagales; family Juglandaceae; genus Juglans; species Juglans microcarpa x Juglans regia. The sequence continues at coordinate 6,367,050 of NC_054600.1, forward strand.
TCAGATCGGAATGTTTGAGATTGAGTGCTAGGTCAGATTATTTTACCTGTTGCTGGGATCAAATCTGGACCTCACCGATGGAGATGGAGCTACGAGAAAGGCCTGACAAAAATTGCTAGGCAGTGGCCGTCGGAAAGAGACGCAGCAGCCGCTAGAAAGAGACGTGCAAGGCAGAAGGAGATGCGCAAGTTGTTGAAGAAGAGAACTGTGCGCGATAGAGAGGGCGGGAAGAAGGAGATGAGTCATGGGAAGGAGAAAGGGGAAGGAGCCGTGGGACTGGAAAGAGAAAAAATTGATAAAGAATTCATTTTATAAAGAGAAGAAATTGATAAAAAATACATTTGACTTAGCTACAATTATCTTCATATATGACTTGAAAGATATATATTTTTTTAAAAGAGCCGGTAGCTACACACATAGCGGCCTCGTCCCAAATTTATTAATAAGCCCTCACTTATAGCGAAGGAAAATCGTGGTAACATCATTACACTTGGGGGCTTACAGGATAAAGCGCTATAAACTAACCCAAAAACCAAGTGTCAAAATAAGCCAAAACCAAAACAAATTCTAACAACCCTAAGCCAAAAAAAACCACAATTCAAACGTAAGTCAACGTGAAGCCGTCAAAGCCGTAAAGCCGTGAACGTGAATCAACGTGACGTAAAATAATGCAAACACAACTGATCAACGTGAAGGTAGCGTGAATGCAAATCAACTTAAACGTGAAACTCAGCTGACCACACTAACATAAATGTAAACGTAAACTCAGTTAACCACGACGTAACCGTAAATTAAATCCTATGGATACGACTATGCACCTCTACAATAGGAATCTGACACCTCTGAAGGATATTAACATGTGCAATATTTAATCTTTTCTTTCTTCTCATTTTGATCGATATATTCTTGAACCAAAACAGAATATGCTCCCAACACGCTTGGATTGACATCTTTCTATGCTCTATGAGTGATCTATACCGCTGAATCCAAATAAACCATATAATAAAAACCAGAGTGATGCCTCTTAAATGTTCTAGCTATAACGACCTTTTTCCTTTAGAAACCCAATTCCACAACCTTTCTCTCCAGCTTTGTTGCTGTTCAAATTCAACTCCCAACATGTCCGAAACCTTTCTCCACAGCTGCATTGCAAAATGCCTCTCTCCCAATACGTGATCCATCATTTCAATCATCGACTGCTCACAATATACACACGCCGAACATAAGGAAATACCCAATCGTTGAATATTGGTATCTACACTCAAAGCCCCTTATAATCCTTTCCAGCATACAAAAGAAATTCTAAGAGGAATACCAGGATCCCAAACAACATTTGCCCACCTAACTTGCTCATTCTTTGTTCTGCACATCTCCCACCCAGCTTTAACAGTGACATTCGAATTGTTTGAAGGCTTCTGATATACCTTATCTTCCAACTCCAGCCTACCCAACTTCACCTTCAAATAAATATACCGAGCCTTCTCTCTACCTATCATCTCCGTGAGCTGTTTTTCATGCCACTCTGTTCCTATAATCATCTCCTGCAATATTAATTTTGGTTGATCTATAACTCTTACCTACCTGCCCAGAATGCCTAGTCCAGACCAATTCTCCCACTAAAGAGGAATTTGTGCTTCATTTATTTGCCACCCTAATTGTTCCATGACCGCCACAAAACATGATGCAATCGACTTCCATAAGGGAGAGGAATTCCACTTAGCCACTTCTTGAACCGGTTGATTTTTTTTACAGTACTTTTCCCTCTTGAATTTCGCCCATTAAGAGTTACCATAGAGTACATTCTAGGCTAATTTCCATCGGATTGCCTTCTGCACCTACTGTAAATCCCGAATGCCTAATCCTCCCTCTTGTGTTGGTTTAGTGATTTTTTTCCAAAACACCCAATGTATTTTACGGTGCTCTTTCGTGCCTCCCTAAAGAAAACTAACACAGATTGAATTAAGTTTTCTAATGACCATTTTTGGCACATCCATTACTGACCTAAGGTGAATAGGTAAGGTAGAAAGTACATGTCGGATCATCACAATACGTCCCCCTGCTGATAATAGAATACATTTCCACCCATCAAGCTTTGCCTGAACTTTATTAACAATATTCTCAAAACAATGCCCACCAATCACAGATGAGCCTATAGGAATACCCAGGTATGTACAGGGAAACTTCCCAAGTCCATAATCGGTGATCCTTTGTAAAATTTTTTTCCTTGCATATGAAATGCGAGAGGAAAAATAAATGGCCGACTTATCTGTATTCACCTTTTGTCCCAACCACATAGAGTAAGTATCTATAACTTCCATTAGCCCTTTTACCGATTTTGGATCCTCATTTAAGAAAAATATGACATCATCCGCATAAAGTAAATGAGATACCTGTGTTTTCATTTTAGGAATTAAGAGTGGCTTGATTTTCTAATGTACGACTTCTTGCTTAACCAACCTTGTGAACATTTCCTCTGCTAGAATAAACAAATATGGTGAGAGAGGATCTCCCTGCCAAATACCTCTGGATGATTGAAAATACCCTCAATATGTTCCATTAAGCATCACCGAGAAGTTACAATTATGTACACAATTTTTTAGAATAACCACAAACTGATCTGAAAAACCATAAGCAGTTAAGCCCTCCCAAAGAAAATTCCATTCCAACCTATCATACGCCTTCATCATATCTAATTTCAACATTATATTTCCTTCCCTCGTCTTCCTATTTAGATTACGCAGTACTTCTTGAGCCAACAATGCATTCTCAAATACTACGCCCCTTAACATACACACCCTGTTCTTCTGAAATAATGCTAGATAATAACGGCCTCATTCTTGCAACTATAATTTTTGAAAAAAACACTTATAAATTGCCGAGCATAGGCTAATTGGCCGGAATTTAGCAAAACTATCCGGTTTGTTTGTTTTGGGAATAAGGACTAAAAAAGTTGAAGTATAATATGGACCCAACAGAACACCTGAAAAAAATTCCTTAGCCGCATTAAGAATATCCTTACCAACAATATCCTAACATGAGATGAAGAAATTGGACCCAAATCCATCAGGCCTGAGACTACTATCTTCCGGAATGGACTTCATAGCTACTAAAGTTTCCTCCATGCCCGGCACCTTAACCAAAAAAGAATTCTCCTCCTTCGTAACAGCCGGTTGCACCAGCTGACATATTTCTTCTTTTACATTTTTTTGACCTTCCAATTGCAACAGTTTCTGAAAAAACTCTACTGCTCCATCATGCACCTCAACCTGGGATTGAAGTACCTGCCCATCTTACATCTCCATTCGGCCTACCCACGCTTTCCGTCTATGATTCCTGGCCATACCATGAAAAAATGTGGTATTTACATCCCCTTCCTTTATCCATTTTGCCTTCGCCTTTTGAGCCATGAAGATTTCCTCTCGATGCAGCCAGTCATGCAGACTTTTACGAGCTTCCTGTAACAATTTTTCATCCTCTGCATCACCCGACTATATCACCTTGCCTTCCAATAAAATTATCCGATCTTCCCACTGTGTAATATGCTGAAAAATATTGCCAAACGAATTTCAATTCCACTCCTTTAGAGTATGCTTCAGACTCTTCAACTTGGCAGCCAAGTTCAAAAGCCCCTCTAACTTTTTAGATTCTACCCAACTCTTTGTAACCACCTCTATGAACTGTGTATGTGTATTCCACATACGTTAGAAGAAAAAAGGCCTTGGTCAGTAAAATTGTCTAGCATTTGAAATCCTAACGTGTAACGGACAATGATCCGAGGTGTTTCTAGCCAAAATAAAAACCTTCGCTGCAAGATACCTCCGTATGAATTCTTGATTAACAATTACCGGATCTAGCTTAGCCCATATTCGACCTCTTCCTTCTTGCCCATTACAGCATGAGAATCTTGAACCTTCTTCTTGAATCTCCATAAGCCCACAGTTCATTATACTATTGTTAAAATCATCTTTAACTCCTTGAAGCTTTAAGAGAACCCCAACTTTTTCATGATCATATCGGTTGACATTAAAATCACCCCCAAGCACCCACGAAATATCATGCCTTTGAACTGATTCTAAGTCTCTCCAAAGTTGCACTCGCCCAGATTGGAAACAACTCGCATAAATACAAGATATTAACATCTCCCTTTCACCTTTTTTATACAACCCAAAAACCTGTTGCATAGAGTTAGAAATAATTTGCATATCAACATCCTTCTGCCACAAAACCCAAATCTTGCCTTCTTGTTGATAGTTAGTCATAAAGTTATCAAACGTCAATTTCCTAGCCCATTTCTTAATTTGACATTTAGCCGCAAAAGGTTCCAAGATGGCCAATACATCTGGTTTTATCTAAAAAATATGCTTCTATAATTGTAAATATGAACTACCCACCCCCCTCACATTCCAAGCTAAGATATTATCTAACATATCAAACCTGTTTGGGGGACCGAGTAAGCATACTTGGTGGTGCAGCTACAGCTTTTTTCTAGGATAACTTTTATTTAACTAATCCAATATAGATGAAATTTAAGGTACATTAGTTAAATTATAACTTTCACTGGTCGGCGTGTAAGTTTTGCATAAGCTTTCCACCTCTCATGTTTCTCTACATGACACCTCACACTGAACCTTTTGCAAGTTGCAACTCACAACTTTATTGACAATGCATAGGACACTCGTCATTGTTGAGGAAGGCTTATTGTAGATGGAAGTCCCTTAATTCCTTTCACTTGGTCGACTATCTCAACCGAGCACCAAAGCACTTTGCCTTCATTCTTCTTCCTCATACCTGTGAGTGAACTCGAGTGACACACAAAGAGAGAAACCTAGAGAGAAAGAGAGACGTGCGTCTGAAAACTTATCCAACATGTCATCTAGGTGGGGAATTGGAAATCTATACTTCACCGTGATCCTATTAATTGCCCTGCTATCTGTCAATGGACGACAGCAACCTTGTTTTACACCTCTGTCAACGGACGACAACAACCTTGTTTTAGTTGGTGGACAACATTCCTTTAGTTAGTGGACATCGTTTCTTTATTGTATGAGATTCTTTGTATAGTTTATATATAATAAACAAGAAATCTGAAGGCTAAGCAATTCGGCCATTTTATACGATTCTGACATGGTATCAGAGCTCTAAATTTTTTTCTGGGCTATTCCTTCACTGTGTCGGCACTCTCTGTTTTTCAGAGAGGTGTTTCTGTTTTTTGGAGTCTTCGGTTTGTGGGTCAATGAACACTGACATTCTCGGCACTCTGTTTTACAGAGAGGAGTTTTTTTTTTTTTTTTGAATTCGACACACTGTTTTAAGAGTGGTGTGTTCTACGAATTTTTTTTTCATTTCTCGGTGCCATCAGAGTTGAAGTTTGTGGTCTATCGACGCCATCTGAGTGAGTCTGGTGGACTATCGGCGATCTCTGTGTGACTTCTTTGGGTTTCTTCTGAATTTCGGCTTCGTCGGTAGTGTTTCGGTGGAAGACTATTTCTTTTCGGCACCATCTGGGTAATTCTTTTGTTTTTTGGTGTTTTCGGCACTTTCTGGAGCATCCATTGCTTTCCGTGGCAGGATCCATTGCATTCTGGAGCACTTTCTGGAGTTACGGCCATTCCTTTCATTCCTTTTTTATTTCTTTTGCTTCCCGCGTGAGTGAGTTGCTTTCGGCGTTAGTGCAAAACTCTCTCTTGTTTTCTTTGTTTTCGTGTGTTCCTCGCCCAGTGCCGTAAGTCCCGTAATTGTTTTTTATTTCTTGGTTTCCTTTTCGTCTTCTTTCTTTTTATTTATTTATTTATTTGTTTCCCACGTGCGGAAAACTTTGCTCAAAAGGTGCGGACAGCTTTGCTTTTGTTGCCCAAATGACTAAAAGCACTAGTAGTGACCTCAATAAACTTTAATCAAAATTTGACTATAAAATTCATTTTTACAAATTTAACTAGTCACTTTTTAACAACATCAAATAACAAGCTCAATATTCTATTAAAATATTGATTTAAAATTCTATTTATTTTAATTCTATTTATAATTACGGTCTAAAATTTTCTTTCGTCCCTTTTCCTCTATCCAGTTCTATGAGTCCTCTCTTTCTCTCGTCGCAAAGGGGACTGTCGAGCACTTTGGTAGCTGGATTTTCCTGGCGGCAACACAGATTCAAGCAACGAACAACACGCAAGGAGGTTTTCATCTTTTCTATACTGTACTTCTATTCAAGCATAGCCCAAGTAGATTCAAGCATAGCCCAACGAACAGGTTCTTCCCTTCAAGCACTTTGGTTTTGCACTTCAGATTCAAGCATAGCCCAACGGATTTCAGGTCCTATAATCCAAAAATCAAATTCAGCTAGGAGAATCCAGAATCAAGTTAATAGCATCCCAGGAAAAAAAAACAGAGAAAGAAAAATGGAATTTGCGTGGCTTACAGTGGCGACTGTGGGAGACGATGGCGTTCTGCGGTTGCGACTGGGAGTCGATGGCGTTCTGTGTGGTTGCGATGGTGGGAGTTGATGGTCTTCATGAGTGGGTTTTGTTTCAGTGCTTGGTTGTTCAAGCTGAAAGAGAGGAAATGAAATGAGGAAAGGCAGCCCGTGTTGTTTTTTAGAATTTTTCTACTTGCGTGGGAGAGAAGAAGCAGCAGACGATAACATTTTAATCTAAAAAAAATATTTGACCAGCCCTTTTGGCTCAATAAATTTGGCCAGTTATTTAATCTAAAATTAAAATTACTGTTCATTTGTTGAGCCCACTATTGCACATTATCTTGCACTTTAGCTATTCTTTAGCTATAATTTAGTTTTGTTGAGCCCACTACTAGTGGTCTAACAAGAGGGAATGAATTAGGTTGAATTTAAAAATTTATAGTTATAAACTAAATATACAATATAAAATATGAACAAAATATAAAGTATCAGTGAATATAAAGAGTAAGGATAAGAGGAAGCAAACTCAATATTTTAACGAGGCTCAACCTCACTGCCTACGTCCCCTCCTCAAGCTACCCTTTGAGGATTTCCAAATTTACTATCCAACCTCTTTTGGGTGAAGATAAAAACCTATTACACTTTTGAGCAATACCGCTACAAAGAATCCGTATAGAACACCCTTTATACTTGCAATCACCTTACACGTGATGATTCAACTATTCTCTGTATAAAACCTCTTCTGCACACACACGGGTTATACATACAATTTTACTGATACAAGAGCTGATAGTGGGTAGGTTATCAGAAAACACTTCTCAATGAGTGGAATAAGAACAATACAGTGCAAACTATATATTTCTCTCAAAATGAACAAGGGTTAAGACTCAATGCTTAGAGAAGAGAGATTGAAAATTTTGAATGAATGTTGTATGCTCTTGTTATTGTATGTGTTGTTCTAAATTTGAATATCTAAAATAAGCTATTTATAGGCAGATAAGAGTTCATTTTCAATTTTAAAAGAATTCACATGTCAAAAAGGAGCACCACTTAATTTTCAAAAATTTCAAATAAAAGTTTCTCCTTTTTGCAATTGTAAAAGACAACATCATTCAATTTTTAAAATTTTCAAAGATAATCTTTTACATTTTGCATATGACAAAATGAGCATGATTTACTTTTCAAAAATTTCAAACAAAATCATCTACCTTATGCATATGTCAAAAAGAGCATCAATCACTTTTCAAAATTTTCAAACCTAATCTTTTACTTTTTGCATATGACAAAAGGAGCATTATTTATTTTTCAAAAGCTTTAAACAAAATCATCTACCTTTTGCATATATCAAAAAGAGCATCAACCACTTTTGAAAATCTTCAAACCTAATCTTTTACTTTTTGCCTATGAAAAAAGGAGCATTATTTACTTTTCAAAATTTTCAAACAAAATCATCTACCTTTTGCATATGTCAAAAATAACACCAATCACTTTTGAAAAGTTCCAAACAAAACATACACATGTGAAAGATGACAATCAATCATCTTTCAAATTTTCAAAAAATTCAAACTTTTAATCATGTCATACACATGTGAAAATGACAATCAATCATCTTTAAAAAATTCAAATTTCAAGTTTTTAATTTTCAAATATATCATGCACATGTGGAAAATGAAATTCTATGCTTTATGAGAAAATATTAATTATGAGTCTTAATCCAATTTTGAATTTTATCAAGAGATGTATAAAATTACTCTAAGAGTTTTATTTGTAAGCTTGTTCCCTTTCTTGCTCATGCTTGGTTCATTGATGTGCTTGGTTTCATTGTGTAGACAACTTGAGTTTGAGACTCCTTTATGCTTGAATTTATTTGTTATTATCAAAATCCATATGTAGATATATAATTATATGAGGCTTGAAACCTTGGGTTCAACAATCTCCCTTTTTTTTATGATAACAAATATTTAGTAAAACTCTGAAGCCTGCAATAATACTTAAGCTCCCCCTAAGAATGTGCGTTAGTTTTTCAAGTAATAAATAAACATAATTCTAAGTATATATAACAAACTTAATAATTTAAATGATGTCAATTAAAATAAAGTATTGGAAAGAACATGTTAATGCTCTAACTCTAAAACTTATCCCCCTTTTGGCATCGTTAAAAAGGAATCGTAATAACCAATAGACTGATAAAAACTGTGCGTTTATAGAAATTGTGGAGAGTTGAATAATTGGAGCCACCCGGGTCCCGACAAGTGTTGCAAAGCCTAGGTCTAGCTCTATTAACTTAATGCGGAAGAAGATTTAAATTGCCTGATGTTGTTGACAAACGAGATTTTGCAAAGATTTGAAAATTCTGAGTTTCTATTTAAAAAGACCATTTTTACCCATCAAATACTCACAAGAAAAGATTTCTCACATTGCTCATTGACCTAGTTTCTGTTTATCCAGAACGATAGTATGACCGAGCAACTTTCTTCTATTAATGTTCTAGATTTGAATCGGGAACCATTTACGCCATGATAGGAGCATAGATACATTTTTCTGGCAGGACTGATTCTGACGTTGTTGCAGAATCAAGAATGCTCAATGCTCAATATGTTGCCTTCGTTATGACCATGTCTCGGAGGTTACTGACGAGGGTAAGTGAGGTTGATCGGCTTAATAGTCAAATATCTGAGTTGCGTCAATGGCTTTCTAATAAAAATAGAAAGAATAAAAGGTTAAAGCAAGAAAACAAGGAGTTGAACAAATTTGCAAACTGGTACACTCATGAGTTGGAACCACGAATAGAGGAGCTAGAACGAGAGAGAGTTCAAATACAAAGTCAACATCAGCAGATAATAACAGAGATTCAGCGTTTACGAAAAAAATAGGGACAATCTGTCGTTAATCTCGCTGGCTTAGCTAAACAACTTTTGACAATATGCATCCAACATATTTTGTAATCTTGACTAAGTAAGATTTGAAGAGATGATAGTTTATCATGTCCTCATTTCTATCTCTATAAAATCAGTCTTGAATTGCATCTAATTCACATCAAATCTTCTTTACTCTCTGCAATCCATCTACATTCTCACTCTCTAAGCCTTTTCTTTACCCCTTTTTTTTTTTTTTCACAATGGCTTAGCAATCTTTTTCCAACAATCCACTTGATCACTATATGAGGTATTTTACACCTCAGCCACTAGTTATTTCTGCATTTTCCATAGGTGCCATGATGCAGCTTGAGAGTGATCTGGCTAACAAGTTAGATGATAACGCCATTTATGAACTTGTGAGTCTCGGTACTCGATACTCATCATCTATTGTCGCATTTTCCCGGTAGTTGCAGTCCAGAACTCATGAGGTTGAAAAATTTAAAGAGAAGATTGATGTACTTCAACGACTTGTTCACGAGTCTAACAAAAAAATAGAAGACTTAATGCAGAAGAATAAGGATTTAAGATCCTTGCTTGACTTTTCATTTCGACTGCCTAATCTTTTAGATAAAGATAACATGTTGATATATGACGGCAAAAGCGCTTGAAATATGAGGCTAAAAGTCTCAAGTTTTTGTAAGTCATTTGAGATAATAAAATAAAAATATTTAATAGATATTCATGGCATGCATCATTCCTATTTCTCTTTTAATCATGCATAGTCTATCTTCTGGTAGAGGTTTTGTGAAAATGTCTACCAACTGATCATGTGTGCTTGTGAATTCTAGTACAATATCGCTCTTCTGCATATGATCTCGAAGAAAATGATATCTAATCTCAATATGCTTAGTTCTAGAATGTTGTATTGGGTTCTTTGAAAGATTTATGGCACTTGTATTATCACATTTTATTGGAATGTGATTATACATGAGCTTAAACTTCTCAAGTTGTTGCTTCATGTAAAGAAACAACAACTACTCGCAAAAACATATTCTGTCTCAGCTGGAGATAATGCAACTGAATTTTGCTTTTTACTAAACAATGAAACAATTGCATGACCTAAGAAATGACATGTTCCACTAGTGCTTTTTCCATCAACTTTGCAACCATCATAATCTGCATTTGAGTAGCTGATTAGATCGAAAGAAGTGTGCCTAGGATACTATAACCTTATGTCAATTGTACCAACAAGATATCTAAGAATGCGCTTAACTACGATCAAATGAGATTCTTTTAGAGATGATTGAAAACGTGCACATAAGCATACACTGCAATCAAGTTGTTGCTTCATGTAAAGAACTTGAGCACAACAACTACCCGCAGCAACATATTCTCTTAACAATTTCTTAGAGAAATAATTTAGATCTAGTGATCTTGAAGCGTGAAATTTTTTAAGAAGCTCTTGTAGACTTCTAAGCGAAGTAGAGGTGCAATTAACAAAGTGATATAGGTTGTAAGACGAGCAAATATCAGACCTTATGAAAATTTGCTCTTTGAGATAATTCGAATCAACCTAATTATTTAACAATATATACCATAACAAAACGGGAGTTAATGCTTAAGTAGTTCACCTGAACTAGGGAGTTATTTGCGTAACTTGTGTCTCCCATTCCTCCATTCATGTGCAGCAATTTTACAATTTCCATCTCTCTCTCTCTCTCTCTCTCACACACACACAGAGCTTGCAGTAGTGTCGAATGTGAGTTTGTGGTGATTATGTTGAGGGAGAGGTATCCTATTTATAGTCGAAGATACCAACCCTTTTCTCAGAAGTTAGTGGTTGGCTTAGTTTCAGGGGAAGAATATAATATAGCTGTAACAGGGCCCGACGAAGGGTAAGTTAGGTACGTGGACGGCCAGGCCTGATTCCACCAACAAAATAAAAGAAAAAAAAAAGGTGAAAAATATTGTTAAACGTTGATAGTTTAAAGTTCACAGTACACAATACTATTAATTAATCCACCTGAGTAATACCGCTCTTAATGTTCGTCAGTTAATTTTTTTTTATTTTTTTCATATTTTGTTAATATATTTAAATATATATATTTTAAAATATATTAATATACTTAAAATTACTTTATTAATCATTAATATATATATTTTAAAATATATTAATATACTTAAAATTACTTTATTAATCATTAAGTAATTTTATTTTATTTATTTTTTTATCAAGTGATATATTTAAACGGTACAATTCGGACAGCAAAATAGTTTTTTGCTTAATTAATTAGAGGGTGGACGGTGTAATTAATATAATAAAAAAAACCTTCGTACGGTGCCATATTGTACATTAATGCACGCTAAACTGTCTGCCGCTGCATATCATGTCTCATGCATGAATATTGAATGACAGTACGTTACAGCATTAACATTTTTCTTATTAAAATTATTTTTAAAATTTGATGAAAAATATATATTATTTATAAATAAAAAACTCTCTAATTATAAAATTATATTAGATTAATCAAAATAATAATATAATAATTTTTTAATTTTTTTTCATATTTTATAATTACACTAACTATATATTAATTAATAATAATATTTCTTCATTCACATATTTCAAAACTAAACATAAAAATAAAAGTGAAAAGATATTTGGTAGAAGGAAAAATCGTAAAAAATGAAAATTGAAAAATAAAATAGTTGAGATAATTTTTACAATAAAATATTACTTTTAAAGATAAATAATACATCTTCAAATTTAAAAATACGTTTAATTAAAATTACTATAACTCATAATTTAAACTTTTACTTTTTAAAAAAATCAATATAAATTATTTTATCTACACTTTTTCATATTTTGAACATGCGTTAAAGCAAATGCAAGTGCTCTTCGCACGTGATACATCAATTTTTTAATTTTTCTTCTTCAAGTCTTTCTCTCAGCATTCTTTTCTCATTTTTAAGACTTTAGGAAAATACTATTCCCACATAAAGTTTTTATCGAAAATTTCTATTAAATTGTATTTAATTTTTTTTAATTTTTTTATTTAATGATTAAGAAAGTGTTTTTAAATGAATTTGTGATTTTTTTGTATTTTTAAAAAAAATTTAAAGTATTTAAAAAAAATTGAAAAAAAGCAAAAAAAAAAAAAAAAAAATTTGCCTTTCGGTGAGGATTCTTTCAAGGATTTTCCGTAAAAATCTTTTGTAGGTGTTGGTGTAGAGTCCTTCACTTTAGTAAAGGAAAGTATAATATCGATTTAACACTGTCAATGTCGGCCACCAGCCTTATGTAAGGTCTACGAACATGTGGCCTGAATTAAGCCGAGTATATGTCCCTGAAATGTTTGTCATGGCCTTTAACTGATTGATCAAAGAGGGGAAAAGAAAGAAGACGACAAAACATTGGTAGCTAGGTTCGTCCGCGCCATGGCTATTGTCTTGGAAGTGAAGGGGATGTGAGGATGGATGCAACAACGTTAAATTATAGGAAAAAGTAAAGCTAATTGCAGTCGAGATTAAGTGCCTAACCATCGTATAATGATTTTGAAAAGATTACGTAATTTTTATATACTTTATGTGAATATCATTTCTCTACATATCAAAAAAGCCAAATAAAATAAATATGTTAAGTTATAGCTAGCTAGACATGTAATAAGCCAAAAAAAGAAAAAAAAAAGAAAAAACAAAAATACAAAAAACAAAAAAACTGAAACCTCCTTTGTGTCAAATACGTACCTCATGAAGATATGAAGGAGGGAATAATATATAAATATATATACGCATTAATTAAATTTCATAGAGGGTTACAAACATTTATGATATATGATAGTACTCATAGTTATTTTAATGTGTTTATGAACCTTGAATAGAACACAGAAAATTAATTAGATGGAACTTAACTCAAGAATAATTTATCATCATGAATATTGGAGCAATCCCGCTACGTGTAGTCACCAACAACAGTCGGCGTGTGGTCGGATGATCATGTGGCAGTTGCTATTAATTAAAAAAAATAAAAGCTGAGTGAGTCCGTTAGATCATTTTTCCACATGGACACCGATTGTGCGGTGCTTCCCCCAGCCGACTGCAACCAGAGTTTTTCATATTGGAGACCCATTGATCCTCTCATCCAACTAATTAAACCATGAGTAACAGGTCGAGAATGAAGTGGAGAGCACATCGCATAAAATACGTACTGCATTGAGAGAGGTAACGGGAAAGGACTTCGAGGGAATTCCTCCTAGTGTAGAGTAAGTACATGTCCTAGATCGGTATCTTTCTTTCTTGAGTGCTCAAAGGTATGGGTGTAATTGGTCCGGTCCGGTTTTGGACAAAATTTAGACCGAATCGGTATACACCGGTTTTGTATTTTTCAAAACCGATTACAAACCGGTTATCCTCCTAAACCGGTATCTCCGGTTTTATCGGTTTCCGGTCCTGTCGGTCCAGTTTTCTGATTTTTTAAAATGTAAGTTTGTCATTAAAAAATAAAAATCTGTTAATAAAAAAAATTGCTTCAAAAAATCTTTTCTAAAAATCTGTTCATTTTACAAAATCTGCACTACTAAAAAAAATCAGTTTTAATAAAAAAATTAGTATTAGTTATAAACTTATATATTAGTATAGCTATATAATATATTAGACTACATAATAGTATTAATATTTTTACTATTAGTATAGTTATATATTAGTATTAGTCATAAACTTATATATTAGTATATCTATATAATATATTAGACTATATATAATATAATTTAATATATTTATTTTATGTTTAAAGCATATGATCAATTAAATTTTCATCTTCAAGATTAAACTTTTATTTTATAAATTATAATAACATTATCTTATATATAATTATATTAATAACATATAATCAAACAAATTACAAATGTTCATATTTAAGATTAAAATTTTATGTTATAATTTATAAATTATAATATGAAATTAGTTCATATATGATATATGATATATAATTATATATAAAAATTTCACATATGATTATATATTATATATAAAACTTATATATAAAATATTAATTTTTATTTTTTTCCCCCAACCAGTCCAGTCCGGTCCTAGAAATCGTAGAATCGGAACCGGACCAGTTTCAGCTGGTTTGCATAATTCAAGAACCGGTTCCGGACCAGACGGTTCAAAACAGGCCCAACCGGTCTGGTTCGATTCAGTCCAGACCGGTTTTCCAGTTTAAATTTACACCCCTACTCAAAGGTATATGAAAATTCTGAGAGTATCTAGATCTGACCGATCAAAACAAGTTTTTGAGCAAAATTATGGTAAACATTTTGGGGATTGTTCCGTCTGAGCCCCACATCCGAATCAACATTTTGGAAATATATTTAGGGGCAGTCACAGTAGGTCTCGTTTGCATTCAAAATCTATATCAATTCATCTCAACTCATCATTACAACTTTCTCAAATTTTCACACAAAATATAATAAATAATTCGACTTTTATTCTACTATTCACAAACCATCTCAGCTCATCTCAACTCATCTCTGAATCTAAATCATTCTAGATCTCCGTATTTGAGTCTCTATTGTAGATCCTCAGGATAGGTTTGGATAGTTTAAAATATTATTTTTTAATATTATTATTGTTTTACAATTTGAAAAAATTGAATTGTTTTACGTTTTATAGAGCCTTTGAACTTTATACCTATATTGTTGGGATATGATTTTAAGTGGCAGAAACTAACTCCCTAACCCTTTTGGTACATGGTGTTACAATTTATATGCATTAGTACATCATGCAAACACTCAAATGAATATCATCATTCGAACAACTATAGTCACTACAACACAATTGTTTTTTAGTGACGGTTAGGAAATTGTGACAGTCCCTAGACCGTCACTAAAAGGTATTTTTTGTGACAGTTTCTGCAAACCGTCACTAAAGATAGAATGAGATTTTTTTACGTTCCAACGTATAGGAAATATGCGTTCGAACGTTACATATACGTTCGAACATTATGTCTGTTTACGTTTGAACGTAAAATGTTTTGGCGCAACCGTTCGAATGTTATTAATTTTACGTTCGAACGTAAAATGTTTGCACCAATGTTCGAACGTTAAGTAATAACATTCGAACGTTCATTGTAAATTTAAATTAAATGACTTTAATTTAAAAATTATGTGGTTTTTATTGTGCATAATTTGTGAACAAGTCTAAAAAATTGAATTGTATATATTTATATATACACACTTTGTAATATATAAATATATATTATTGATTTATATATATTTGAAATGTAGTGATTTAGTATTAAAGTTGAAAAATATAACATCAAAGAAGATTAAAAATTGAAATTAAAAAACAATAGAAATATTCAATAATATTTTTCGTTACAAATATTAAAAATAAAATACAAAATTTGATATTAACAGTCAGATGATAACGTTATCCGCAAAAGTCGAACTCCGTACCTCCTCAGTCAAGGTATCAACCTTATCGTTAAGGATAGTTACACGATGGGTGAGTTCGGCAACAGACGCCGATATAGCCTCGAGCGATCGATCGATCTTATGATCGATATGCGCAGTCAGCTGTGAGATGACCGCATCAACCCAAGCAGGCCGCACATCTCCTGCAGACGTACTCGGCGTATGCTGACTACTACTCCCGACATGACCTGGCTCAGGCTGCGTCGGAGGAACTAGATCCTCTACAGGGGGTGGCTGACGTCCCCTCGCCTGTCCAATGCTACGTCGATGCGTGGTCATGTCGAGGGGGCTCATCTGATCTTTGACCCGCTCCTCTGGCTGGGTCGGCACTCCCCGTGCAAGTAATAGTCGGCTGATGAGGACACCATATGGGAGATTATCCGTGGAGACGATACTCGCCTCGTAACGGATCCTCTGAAAGATGTGCAATGGCAAATCTATAGGATCTCCACGTGCCACTCGTATCAAAAATTGTGCCCGAAGCCGACTAAATGTGGTTTTATGAGCCACAGGATCGACATTTGTTGCAACAATAAGGTGCAACATGCGGAAGAAATGCAGCAGATGGTTCTGGTTGAAGGCGTTCTTCCGCTCGATCTGCATGCGATCCCTCCCGGTGAGGATGTAGAAATCCTCGTCTCGGTCATCATCCCGAGCCTCGACGCCAGTATCCTCAGCCTCTGACTGGCCTGCATCTCTGGCTGATGCTGGCTCACATCCCCGACCAGGAGATGATGTAGAAGTGCCTACATCCTCACGGGGTGTCGAGTGTGCAAATGTCTCCACTCCTCGACGAATCCCAAGGTGCTCGCCGATGACATCTGCTGATACCTCAATGGAAACACCGCGTACAGTCACGGTGTGAGAGGATGCATCCTGAGGCATGTCACACATCCCCATATAGAATTCTTGAACCATTGAGGGGTATACCTTCCCCCTCAATGTGCAGATATTTCCCCAGCCTCTACTGAGGAAAACATCTCTCAGGTTCGTCTGCTGCCAATAGAGTTCGTCGAACTCATTAATTAAGACCTCTCGCTCTACCATAACAGTACGAGCTCCGATACGGGCAGTGTCCGACGTGGCTCCTTCCCTCCCTCGTTTCCTAGTATGCAGTGGAAGAGCCATATCCTGAAAATATAAAAGGAAAAAAAAATTATTTACAATAATGCATTTTTTTGTATTAATTTTAAGATGCTCTGCCGTAACGTTCGAACGTTTTATCTTTAACGTTCGAACGTTAAAGATAAAACATTTGGATGTTTATTTATACGTTCGCACGTAAAATAATGTCAATATATTTACATTCGAACGTAAAACAAATACGTTCGAATGTAACAATGTACGTTCGAACATAAGCAGTAAATAAATATTGGCTGACGTACGTTCGGATGTTAAAACAAATATGTTCGAACGTATTTGTTTTACGTGTGAACATAAATATGAACGTCCGAACGTCGAAGCATGAATAATGTAGAAAATCATTACGTTCGGATGTTATAATTAAACGTTCGAACGTGGAAGCCGTAACGGCTCTGTAATTTAAACGTCGTATGTTCGAACGTCTTGGTGAAACGTTCGAACGTTTCGACGCAGAATGGCTGAGTCGACTCAGCCATTATTGAAATCTCAAAAATTTCTCTACACGGTTCTAAATACCGAAATGTCACCGTGCAAATGAAGTATACACTTCAAGAAACATTTCTACGGTGACTATTCGGCCAATGACTAGCCGTGGTGGCCGGAAAATGAAGTTGAAAATCCGGCAACCACTTATCCGGTTTTAAACAAAACTCAATCCAAATCTCAATAAAATACATGTTACTTGAATAAAAGATGAATGCCTACCTTCAGTGACGATTGTGGCGGAGTTGACGGCGGCGGTGAAGGAGGCGTGGCGGCGTGCTAGGAAACGACGATGATACGTATTGGAAATGTCGTTTCGACGTTCGGTTTTGGCCTTATATACACAGAACGTTCGAACGTACTTATTATTACGTTCGAACGGTTTTCAATTTAATATTATATTATAAATGTTTATGTTATATATTAGGATGTTATATAATATTATTGACAATTAGATTATTGGTTTTTTTGTGAGTGCTTGTTATATTTCTAAAGTTTAGCAATATGTTTATACATATTGTTGTGATTTTATGCTTACTCTTGAAATAATTGTGATTATTGTTTGTGAATTTTGTGAATAGTTTATGAGCTTATGGTGTTTATTGATGATTTAATAAGTAGTATATAGTTATAAATAGATATATAAAATGTAGTATAAATATTATATTATAAGTTAGTATATAATAAAGAATTTAATAAGTAACAATTTAGTATATATTATTGATTTATATATATGGTATAATTTATATATTATATACATTTATGTTCTCATTTAAAATATTATGCTATCATACTATACAATGTAGTATATAGTTATAGATAGATATATAAAATGTAGTATATATATTATATTATAAGTTAGTATATAATAAAGAATTTAATAAGTAACAATTTAATATATATTATTGATTTATATATATGGTATAATTTATATATTATATATATTTATGTTCTCATTGAAAGTATTATGCTATCATACTATACAATGTAGTATATAGTTATAGATATATAAAATATAGTATACATATTATATTATAAGTTAGTATATAATAAAGAATTTAATAAGTAACAATTTAATATATATTATTGATTTATATATATGGTATAATTTATATATTATATACATTTATGTTCTCATTGAAAGTATTATGCTATCATACTATACAATGTAGTATATAGTTATAGATATATAAAATATAGTATACATATTATATTATAAGTTAGTATATAATAAAGAATTTAATAAGTAACAATTTAATATATATTATTGATTTATATATATGGTATAATTTATATATTATATACATTTTATGTTCTCATTGAAAGTATTATGCTATCATACTATACAATGTAGTATATAGTTATAGATATATAAAATATAGTATACATATTATATTATAAGTTAGTATATAATAAAGAATTTAATAAGTAACAATTTAATATATATTATTGATTTATATATATGGTATAATTTATATATTATATACATTTATGTTCTCATTGAAAGTATTATGCTATCATACTATACAATGTAGTATATAGTTATAGATATATAAAATATAGTATACATATTATATTATAAGTTAGTATATAATAAAGAATTTAATAAGTAACAATTTAATATATATTATTGATTTATATATATGGTATAATTTATATATTATATACATTTATGTTCTCATTGAAAGTATTATGCTATCATACTATACAATGTAGTATATAGTTATAGATATATAAAATATAGTATACATATTATATTATAAGTTAGTATATAATAAAGAATTTAATAAGTAATAATTTAATATATATTATTGATTTATATATATGGTATAATTTATATATTATATACATTTATGTTCTCATTTAAAATATTATGCTATCATACTATACAATATATTATATAGTTATAAATATATATATAAAATGTAGTATATATATTATATTATAAGTTAGTATAGTAGGAATCGTACGTTCGAACGTTTCAAGTTAACGTTCGAACGTTAAAATAAGAGCGGGAAATTTTCCGCTCGATTAAGGTATCTGTGTGATTATTCAGACGTTCGGACGTTTAGACTATACGTTCGAACGTTATTTGATGAAAATCACCAGAAAATTATGTACATCCGAACACCAAATATGTTAACGTTCGAACGTTAGTTAAATTAGTGCGGGAAATTTCCCGCTCAAATATGGTAACAATTTGATAAAATGTACGTTCGGACGTTTAAGTTAAATGTTCGAACGTTTATCTGTAAATTTACGAACGTTCGAACGAAAAATTGTGATACATTCGAACATATATGAGGAAAGTGCGGGAAGTTTCCCGCTAGATTTTATGTTATAAATAAGAAGGGTACGTTCGAACGTGTACTGTAAACGTCCGAACGTTATGAGCAGGAATAATTTTAGCAAATAACGTTCGGACGTACAACTTAAACGTTCGAACGTTTAAACTAATAATTTACGGTATTAATCAGTACGCGCACTGGAGGAAGCGGATCATTTCTTCTTCTCCCGTGGGCGCAATAGACAGAGAGAGAGAGAGAGAGAGAGAGAGAGTTAGTGTGAGAGAGAGTTGAGTTAGAGAGTTAGAGAGTTAGAGAGAGTTGAGTTTTGGTAAGAAAAAATTTTTATTTCTTGTCTTTATTTGAATTTTATGATATTTATACAATGTGTTTTTGTTATAGAATATTTCTAATAAGTTAGTGTTGTATTTATTTGAAGGATTGCTTGTTTTGGGAAGTTGGAAGATTTTGATTTGTAAGAGGATATTGTGAGTGCTAGGTATATTTCTAAACTTTATCAATATATTGTTGTGATTTTATGCTTACTCTTGAAATATTGTGATTATTATTTGTATAGTTGTAAATAGTTTGTGAGTTTTTGTAAATATGTTGTGATATGAATTTGTAATATTGTGTTTCTTATTAGAAATATATTTTCATTAGGCTTTGTTAATACATGTTTATTACTTACTCAACTTTAAAAATATGTTAATACATGTGGCATGTTATTTTGTGAATATATTGTGAGTTATTATGAATATGTTGTGATATGGACTTTAAATATTTAAATTATTATTTGTGAATGACGTTTGAATATATTTACATTATTACAAATAAGCAATAAGTTAGTATAGTAGGAATCGTACGTTCGAACGTTTCAAGTTAACGTTCGAACGTTAAAATAAGAGCGGGAAATTTCCCGCTCGATTAAGGTATCTGTGTGATTATTCAGACGTTCGGACGTTTAGACTATACATTCAAACGTTATTTGATGAAAATCACCAGAAAATTATGTACATCCGAACACCAAATATGTTAACGTTCGAACGTTGGGTAAATTAGTGCGGGAAATTTCCCGCTCAAATATGGAGAGACTTTGATGAAATGTACGTTCGGACGTTTAAGTTAAATGTCCGAACATTTATCTGTAAATTTACGAACGTTCGAACGAAAAATTGTGATACATTCGAACATATATGAGGAAAGTGCGGGAACTTTCCCGCTAGATTTTATGTTATAAATAAGAAGGGTACGTTCGAACGTGTACTGTAAACGTCCGAACGCTATGAGCGGGGGAAATTTTAGCTTATAACGTTCGGACGTACAACTTAAACGTTCGAACGTTTAAACTAATAATTTTAGCAAATAACGTTCGGACGTAAAACTTAAACGTTCGAACGTTTAAACTAATAATTTTAGAACTTAATCAGTACGCGCACGGGAGGAAGCAGATCATTTTTTCTTCTCTCGTGCGCGCAACATAGAGAGAGAGAGAGTTGAGTTAGAGAGTTAGAGAGAGTTGAGTTTGGTAAGAAAAAATTTTTATTTCTTGTCTTTATTTGAATTTTATGATATTTATACAATGTGTTTTTGTGATATGGATTTGAAAAATTGTGATAATAATATTTCAAATTAAGTAATAACAAATAAAAGTAACTCTTTAAGAATTATAATAATTAAAATTATTGTATAACCATTGAAATTTAAGAATGATAATTAAATATTTATAATAATATTTAAAATTAAGTAATAACAAATAAAACTAACTCTTTAAGAATTATAATATTTAAAATAATATTATACTTCTTTTACAATTTAAGTATAACAATTTAAATTATATTTTAAGAATGATAATAATTAAAATTATAATATAACCTTTAAAATACTCTTCAATAAAAAAGTCTTGAAACTACTAAATAAGTAGAGTTTGAATATGTAAATATACTTATTTATTATAAACTAAAGAGAAAGGAAATAAGGATCAAATATATTCTTATATAAAAATTATATACTTATTGTCTATATAAGTAAATAACTCACTCAATTAAGTATAACAATTAAGATTATAATTGTGGAATGATAATAATTAAAATTATATAATAAAAATCATTCCACCGTCTTGCTGAAAAAATGGTAATTAAAAAATTATAGAATTCATTTATTTTCTTGATATTATTTCTGATAAGTACTAATATTATCTTTTTAAAATTGCTAATATTCTCGCTTTGTTAGAAACGTGATGATCCTGAAAACTTTTCCCTCATTCATGTCTATGCTGCTGCTCACACTAATGAGCATAGTGAGTGGATGGATCCTGTCGCTGCAGATAATTATGTAAGCAGTGTTAATTTTGTTAAATAAATTATTTATATAATATTTTAATAGTTTATTTCTTATTTCTATTTCTTTTAATACGTTACTAATTATTTACGATCATTACCTTTTAAATTGCAGAGCAAAATGTTGGAGATGCAGTCGGCTTCTGAGGAATCCTCTCCTAGTGACATAGACATATTCACGCAAGTGCTCGAGCTGCAGTCTAGTATGGCAAGAGGTTTGGGATGATCTATCAAGCATAAATGTTCATCCTCCTCAACCTCATCGGCTTCACAAATTAATAATCTTACGGCAGATTTAGAAGCTGCACGGCGTGAGAATGAGTATATGAGGTCGAGACAACAAAAGTTAGAGTCTCTCTTAGAACGACAGTCTCATTTAGAGACGCGTTTGCAGGACCAACAGAGAGACCAGGAGGAAAGAATACGCAATGAAGTGCAAGAGCAAGTGCAACGGGAGATGATGGTGCAAATGGAAAAAGAAGAAATAAATTTTATCAATATTTCTGACTAGTTTTAATATCTAATTTTGTACTTTTATAAGACATTGTTACTTGTTAATTGGGTATGTAATATGATACAATTGGTATTATGTTTTTAAATTTTATGAAATTAGTATTTCTGATCTGTACGTTCGAATGTAAATAAAAATCGTTCGAACGTTGGTTCACACTGTAACAAACGTTCGAACGTAAATACAATTGAATCGTTCGAACGTACTCACGCTAAAACGAACAAACCGTTAGAACGGTAAAGCGACTAACGTTCGAACAAAGAACTTGCATTCGGACGCTCCTTCATTTACATTCGAAATAACGTCCGAACATTAAACGCGCTACGTTTGAACATTTACGTTTACGTTCGAACAAATATTCGAACGTTTAATGTAATTAACGTTCGGACGCATTAACATTCGAACGTAAATTTTATACGTTCGAACACGATATCCAACGAATGTCAACTTCTCTCATTCGAACGCCAATCGGTCGGGTATAACGTCCGAACGTTTGATTTTACGTCCGAACGTGATTTTCTGTGACAGTTCATAACCGTCACAAAAAAAGGAACGTTCGAACGTTGTACCGAACGGAACACTTCCAACTGTCACTAAAAATATTTTTTGTGACGGTTGAATAGTAAACCGTCACCAAATGTTTTCTGTGACGCACTTTAGGTGACGGTCATGGTGACGGTTTCAAACCGTCACCAAATATGTTTAGTGACGGTTTGCCATTTTTTTGTGACAGTTTTCTCTGTCACAAAACACACATTCTGTTGTAGTGAGTAAATCGTCCGACAATCACTTTTAAGGACAAATGATTTTGTTCCTAACTATAGCTGTTTGAACGGACAAAATTTAGATTTTGTCTCTAAAAGTAAAGTTTTTGTACCAAGTGTTTTCACTATTTAGAGGAACAATTGAAACATTTTTCATGAGTTTATTTCATGCACTTTGAATCTGTAACTCTATCATTGTGACGCCCCGACTCCCACGTACAAAAGCAAGGGAATCGTGACGTCAGGATGATGACAACACGGTCACGCATCCCAACAAAATGTGCTCAAGTGTGTGCAATATGCAAGAGTGTACAATAAAAATCGCAGCTGATAATATAAATAAGTCATCTAAGCACTAGAAATTTAAATACAAATATTCAAAACAAATTACCTTTAAAGAGTTATACAGTCATCCCAAATATATTACAAAAGCAACACATAAATTGATAAAAACGAAACTTGATAAACAGGAGCAATCCCAGATCACGCTACCAATGGAGCCAAGCTAAGGCTCGTCATCCTCGTCTGCATCAAAATCTGCGATACCATAAAATGGTATTACAGGTAAGTATAAACCAAACAACTATCGGGATAAAAACATATTAATGCAACCAACATGCTTCATATGACAAAATACACTTAGCCATAAAATACCATATTTCCCAGAAAAATGATTATTTCCAACACACGCCAAAATCCTATTTTGCCCCAAAAACATAGTCTGTCATTTTCCTAGAAAATGATTCACACAAAACAAATCATTTATCGGATACTGTAGGCGGGAATCGCAGGCGGGACTCTACCACCGTCTCTGCTTACCACCATCCCTACCGCGTGCACCGTAGGCGGGAATCACAGGCGAGACTCTACCACCATCCCTGCTTACCACCATCCCTACAGTTCCTTTACACACAATGAATACTTATAACACAAAATGAATACTTATCACACACCATGAATACTTATCAGAGCACTGTAGATGGGAATCATAGGCTGGACTCTACCACCATCCCTGATTACCACCATCCCTATCGCGTGCACCGTAGGCAGGAATCACAGGCGAGACTCTACCACCATCCCTGCTTACTACCGTCCCTACAGTCTCTTCTCCTTTTTCTCAAAACAGTCAATCCAGTTGTTTCAAACACACTTAAATCATTTCACATGAAAATCTAATTTTCAGATAAACACATGAACATGTATGCAATCATATGAAAACCCAGTTTTCATTTACAAACATGAACATGCGTGCAAATATGCCATATACATGAAACAACACCACAACAACCAACAATTCACAATACCAACCAAACACACAACTCCGTCCATAATCCATCCGACCCCCGAACTCCTCGGACTCAGTTCGGCATGTCCAACCAGATCACAATAATATGTGTTAGTGCAAAAATACATTTAAATCACGAAAGTTCTTTGAAAAAATACTTACAGTGCTATATAATAATTTTCGAAGGATTACGAAGCTGCAAGAAGTGGCGGCTCAGCAACGTAACAGTGTAAAATACACTGTGGCCGTGGGTCTCAAAAATCTATTTTTCAACGGAGACAAACTAAGATCCGAAATTGATAGGGTAGGGCCTAGAGAGGTCGGTGAAACCAATGGTGGTGGTGGTTTGCCGTGGGTGGCGGCGCAAATATTGGTTTTAAGGCCAAAAAGTCTGAAACGGAGATGGAGTTGAATGTGCTTCACCGGTGAAGGATCGGAGCTGGGGTTGGGTCCATTGGGTTGCTCGAAGGTCGAGGATGAAGTGGTGAAGAGATGATGGCCGGAGGTGGCGCGACGGCGGCGCTGGAGCTCAAAATGCGCCGCGGCTTGGAGGGGCTCGTGGGGGCAAATGGCGGCGCGATAGAAGCTGAGATTTACGGGGAAGGGTCGCCGGCCGGTGGGGGAGTGAATGGGATGGGCGGTGTCGCGCACGGCGGCACGACAGCGGTGGGTTGGGTGGAAGGAGAGAAGCGCACGGGAGAGAGGGAGGGGGTGTGTCGCGCGGGGAAGGAGAGTTGCGGAAGAAAGAAGAAAAAGGAAAGAAAAAGAGTAAAAGAAAAGTGGGGAAAAGAAATGAGGTCCAATCCTCACCTCTTGGGTCACAAAAAATGATCCAACGAAGATGATTTTAAAACAATAAATTAATTAAAATAAATTAAACGTAATAATACAATGAAAATAAAATAATTAAATCTCACAATCAATTAATTTAAAAGAAGAATGATTTAAATGTATAATAATAAATAAATATTAAGAAAGCATAACAATTTAATTTTCACAATTTAAAGATCATAAAATAACCCATTTAAAATATCCGATAATTATAAAATAAGAGAATATATTTTTGAATTATTAAAAATAATTATTCAATAAAAATATACTAAAATACGAGGTGTTATAATCATGATCGTTGTACATATAATATCTTTAGGACTCCAATATCCCCACATGATAAGCATGTATTTTGTGAAGTTTCTCCCTTTCATTAAAGCATGTTGCATGGTATATACCACCTACTTTGTCCTTCAATGGGATATTGTGAAACCTCGCCCAAACCTTCCACCCCATGCCCAGTGCTCAATTGCAGGAAAAGATGTTCCCGACTTATCATGTAGACCCCTCTACATGTGCATGCAAGAGTACATGGGGTCATATATGGAAAGGATCTTCTCGATCCCCTCAGTCTGCAACATGCATGGTTAGAGCGAGGTTTCCTCCAACTTTATCATCACAGAGGAGTGGGACGAGGTTTTCCATTTTCCGGACTTTTTTCTATTTTTTTGTAATAATAATATTCTTTTCTTTGCTTTCCTTTCCTTTTTATCTAAATTTTTTATTTTTCGTTTTTATTTTAAGTACGTGGATTAATATTCGTGTTATTATATAGGCCACTTCGACATTTTCTGAAAACAAATTGGCAGAAATATGTGGATCATGTCTCGGATTTTTAAATGTTGTGGAACTCTGGAATCAAATTCACAAAATTGAGAATTCCAAGGGAAACTTTCATACACATAACTCAGCACACATTTAAAAACAAAGCATGCAGTACAAGTACTACTGGATAATATATTAATGAACCCTCTGCACCGAAATTAGAAAAGAAACATACAATACTTAACTTGAACTACAGATAAACTATTCTTGGATATGTAAGTACCGCGCGTACATACCTAGATAGCTAGCTAGCTATCTATGCGATGAGACAGCTAATTAGTTGAAGAAACCACCTTTTATTTCAAACTAAATATGGCAGTAGTACTTCTAGCTAGCTAGTGTTTATATATTGATCATGATCATTCCTTTTTTATCAAGGAAACAATCACATTGAAAAAGCGAGTGTTCTCTTTAGAAATCCGATCGGAAAGAATTTCCCTATACCTCTTGAAAACCTCCTCAATGATTGCATCTCCAAAGTGACTAACAAGCAAGGGTTCGGCCACAGCTCTCATACAGTTTGCAACATTATAACCGCCATCACAAAACTGATCATCAGATGAGTTTATTTCACAGCTTGTATTATTAACGCTCCAATTCACTTCAGATACCTCTAGGTAATCAATGAAGAAGGATCCTTCTTTCAGAACTTCGGATTTCACTTCTGATGGAGATGGTGTGTAATGAGGAATGTTGAAAGAATCCATTTTTTCTTCTTCTATGAGTCCCTGTAAGGAATGTAGAGAATAGAACATAGGTTTTAGCTTGGAAGCTGCCTCGTTTGGTTACATAATTCAAGTGAGATGAGATTTGAAAATTGAATAAATATTATTATAATATTATTTTTGTTTTGAGATATGAAAAAATTGAATTGTTTATTATATTTTATGCGAGGATTTGAGAAAGTTGTAATAATTATATGAGATGAGATGAGATGAAATAGTTTTATTTTGTGTAACCAAAATTGTAATATGAAAATTTTCTGTACTATTTATACATAAAAAAATCAAAAACACAGAATTTTTTATATCATAAAATTAATCAATGCAACTTACAATTACTGTACATGATGAAGTATATTTCCTAAAAAAATATAATTAATGAAGTTGTTGGTTTTCATCAACTCAATAACTAAGACATAATAACCAATTATTGTGAACTGTTTAATAGATTATGCTTCTATATATATATATATATATATATATATATATATATATATATATATATCAATCCTAGTCAATTAAGTAGAATTAATAACTAGGATTATAGTTTACCTTGGAGACCATTTCATTGAGTACAATAGCCAAAAGTTCCCATATGTAACAACACTCTTTGCTTGATGGATCTTCACTTCTTCTTCCCAAAAATGTTAAAACCATTCGTCCACCTAGCACCAACTCTTCTGCACGACACTTCAGAAACATTGAGAAATCTGCTTGAAACTGTGCATGATAAGCCCTTAGTACGCTTGGCGGGCTTGTATGTGCCATGTAAATGTTCCCTTTGTTGCTCTCCACCATCTCAGGAACCTAGTTAACAGTAACATTCACTTCTGAAGTGACTCTTTGTTTGTGACACACTTTGTTGCAATAAATTTATTTCATTGTGATTCAATTTCGTTTGGTGTTTGCAAAAGTATCTATGATGAAAGACTTTGTGGACTTCTCTATCCCTAGTTCCTTAAAAAAGTTAATTCTTTTACTTGTTTCTTTGCTTATAATCAATTAACTGAATGCAGAGGTTATTCTTCAGCAGTTGAAATTGGAGACCTCTATGACATATCCTTAAGCATAAAAAAGTGGAATCCCATTTAAAATTGTTGAATTCGTCTACTTTATCTTTAAATTTTCCATTCCCCGAACTTATACATATGACTATATATGCATATATATATTTCCTGTATTGCATGGTTTCACGCGCACTTTCATCCATCCTTTATCATTGGGTATGGGAGTACTAGATGTTCCAATCTTTTATAGAAAAAGTTAATTACCTTAGATAGCCAGTGGAGGCTATAAGAAGAATGGACAAAATGCAGAGTTTTGGTAGGGAAAAGCCTGCCGTAGAAAGAACCAGGAACTCCTGTAAAGAAGCATGGACCTGCACCAGCCCCCAATTGATTGCTCATTTTTTTCTGGAAGCTTGGCAACGACTTGAAAATGGTATTGAAATCGTTTCCGGGAAGGTCGTTCAAGAAAACTTGATATTCAGGTGATTGATCATGCCCTGATTTTCGGCGAAGCTGATCCACTACCTTGATAAGTTCAGAAACTACAAACAAAGTGTTTGGTCCGGAAGAACAACCCAAGTCTGCGATGACTAGGCTCTTTGGCAACGCGCTGTAGTAGAGTTGGGTTATGGCATTCTCTGTGATGGGCTTGGTCATAGTTATGACCTTTCGCTGTCCAAAGTCAAAAGAATGAACTTAAATCATGAGTTCTTCTGCAAATATAATCTACAGTGTGCACATAAAGTGTGAAACTAACTGATATATATATATATATATATATATATATCAATGATTTTCATGAAGAAATGCAGCGATGATCACGACTTGCAATTATCTGGAACATATGATGAACGTACAGTGTGCATAAATAATTTGGTTTTCGTTTCCTTCCTCACTTGTGGATAAAAGTCACTTACAAAACTGCTTAACATGAAATGCAGCAATATAGCGCACGCAATCCAATGTCCTTAGGAAAAGATAGCTAGCTAGTGTAAATTAACTTGTGATGGCACGGGACTTGTGGTGGAAAAACCCAGGAGGCCGATGGGAACTTTTACTAGCTAGTAAAATCAGTATTGCAGTCGATGATGAGCAAGAAGCCTAACTTCAAATGAAAGTACTGTAAAATTAATTCCTCTTCTCTGCATATATGCATATATGTGTGTGTATATATATCGTAAGAAATTTAATGGGGGCACAATTGGAAAGTCATCTCTAATAATGAGTTGCATGCACAAGGTTTGTACTTAAATGTTAGTGGCATGCGTGCAAAGGGTTGCTGAGTTCACCTGAACTAGGGAGTTGTTTGCATAACTTGCGTCTCCCATTCCTCCGTTCATGTGCAGCACTTTCATAACTTCCATCTCTCTACCTCTCGCTTCTCTTACTCTCTCTTCGCTTGGAGTACTAACTGTGAGCTTGTGGGGATTATGTTGAGGGAAAGGTACCTATTTATAGATAGATCAGCTCTTCTACGTACAAGCGGATTCACGGACGAGGGGTAGTGTTTTTTTTTTTTTTTTTGAAGGACAACAGGTCGGTAGGTATGAGAAAAAGCCAGGATTCCATGCCCAAGCACAAAACTAGAAAAGACATCATGAAAATAATCCCTAGGTATTACGTGCCGTGGCTAATTTGTTCATCTTTTTCCGCTAAAATCGACACCAAATAAGGTCTCGATCGGTTAACATGACTTTTGTGTACTCCTGCATCCACCTTAATTCTACGTGTCATGACTTGGAACTCGATTTCGTCAACACCGATCAGAAGCATGCAAACCTCGTGCACATGAGGTCATCGCATACACAATAAATAATAAGAAGAAAGAAGGTAATACACGAAGAGTCATCATTGCACTGCTTGTTATTTGGTGGTTATAAGAAAATTATTTATTTATGAATAATTAATTTCAACGAAATAATTATTTATAATTAAAATAAATTTATTTTAATTATAAATAAATTTTTTATCGTAATTAAATAATCATAATCATAAAAATTCATTTTTTTTTTCGTAATGTAGTGTCCCGTCGGCCATAAAATAAACGTGATTATATGCAAGCTGTCCCACGTATGCTTCTGACGTTTTGTTTGTGTCGGAGATAATTTTATACTGAATTGTTTAGATCGTGGAAAAGAAGGAAGAGGACAAGACGTTGGTAGCTATAGGCCTAGCTGGCATGGTTGCTTGGCGCCAGCCTTGGAGATAAATAAATGGCCATGCTACAGCTTCTACTGAGGCCTCTGCTGGGTTTAGCATGTACTTTTTTATTTATGTGTATTGTTTAAGTTATTTTTTATATAAATTTTTTTATATTTTTAAATATTTTTTTTATTTTATTTCATGATTAAGGAAGTATTTTTTTAAATAATATTATAATTTTTATTTTATTTTTTTAAAATATTTAAAATTATTAAAAATATTTATATAAAAAAACTAAAAAAACCACATATAAAAAAATACTAGAACCCAGCGGGAGCTCCCAGCTTGAGCCCCTAGCAGACATCTAGTATTTTCCTAAATAAATTTATTTATAGGGACTTGTAAAGAAAAACCGAATATTTATTGTCATTAATTTTTTTTTGAAGAAAATTTTGAACGTTCGATAATCTTGTTTCGAAAAAGCAAAAAAAAAATGAAGTAAACAATATCCTTTTGATCTAATTAAACTACCCGAAGATAGAAGATGTGAATATATATATATATATATATTTATGACGCATTATTTTAATTTCATATAGAGCTGAAATTAACAATATATATATATATATAATAGTCTTTGTTAATGTCTTAATTTGCACAACAAAATAGAAGGGAGGAAAGAATCATCTCCGGCCCATGAAAAGTTTTGGGCTTCGATACGGTGTTCTTTGAGTATATCCATATGATAAATAATAAACAAGCGAATTAAAGTAAATAAAGAGACACAGAAATTTACGTGGTTCGGCATAATGCTTATGTCTACCGGTTGTTTGGGGGTGAAATCTACTATAATAGGTATTTTTACAATCTCTCATGGTCTCACATATCGCACAATACAATAGAGGAATTTAGAAAAAATCCTTTGGAGTCGATATGTGTGGTGGAGTTTGGACGTAGGGAACTTCTGTGTAGAGAGTTTGCAGAGAGTCCGTCCGTTTTGTGAGGGATCTCCTCATATATATAGTGGTCTATTTCCTTGGTTGGGTCCAACTTGTCTTGTGAAGTCTTTTTCTTTTAGAAGTTTGAGTTTTTTTCCTTTTAAAAGTCTATGTGTCTTTCCTCTTAGAAGTCTGAGTTAACTTGTCCTATATCTTCTTGACTTTATCTCTTAACTTGATTTTCAGTCTTATCTTGATGCTAAATTTTAGGCTGTTGATTTGACCTCTACTGATGGTCGCAATTCTTAAGTGCAATTTGCTGGACAAGAAGGCATTGAGAATCTTCAAGTCAATGATCTACAGAATAAATTTTGAAAATTGATCCTTTGTTTCCTATTCGATCCCTGGTTTGTTGTTTAATCCTTGGTTTTCTGTTTATTTTGTGCTAAGCAGTGAGGAGCTCAACTTGGGTGGGAGATGTACTCGACCATGTAAGGGGAAAGCGCGGAGCTTGATTTTGAAGGGAGATGTACTAGACTGCAATAGGGGTGAGCGCAGTGCTCAATTTGGCAGGAGATGTACTTGATGGCATTAGGTGTGAGCGTGAAGCTCAATTTTGGTGGGAGATGTATTCGACCACATTAGGTGTGAGGGTGGAGCTCTATTTGGGTGGGAGATGTACTCGGCCGCATTAAGTATGTGCGCAGAGCTCTACTTTGACGGGATTTGTACTCGATCGCATTAGGTGTGAGTGTGGAGCTCGATTTTGGTAGGAGATTAACTCGATTGCATTAGGTGTTAGCATGGAACTCTACTTGGAAGGCAGATGTACTCGACCGCATTAGGTATGTGCACAAAGCTCTACTTTGGCGGGAGATGTACTCGACTGCAGTAGGTGCGAGCGTGGAGCTCGATTTTGAGTTTGTTCGTTTGTGTAGATGTTTGCCCAAGATATTTTTTATTGTCGTCGAAGAGTTCATATTTCTCTGATTGGTTTTTTGTGTGTATTTTAGTGATCATTGTTTTACTTTTGTTGGTACTAGTGGTTTTCTTCCCCTCGGTTTATATTTATGTTCGTGTTCATGTTTTGTTGTTGATGTTTGTTGGTAGTAACCCGCGCTTAAGTGGTCAGGAAGCTCGTCAACTCCCTGGGTCCACATTAGGTGGTTGTTGAGCCTGTCGACTCGTTTCCAAAGGTGACCTGCATGATGTAGTTGTGGAGCTCGATGGCTTGTTCTAGAAGGTAACCCGTTGGCAGTAGTTTTGGTGCGAGCATAAACACTCAGCGTTTGCTAGAGAAGATGTTGTGCTTGTCTTATTGTCCAGGTGAGAGAGGTCTGGTAGTCTGAGGAGTTGCCTGCTTGTTAGGTGCCTGGCAGGTCGGGCAGTCCTTGACCTTTCCCGCATGTTGACTCGTCAAGAGGGAGGTTGGGAGGTCTGATGACTTATCCCGCCTGTTGACTCTCGACGAGGTGTGAGTTGGGTCTGGCAGTCCCTGACCTTTTCCTTTTTCTTGGGCACCACATGTCCTTATACTCGTCATTGGTGTTTAAGGGTGGCGTGGTTTGTTGGCTTAAGCGCTCCTTTTTCTTGGGTATTGTGAGTTTGTGTACTCGTCATTGGTGTTTAAGGGCGACGTAGTCTGTTGACCTTTACGCCCTTTTTTCTGGGCACCGCGAGTCTTTAAACTTGTCATTGGTGTATGAGGGATGCTCGACCGCACTGTTGTGGTGTGAGGCTGAGTTTGACTGCCCTGAGAGGTCCATGCTAGAGTGTGGTGAAGGCTGGTGACACCCGGGCGATTTCTGCAGGCGGCCATGCTTTAGCATTGATGGAGGATTGGGATGCCCGCAACCGATATTGAGCTGTCTATTTTGATGCAAACAAATTAAGAAGCCTGGATGGCACCTGGGAAGGGCTTTTATAGCCGATGTTTCGTGCCACTGGGGCGATTTCTGTGAAGTATATTCTTGAGGCTTGTAGCTACTCGGATTTTTGTGGAACCTCAAGGAGTTTTAGTGGATAAAATTGGGATTGTTCTTTGCTTAATGATTTTTGCATGGACAAATTGTTCATCCTTGAGTGCTTTTGCAGAAATAATCTTGCACGATTGAGACTACTTAATTTTTACTCACGGAGAGGAGTTGCTCTTGTTGCTCACCTAAAGGTGTTGGTCTGATTGCTCGCCATTGGGGCAATGAGATAACCCATGTTCTGCATGTTGCTCGGCATATGAGATGGTGTGTTCGTCAGTGTTTTGTTGCTCACCATGCTCCATCAGATAGTAATTCTCACGCTTGAGCTGTTTTTTGCCAAGGTTGGTTGCTCATCACCTTTGCTCACTGTGGCGCTAGTGATGATATGTTTGTGTACATGTCTGTACGTGTGTTGTTGCTCACCACCTTTTGCTTGCCATATTCAATTGCGTGGTCTTGTCATCTTTGTTTGCCACCTTTTTTCTTGCCATTTGCGTGGTCTCGCCTGTGGGTCGGTTGCTCGTCACATGGCCACCATGCAACTTTGCTCGCCATGTGAACTACTCAGGATTGTCTCGGTGGACAAGGGAGCTCCCGTGGCGTGGGTTTCTCAACCTGTGGCGTTCAGTTTCCATGGTTGATTGCCAAAGGTCATGTGGGCTACTCGAACGAGGGTGGCGAGGAGCATTGATGAAGGTGTTGGCTGAGGTGGAGCTACACAGTTTCGATCTAGAGTTGTTGTGTAGGAGGCTGATTGTGGAGGTTAGGAGTGACAACTTAGAGCTTGTTGGGGGTCGGCGACGCCATGGCAACTACAGAAAATGCCAACGGACCAAGTATCGAGTACGTTGGCCTCCAGCTTACGACACTATGGAGTTGTGTATGGCGAACTGTCATGCCTCACTCCATCTTTTGTGGCGAGCTTCGCGGCGGCCAGGACTTCTGTGGTAGAGGGGCTTCACGCCTGTAACAGAAAAAGCCGTCGAGTTAGGTGGTGGTCGCAATCGCACTCCTAGTGTTCACACGATGCACAACTTGCATTGTCGCTGAAAGACGACGTCGGAGAGCTTGACTCCAGCTCACTACACTACGGTGGTGTGTATGGTGAACTGGAAAACTTCGTGGTGAGCAAACTTAGTGCGCAACCAACTTGTTTTGGGCAATGTAGTAGGACTCAACATGATGGCGGCTGCGATGTTGTCAGAGTGGAGTGTTTTGCTTTTGGTATCATAAAATAGGGATTGTCATGGATCACTTTGGCACCGTGTCGAGGGCTATGGCCTTGTGGTGGCAGCTTCATGCCAGTGCAATCATGGCGGTTTGTCCCTGACCCTGGTTGAGCGAGTTGGTGTGGTGGAAACACTGTGGTTGCACTTCATCGACTGTTGCAAACTTGCAACTTGCATGACTCATGAATGGCGATGGAGGAGAGGAGCGACGATGGTGGCGAGGAACGGTGAGAGCGGCCACATCAGCGACGGAATTCGCCAGTAAGCTAGGTGGTGGTCAGCGATTGGACCTTTGCGGCGAGCTACATTCGAGTAAGCTTCCCGTGCTACACACTGGTGAGAATGGCAAGGGACGGTTGGCGAGCAGCACCATGTGGGCGGTGATCTCCTTGTTAGAGATAGAAATCTTCGGCAGCTCAGGTGGTGACTGGCAGTGGTATTGCCAAGCCACAAACACCTGCCTTCAGCAACGTGTGTGGTGCAGTTGAGCTCGCCGACTGCTTGCGAGGTGTCGCAACTGGCAGAGCTAAGGTGGTAATGATGATAATTGCATTTTTATATAATTTTTATTATTATTTTATTTATGATAAGTGTAAGTTTTTCTTCAAATCTATTAATTTTATTTTATTTCTATATATTTTTACTTTATTTTCTTGGATTTGTAGGAATGAGAAGATTTAGTGCGAAATGAGAGCATTATGGTACAAAAGAAGAAACTACGGATCCGAACTAACTAGTGGTGATGGGACCTGAAGAGAGTCGAGGAGATTTAGGTGATGAGACTTAATGGCGACCAGAATTGGCGTCAAGAGTTAGGTGATGAGTGAGATTTTTTACCTCCTGGGTGAGAAGAGTTGGCGACAAGGTTCCAGACAGTTAGATTGGGCAACCAGTCTAACCAACCAACTTAAATGACATCGTGGGAAACAACTAGTAATGGGCTTGAAAGTAATTTTTATCAAGAAAAAGAAAAAGAAATTACAGAAGGAATCCGCAAGAAGTCCAAGTTCGGAATACACTGGAAGACAGCCTGGACATGCTTGAAAATTTCGATCATAACGTTCTACTCATATATCCGATGGATGCGATTCTGGATGGGTTGGAAAGTTGACTTAAAGGGCTACAACTTTGTCGATAATAAGGATTTCTAAATTCTGACTCTTGGAGCACGTACGAGGCTGCGAAGAATTAGTCTTAAAAGTTAGGCGATTGTTTAGGCGGAAATCATGAAAACATTAGGGTTTCTTTTGTACCCTATATAATCATATCATTAGCACAAAATTAATGGAGGAGAGTTTGAGTTTTAGGGTAAAATATTCCAGAGTTTATTCTTTAAGTTTCTTTTAAGAAGGCGGATCTGGGGAGTAGATGCAAAAGCCGCATGCTTTATCAACCTACTCGAACGATGAACAATCGTTCTATTCTTTTTTGTTTCAGTTTTATTATGAACTAATTTTATTTTCTAGAGCTTTGATGTAGTTTAACATTGAACACACAATTTATATTCTAAGTTATTTTATCTTAATATTTTCATGATTGAGTGTTTATTCCTTGCAATTTTCTAACTAATTATTGTTTGATCTATTGAACCGCATTGAGGCCGATAGGTGATTTGTGATTAGAGGTCTAAGATTGAGCACCATTAGTTGAGTGAAAGTAGAGACATTTTACCGCGATTAGTGTGATTTTTAAGAAAAATCCAAAAAATTTATTGAGTCTCCAATTAGTTAAATTCACATAGAGATATGGAGTTATTAGTTGGAAATATTTTTGGCATTGTTTAAGAGAAATAATTGAATAGTTAAGGGATGTTTATCATCAACTTGAGATAATTGGAATTCTATAACAAGAAAGAATAAATTCTGTGAGATTTGTTAGGTGAAATCAAACACTCTAGATCTATTCTTATTAGCTTTAAAAATCTAAATTTTAATGCTCTTTTTTTCAGTTTAATTTAGATAATCTATTTTTTAAATTTTGGTTTTTCAAATAGTAATTAATTTAGCAAATTTCAATACTCAATAGCATAATTAATTTCTATGGGTTTTACATCCGTTTTCTTTAAAATACTTTACTACTTGTTATGATTCTGTGTACTTGTAGATATTCTCAACACAACAAAGGACGACTGCTCTAGTGATAGAGGTTGATGGTGGTCCCTGGCTAGCGAGTCATTAGCGGGTGAAGCTGCTCGAAGAGTGCATCGCGCAGAAATCCTCTGCCCACCTTTATTCATTGGACTTGGGCATACCATCGGGAGGGAAGCACCTCTCTAGCGACAAACAACGCCAATAGGCTGATTTGTGGCCACCGGCAGCCTAAACAGTCTCTGGGCAATTAGAGGGTGGCTTCCCAATAGTGTTTGGGTTCTTGGAGGTGAGATACCTGCAGGGAAACCTTCTTCGGCTCTGTCCTGGTGCTCCACCTAGTGGCCGGGATTGTGCCACGCCACACACGAAGGTGGCTGGTAGCGAGCCGATCATGCACGATATGGGGACATGCAAGTGCACGGGGCCATGCACGACGCACCTTATGTGCTTGTGTGTGGTGTACGTTGTGGACGTAGCGTGTGTTTGGTGCACATTGACAGTGCACCCTTTTTTTGTGTCCCTCCACACACACCGACACAGAGATATATATATATACACACACACACACACACACACATATATATGTTCTAACAATACTGATGAAATAAAATACTAGGTGCAAAATAATAGGTCCAGGGTCGAGGAACTTATTTGATATTTTCTGGAGAAGATCTCTTGAGTCAGAGAATATCCTTCTCCTAATTCCGGTGCAGAAGATTAGTCGATCTCACAGACAACACCAACTGTTAATGCCTTAATTTGTACAACAAATCGGAAGGGAGGAAAGAATCATCCCCAGCCCACGAGAGGTTTTGGGCTTCGAGACGTTGTTCTTCGTGTACATCCATATGATAAATAATAAACAAGTGAATAAAAGTAAATAAAGAGAGAGATAGAGATTTACGTGGTTCGGCATAATGCTTACGTCCATGGATTATTTGGGGGTAAAATCTACTATAATGGGTACTTTTACAATCTCTTATGGTCTCACATATCACACAATACAATGGAGGAATTTAAGGAAGATCCTTTGGGTTGTTGTGTGTGGTGGAGTTTGGGCTTAGGAAGCTTCTGTGTAGAGAGCTTGTGGAGAGTCCTGTCCGTTTTGTGGGGGATCTCCTCATATATATAGAGGTCTATTTCCTTGATTGGGTCCAACTTGCCTTATGAAGTATTTTCCTATTAGAAGTCTGAGTTTCTTTCTTCTTAGGACTCTGAGTAAACTTGTCATATCTTTTCTTAGTTTTATCTCTTAGCTCGATTTTCGGTCTTATCTCAAGACTAAATTTTAAGCTGTTGGTTTGACCCCTATAGTCTTAGTCATAATTTTAATATGCTGAATTAGGAGCCTTGAATAGAACACTGAGAATTATTATATCAAACTAATGCACTATGTTAGAAAGTTTTCATTAGTGGACCTTCATAGAGTATATATCGTAGATAGTATAACTGCAAATTAATATAAAGTTTATATGATGTTGGTAATGAGCTCCATTAAGCATGACCAATAAAGTGACATCAAACCATTGTGTGCTCTTCCTCCCTCACAACTACTAGTACACTATTAAATTTTATGATATGATCTTGGCTTATGGGATTCTCCAAATCCAACACAAGATCAATTAATGTAGATCGTAAGACTCAATGATACTCTACCTAGCTAGAGCCAAGAACAACGGGTCAAGGATGATATTTCATGTGGAGCGATTTATAAAACAACCAAATTAAGTGGTAAGCCCGAAAGCATTCCAAGGAATACCTCTCGGCAATCAAGTGCTGGTGCATATCCTAGATGGGTATCGTTTTGATGCAAATTAGGAGGGAAATATTGATGCGGATATTGATGCAGAGGCAAATCTGGAAGGGGTTAATTTAAATCCGTAATCAACAGAGCTGATGTGGATGTTCGGCTATGCAGAGGAGTTTTTGGAAGTTTACGTTCTTAGAAGTCTAATTATTCGAATTCTGTTGTTGGTCAATTCTGTTATTTCGTCCGAGTTTATTGCTTTCCTAGTTTATTTTCCTAGTTTTTTGCTTTCCTAGTTGGAGTTGGAAGATTGTAATGTGGATTTGATACTTAAGGAAGTAATGAGAAATGAGGAAGGCAATTGTGGATTTTGCCATTCGAGATTTTCGAATTTTTGTTGGTGTGACTCCAACGCTGCAAAGCAATTCTGCATTGGCCCGACTCTTGAGTTCGATGAGAGATTGAACCTAGAGGTTAGGCATCATTTTGGCATCAGAGAAAGGTTCCTTCACTACGGAGTTCTTCGTCTCATGCCTGTAACCCGCAGTGGTACTTCATACGCCATGGTGAAACCCAAACAACCCAAATCCAAATGACCAAAATCCCATCAACCAAAACACAGACCAGCCCCAGTTGCAGCACCAAATCGACCAACTCGCCACAGTCTTAGAGCAAATCAAGCATCGGCTTGATGTTATGGATGACCGTTACGTGCGAGAGGAGTATGGCCCTTTCGATCGGAGAGGGCATGGAGCAGTTCATGGGGGAAGAGTGGACGACAGTGAAGGAGATGCAGAGGAAGAGGGGGATGAAGAAGAATATCAGGAACTTGAGAATCATGGGCCGCGAGTTCGACGTCATAGGCGAAACTTTCACCGAGGACATGCCGAACATGGTGCAGATTATCAACCTCTTGATGAACTGACCAAGAGAATGAAGATCGATGTACCAGATTTTTCTGGAAAGTTAGAACCCAATGCCTTCGTGGACTGGCTAACAGCAATCGAGGATAGGAAGGTTCGTTACGTTCGGATGAAATTGAAGGGGCATGCAAGAGCATGGTGGGGATGTGTGGAAGAGAAGTTACGCCGTACTCGACGTCCAGCAATTTCCAATTGGGAGGAGATGAAGGAGCGACTGAAGGAAAAATATTTGCCCAATGATTATGAGCAAATGATGTTTGAAGAGATGTTACAGCTCAGGCAGGGTTCATTGAGTGTCGATGAATTTACGGACCGCTTCCATAAGTTGACTGTCCGCAGCAAGATCGTGGAAACTAAACAAAAAACTTTAGCTCGATGCCACACTGGCTTACGGAGAGAGTTACGCATAGAAATGTGGACTGCTCGCTTAATCAAAGTAGAGGAGGCATACCAGTTGGCTCTCCGTATTGAGAAACAAATAGGTTCTACGGTCGGGAGGAAAATGACTTCGACAAATGCAAGACAAGAACGTGTTACTCCACCTCCATTCCAAAGAGCACTAGTTCCAAAAGATCACTTTAGAGGCTCGGGGAGTGGGGATTTGAAAGGGAAAACAAAAGTTACCAGTGAAGGACCCCAGTGTTATAAGTGTAAAGGCTTTGGACACTATGCTGTCGTGTGTCCTACAAGAGATAAGAAACTAGCCTTTATATATGAGAAGGAGTTACTAGTGGTGGAAGCTGAAGAAGACACAGAGGGGGAGGAGTCCAATGAAGATAATCATAGTGAAGAAGAGCATTTGGGTGCATCGGAATTACCCAGCTGTGTGATCAAGTGAGTATTGACGGGATCAAAAAGGGAACTCCAAGCCAATCCTGAGTGGTTGCGCACCAATATCTGTTACACACGAATGCAGCAGAATGGTCGGGCTTTGAATGTCATTATTGATGATGGGAATGGTATGAATGTGATTTCTGGAACTGCTGTCAAACGTTTGGGACTAAAAACAGAGAAGCATCCCACTCCTTATTGGATTAGTTGGGTTAATGAAACTAATTCAGTCCTAGTGAAGTGACGTTGCTTGATTAAATTTTCATTGGGAAAAAAATATGTGGATGAAGCTTGGTGCGATGTAATTCCCATGACCGTTTGCCACATGTTATTGGGACGCCCATGGCTCTATGATCGGAAGGTTCTTTATGATGGGTATGCTAACACTTACTCCTTTGATTTTAAAGGTAAAAAGTTTGTTTTGGATCCTCTACAGGTTTCGGAATTTGAGACAAAGATGGAAGCTTGCCTAGTTTTGAAGATGCGACAATTCACTCGAGTTATGCATGAGGACAATCTGGTGTTAATGGTAGTCAGACGTGAGGCGAAGCAAGGGGATGGTAATGTTCCAGTGGAACTCTCGGCATTGTTGGAAGAATTCCAGGATATCATGCCAGATGAAATGCCAAATCAACTACCTCCAATGAGAGAGGTACAACATGCTATTGACTTGATTCCTGGCTCGACTTTGCCTAATGTACCACATTACCGGATGAGTCCAACAGAAAATGAAGAGCTTAGCCGACAAATTCAGCAGTTGCTTGACAAAGGGTTTATTCG
This sequence comes from Juglans microcarpa x Juglans regia, assembly GCF_004785595.1. Lineage (NCBI taxonomy): Eukaryota > Viridiplantae > Streptophyta > Magnoliopsida > Fagales > Juglandaceae > Juglans > Juglans microcarpa x Juglans regia. The sequence goes on from NC_054600.1 coordinate 6,407,644, forward strand.
AGAAAGCCTTAACCCCTGTGCTGTCCCAGTTTTGCTGACGCAAAAAAAGGATGGTAGTTGGAGGATGTGTGTTGATATCTGCGCAATCAATAAAATAACCGTGAAATACCGATTTCCCATTCCACGTCTCGACGACATGTTGGATTTACTAGTGGCTCTTCTATTTTCTCTAAGATCGATCTCCGGAGTGGTTATCACCAAATGTGTATATGGTTGGGTGATGAATGAAAGACGACTTTCAAGACAAAAGATGATTTGTTTGAATGGTTAGTTATGCCTTTCGGATTAACCAATGCGCCAAGCACTTTCATGAGTGTCATGACGCAAGTTCTCAAACCATTTTTGGGTAAATTTGTTGTTGTGTACTTTGATGATATATTAATTTTTAGCCGAAGTGTGCAGGATCATCTGAGCCACGTTGAGTAGGTAATGAAGGTCTTGAGAGTTGAACAACTCTTTATTAACAAGGAGAAGTGCTCATTTATGAAGAATAGTGCCAAGTTCCTGGATTTTATCACTTCAAATAATGGAGTCGAGGCCGATCCCGCAAAGGTACACGTTGTCCAGACATGGCCAATGCCCCAGAATTTTTTCGAAGTCAGAAGCTTCCACGGTTTGGCCACTTTCTATCGGCAATTTATTCGCAATTTCAGCACTATAATGGCTTCGATCACTGAGTGTTTGAAAGAAAAAAAAAACTTGTTTGGAGTGTCGCAGCAACCAAAGCATTCACTGAAATTAAAGAAAAGATGGGGCAAGCACCAGTGCTCAAGTTGCCAGATTTTTCTAAAATTTTTGAAGTAGCTTGTGATGCTTCGCACGCGGGAATCAGAGGTGTTTTGAGTCAGGAAGGTCATCTCATTGCTTTTTACAGTGAGAAGCTTAACGACACTCGCAGACGTTACTCGGTGTATGATATGGAATTTTATGCTTTAATACAAACGCTTAAGCATTGGCGACCCTATTTAATCCATAGAGAATTTATTCTTTATACAGACCATGATTCTTTGAAACATTTAAATACTCAAAGCAAGTTGAATGCACGACATGCCCGTGGGATGGATTATTTGCAGCAATTTGAATTTGTTATTAAGCATAAGTCAGGGACTGAGAATAAGGTGGTTGACGCCTTAAGCAGGAGACCTCATTTGCTACAAATATCTTCCACTAATGCTGCAGAATTCGAAAGTCTAAAAACAGAGTATGCCAATGATGAAGATTTCGGCAATGTATGGAGAGATCTATCCACTCATGATTGCCCGTCTGGTAGTGATTATATGTTGCACGAGGGATTTTTATTCTTCAAGTCACGCCTAGGCGTTTCGCGTCGGTCTTTTTGGGAGTTTCTAATTACGGAACTCCACGGTGGGGGTTTAGCTGGACATTTCAGGTATGATAAGACTTATGCTATTGTGGCTGATCTGTTCTATTGGCCTCGGATGCGGAGAGATGTACATACAGTGGTTGATCGGTGCCGAATTTGCCAACTCAATAAGGGAACCAAGCATCAGGCAGGACTCTATACACCACTTCCCATTCCAGACAAACCATGGCAGCATATTAGTATGGACTTTGTTCTTGGGTTGCCAAAAACTCTTCGGCAACATGACTCAATTATGGTGGTGGTACCAACAGGAGTTTAGGGAATTTATTACGCTGCCTTGTCGCCGATCATGTTACCAGCTAGGATATGGTACTTCCTCATGCCGAGTTTGCCCTTAATAACTCTGTTAACAGATCAACAGGCTGTGCTCCATTCGAAGTGGTTTATGGATTTCAACCAAGCACTCCACTTGATATTAACTCGTTACCGTTACCACCCAGACCAAGCGAGGCTGCCTTGGATTTTTCTAGCTATATGCGAAATGTTCACCAAGAATGGAGCCTTACTTTCCGTACAAATTCCTATGCAGCTTCAGCAAACTCAAAACGTAAGGATCGGCAATTTAACAAAGGTGATATGGTTCTTATTCGTTTAAGGCCGGAGCGTTTTCCTTCGGGGAGTTTTACCAAGCTTCATGCGTGCCGAGCAGGTCCTTTTAAAGTTACCAAGAAATTGGGAACTAATGCATATGTTATTGAGTTACCCTCTGATTTTGGTATTAGCCTTGTGTTTAACATAGAAGACCTTACTGCATTCAAAGGTGATGTCAATGAATTTTCTGCATTACTAGTTCCAGAGGTAACACCAGTTCTGCGAGTACTAGAAAATACAGCGCCACGAGATGAGATTGCTGCCATTCTTGACCATCAATTTGTTTCGACTCGTCGGGGAGGATATTACAAGTTCTTAGTCCAGTGGAAGAATTGTCCGAATTCAGATTCTGTTTGGTTGTAAGCGTCGGAACTCAAGCGCTTACATCCACATCTATTTGCTGCTTACATTCAGCAAAGCTTGCCAGAGTCAAGTTCTTCAGGAGAGCCGGCAATTGATGCAAATCAGGAGGGAAATATTGATGCGGATACTGATGCAGAGGCAAATCTAGAAGGGGTTAATTTAAATCCGTAATCAACGGAGCTGATGTGGATGTTCGGCTATGCAGAGGAGTTTTTGGAAGTTTACGTCTTTAGAAGTCTAATTATTCGGATTCTGTTGTTGGTCAATTCTTTTATTTCGTCCGAGTTTATTGCTTTCCTAGTTGGAGTTGGAAGATTGTAATGTGGATTTGATACTTAAGGAAGTAATGAGAAATGAGGAAGGCAATTGTTGATTTTGCCATTCGAGATTTTCGAATTTTTGTTGGTGTGACTCCAACGCTGCAGAGCGATTATGCATTGGCCCGACTCTTGAGTTCGATGAGAGATTGAACCTGGAGGTTAGGCATCACGTTTCCCAGCCCTCAAAGGTCAAAGGTATCGCAGAATTCTTAACCCTCGTTTGGATGTTGAGATGAAATGAAATAAGATAATAAATATGTAAGTAAAATAGTTTGAGTTAAGTTGGTTTATGAAGTTTAGGGAAAGAAGAGAGAAAAAATTAAATAAATATATTATAATAGTTTGAGTTAAAATATTGTTATAATATAATTTTTATTTTGAAATTTAAAAAAGTTGATTTTTTTTTTTTTTTTTTTGTATAGAAGTTTGGAAAAGTTATAATAATTATATGAAAAAGTTAAAAATTTAAAATTAAAAAATACTTATTTTTGAGTTGTATTAGCTAGGATGTTGAAATGAGATGAATAATTGAGATCTTAATATTGATCAGGGGAGGGATGCTGCTATTGTGTCTGGTCTCTCGATCTATTTCATTAGAGGTATCAAGATACGTACCTCTATTTTGTCTTTTATCCAGATATCCTTTTCAATCATTTTGGAATATATTATCGATTTATAACATGCATGGATCATGCAGCTAGCTTGACGCCTGAGATTATTGTAGACATGCAGCTAGCTGGGGTGAATCCTTCAACCTAGTGGGGGGAATGCATGCATCTTCATGTTAATGCTAAGATAAATATAAAAGATTAAATCTAGCATCTTTTCCTATCAATTTATTTTTTTGAGACAAAGGATGATTTTATATTCATATTAATCGACACATCGTTTTATTGCATATCTATATTCTTCAATCATTTGCATTCTTTTCAAACTATAATTTTTATTTTTTATTACAAGTGGAAGATACGTGACATTGTCTAGATCACATCAGCAATTTCTTTAAACAAGTTGACGGAAATGAAGTGGATTAATTTAGTTTTCCATAACAAAGTATTTTATTAGCCTTTCCCATTCGTTACGTACCCTATGGCCATATATAGTACTGGCCCACTCATATTTTCTAGTACCCCTCCTAGATCATGATAAGATTAAACCCAATTAAGGAAAAAAAAAATCATTGGCTTAATTAATTTACCGACGTACGTAGAACCAAGGAAAAAAGAAAAAAACAAATTGCTTGCCCGCTTAAAATTTCCTAGCTAGATTCACACTTCACACGCACCGTTTCAATAAATTTGAATGGATATGGTAATCTAAAAAAATAAATGTGATTTTAAGATACTATTTTTAAGGTGATAATTATCAAAAGAATTTGCTATTAAATTTCTCTACAAAATTGTATATGACACTGAAAATATGAGACTGTAGATTAATTGAAATTCGTGAATTACATCTTTAGAAGATATAATATTGCACTAGTAAAGTGGTCAGGTGCCTCTCTTGAAAATGGAAGGGCACTCGTTTATTTTCAGAAAATATTTCATCTCATCTATTAATTATTATAATTTTTTCAACTTCTAATATAAAATAAAATAAACAATTCAACTTTTTTAAATTTTAAAATAAAAATAATATTTAAAAATATATTCTAATAATATTATATTTAATTTTTAACTTTAATTTTAACTCATCACATCTTATCTATAAAAATAAAGGCCGCCTCTTCTCAATTATCTGTTAGCCCTTCCTTGAAAAAATGCACCGTTACCTAACATAACAGTGATAGGTTGAATCATTTTTGAAAAATGTTACTTTAACTTGAAAAAAAATGCAGTGGAAAATACGTACTGATCATGACGTGGCCTCCTTTTTCTCCGGTGGGTTTCGGTTATCTCGATGTCCGAGTTCCACCATTCTAATTTTAAATCTTCAAATTCCTGCCCATCTTTGAGTTAATTTAACTCCAAAACCATATAAAGTTTACTCTCAAAGACCTAATTCTAAAATTATGTTTAGATGTTAAATTGAGTTGAGTTGAGATAATAAAATTTTATTTTTTAATATTATTATTATTTTAAAATTTAAAAAAGTTAAATTATTTATTATATTTTATATTAAAATTTAAAAAAATTATAATGATGAGTTGAGATAAATTGATATAGATTTTGAAACCAAACAAAGCCTAAGTTTAGGTGTACCCATTTTTTTTTCATTCTATCCTTGTCCATTTAAAGCACCAGACCTATTTGAATTTTGAAATCCACCATTAATATTTAGGTGATTAAACTCTAGACCCATGTCTCACTTATTTAGAGCACAAAATTCTTTTTGGCTTGAGTTGCTCGTTTTCAGAAGTTGAATCGAGTTAGTGCAATTTGATAGTTTCAAACCAGAAGTGGAGCTCTAAAACTGAGGAAAAATGAAAAGATTACTTTAATTTTTTGAAATTTGGAAGTTTATACCTTACTCAGTGGAGACTACTTCTAATTATAGTTGGACTTCAAACCAAAATGAACCCAAAATTAGAGCTTCAATGGATCGGTTAGCTGTGTTTAGACGTGGGACGAAAAAATGCAGCAACCAAAATGGTGGTATATATGGAGGTTTTAGGTAAAAAATGAGAGATTTTTCGTGTCTAGTTTTCAAAATCTTGATGATTAAAAACAAAACTGAGGCATGCCACATCGCTACATATTGTAGACCACGTAAAAGTGTGAATACTGCTAGCATTACTCATGATTTTTTGAAGCAGTGCACTCATTTAAAGTGCCTATTCGGCCAATATATGCAATTGTCCTAGTGTTGTGATTGTTCGGCTTACGCGCAAGGCCGCTTGATTGGCTCAAGCATTGTGTTGAAACAACCCAACTTTACCACTGAATCAATGTATCTCCTTGTGATATATAGTGATGTATGAGATAAATAATAATATACATTCAATAAATCTATATACTTAATATAACAATCTATAATAAATATAACACACATTAATTGTATCAGATATATATGCATATTATATAAAAGAAAATTAATTGTACAGGGACAAGTTTTCGAAAGCAATTTTTCTTGATATTAAACAAATGACGATCATGACGATTCTATGCATTTGAAATATTATCTTCGAGATCACCAGCCTAAACAACAAAAATGGTGAGCTGATATGACACGTGGTGGCTTCTCAAGTATGCCCCCACATTTGGATTCGGGTTATGCTACTCTTTATTTAACACTATACTTCATACATATTTTAATTTTTTTATTTATTCCTCGTAAATTAATTAAGTTATTCTACTTATTATCCATACACCACATACTTGTTATAAAGAAAATAAAAAAGAATTAAAAGAGGTGTAGTGTGTGGAATATTAAGTATAATTATTCTTTAGAATTATGGTCGCCCTTTATTTATAGGCCGCTGCTATGTCCACCAACAAAAGTCACCGAGCTTTTGTACCAATATTTAAAAAAAAAAAAAATTACAGCATTTTTTTGTGTATTAAAAAAAAACACAATACTAAAAAATAAATAAACACAAATGCTAAAAAAAACACATTTCGATAGCTTTTGTGGGTGGGATTCCTTAGTGGCTATATCATTTTCCCTATTTATATAAGGGGTGGAAAATGATTTCAGTAAGTTAGAGCTTGCAAATCTTGTGCAAGTTCTCATTTCAAGAATTGCTCTTCATCTTTCGTATCTATTTCATTTACTTTCAGTTCTTTCAGCAGGTTCATATGATCACTAAAACTAATGATTATCAAGTAATTTATCTTTTTATAATTTTTTTAACTAAATTACAATATTAATTAACAAATAATGATAACTTACTTCAAGCAGCTCTCTATCTCAAGGCACTTATTTAGCACGTACTACTGAGCTTTTTCGAACTCTCTTACAAACAAATCATAACCCCACATTTCACCAAGTTGACGCACTTGTTGGAAAAACACAGAAAACTCTTTTCATTGTCTTGCTTGGTAAATATCAAAGTTTCTTTTCGGCCGATCAAATCTCGTGTCAACTCCCTTGAAGTATTAGGAATAGAATGTATGCAACTCATCGTTAATATATGTTTCAGCAATTGATCCTTCTAGGCGGGTTGTGTTACCCAATATGCATTTCGACTTCCCAATGAATCGTTCAATGGGATATATCCATCTATATTGGACTGATCTTGCAAGTCGAGCCTTACATAGAAAATGAACGGCTAGATGTACTATACATATATATACTATATTGATATATGTTGTACTGATATATATACTATATATCATATTATGATATATACTACATATCATATAGTAATATACTATACATAAATATAATATACTATGGTATATAAATATACTATACTATACATACATATACTATGATATACACATAATATAAAATACGTATATAATATATATATTTTTGGGAAAGAGGGTGGCACCTCCGAAACTTTATTGAACTCCCTCACTTTTGGAAGAAGAATGCCGTGGTTGCAACTCAAACATCTTATTAAAACAAACCATACAAAAACACAACATCCAAATGATTTGAGTAGCCTTCTGCTCCTAACTTTGCCAGATAAGCTGCCAAAGAATTTCCTTCCCAAAAAATATGTTGAAACTGGACATTCATAGCACTCAACTATTTCATCCAAAAAAATCTTCCAAATATCATACCGAACACCTAATAATTCTGCTTTATTATTTGTGCCTTCACCAAAGTGATCCAAAAAAGCTGCCACCAAATTACCTTGATGATTTCTAAACACCCCACCAGACCTGGGTTACCAATGCAACTTCCATCAATATTTAGCTTTATTCTACCTACCGTTGAAGGACAACACCGAACCAGTTTTGGGAGCTTTGAAGCCACTTGTTTAAACGTCAATGATAGAGATTTAAGCAGCCGTTGATCACGCCAAGAGAGGATAGCTGTATCCTTCAATTTCAAAGCAGACCATCCAATGAAATATTTAATTTTCGCCCAAACTAACTGCATTGATTCATTCAACTCTTCCATTCTAGCTTTACATCATCTATTTCACAAGCACCAAATCACAAAAATTGTAACATGCCAAACAAAGATCCTACCTTCGAACATTTTTTTGCCTTTTGAAACCCACACTCAACTCTATCATGCCAAGCCCTTCCTCTCATGGAAAGCAATCCCATACAATGAAAAGGTTTATCCCAAATCATTTAGGTAAAATCTCCTTTCGCCAAAACATGATATAGGTTCTCATACGCCCCTATCTCACAACAATTACACCTTGATACAATATGAATCCCAACCTTTCGAACATTATCATCCACACTCAAAGCATTAAAAATTGTTTTCCATACCATAACTGAAATTTCTTTCGAAACCGAAGGATGCCAGACCCACCTAGACCATTCTACAACTGGAGCTCGTACTCTCAAACACATCCAAGCACTTTTTGTTGTAAATTTGCCATCCACATTCTCAGTCAAACCAAAATATCCTGACCTTCTTTATGATGACCCAAGCTATGCACAATAGATAAAGCTTTATCAACTCCTACCAACCGAGTTATCGCCTCAAAGTTCCACTCATTTTGGACTTTGCATTCCTGAACCATAATCTTTGGAAATGGACATTCTGGAACAAATTTTTTCAACGGACCCTCATCCGACCATCGATCATACCAAAAAGAAATTCCTCCCTCTCTTATTTTCCAACGAGAATTATTTAAAGCTAACGACAGACTTCTCACAATCATATGCCAATTTCTTGAGCCCTTGTAAGGATCAATTATTGACACATGTTGAGTCTTCACATACTTGGCTCAAAAAATATTTGCCCAAAGAGAATTCTCATGTAACAACTTCTAGGCAAATCTTACATGTAAAGAAAGTTGAATATCATCCAACCTTTTGATGCACAAACCACCTTCCTCTGTCAGCAAGAATATCTTCTTCCATGCATGCCAACACCGTTTGTCTCTTCCATTCGAAGAACTTTACTAAAACACCCATTTAATCTATGCAAAATAGCCTTAGGAACCTGGATAGTTGCTAAGAAATGAATAGGCAAACTCATCAATACTTGCCTGATCAAAGTAAGCCGATCACCTTGAGAGAACAATTTAGATTTCCAACGGCCAATTTTCGCACAGAATTTAGTCACTAATCCTCCAAGTGAACCGATTTCAGCCACCCTATAATAATAGGTATGCCCAAATATTGATGAGGGAAAACACCCTCTTGAAACCCAAATATTGAAGAAGCTCCTGCCGCATAGCATGACTGATTGAGTTAGAAAAATTCAGAGAAGATTTCCAACACTGATTTTCTGACCCGACCATCTTTCATAAGTTTCAAAAAAATTTAGAATATTGCAAAGAGACTTGAGACTATCATTTTAAAAAATGACAATGTTATTCGCATATAACAAAAGCAAAATGAGTGGAACTCATCTCGGATGTGAAAACGGCTTAATTTTTCCATCCTCAAAACCACGCTTTAACAGCCTAGCTAAAACCCAAATAGGCACAAGAGATGGTTCATTCTCCTCACAAAAATCAGTCGTCTAATGAAAAACTTGATAATGTGCCCCATCAAAATCATATGACTCACGAGCAAAATCCTTCATGAAATCCTCTTCATTAGCAAACCACACAAAAACATTTCGTGTTTTCTGCATAGAAGAAACCACAGGTTGATGAACAAGACCCCATCAATTTCTAATAAAAGACCGGATCACATCCAAAGACGGTCTTGAATTAGAAACTTCAGTACCAGATAAAGTTTAAAAGGTTGAGCCGAAAGAGCAATTTTCTCTTTGGAAAAAACAACAAAGACATCCCCATCGACAACCTTTGGAGCACTCCAAGGAACCACCACTGCCAGTGAAGGTTTTGGCATCTATACCACCATGTCAATAAACGAGCGTCAACCATGCAAAATCGACACCATAGACCCACCTAGGGCCCTAGCGGTAGCCATGCAAACCCTTGGATCACCTAGAATGGAAATTTTGAATAGCCAAAAATCGCACAGATTTTAGGGAGCAAAACTCAAAACTATGTCAATTTTTCCTCACTCTCACTATATATGTATATATATATATAGGACTCTAAGAAACCAAATGTTTTTAGCGATCTCGTCAAAGCCAAGAAGTGAACAAGCCTAGCTTCTGCATTTAAAATCCATATATATCCACATGGGAAGTCCCAATGCAATATT